>NC_086452.1:35941995-36281748 GCF_028390025.1 Pseudophryne corroboree | reverse complement strand
CGGGCTGATGCTGGTTTGTTTCATACTGTTAACTGGTTCGTATATTCCATGTTATACGGTGTGGATGGTGTGGGCTGGTATGAATCTTGCCCTTAGATCAGTGGTTCTCAAACTCGGTCCTCAGGACCCCACACAGTGCATGTTTTGCAGGTAACCCAGCAGGTGCACAGGTGTATTAATTAATCACTGACACATTTTAAAAGGTCCACAGGTGGAGTTAATTATGTCACTTGTGATTCTGTGAGGAGACCTGCAAAACATGCACCGTGTGGGGTCCTGAGGACCGAGTTTGAGAACCTGTGCCTTAGATTAACAAAAATCCTTTCCTTGTACTGTCCGTCTCCTCTGGGCTCAGTTTCTCTAACTGAGGTCTGGAGGAGGGGCATAGAGGGAGGAGCCAGTGCACACCCATTCTATCCTAAAGTCTTTAGAGTGCCCATGTCTCCTGCGGAGCCCGTCTATACCCCATGGTCCTTACGGAGTCCCCAGCATCCTCTACGGACTAGGAGAAAAAGATTTACCGGTAGGTTTAAAATCTTATTTTTTTCTATAAAATGCAGAATTATGATGGCGCACAGTTTCCGCCTCTGCGCATATGTAAGCACAGATCCAGGCCTGGCTGGCGAGTTTAATATTACAAATATCTTCAATGCAAAATGCCCTTTATGACCTGGAGTACCAGGAAAGGAAGGTGTGTGTGTGCGCATGTGTGGCTGTGTGTGTGTGTGCACGTGTGGCTGCGTGTGTGTGTGTGCACGTGTGGCTGTGTGTGTGTGTGCACGTGTGGCTGTGTGTGTGTGTGTTGTGTGCGCATGTGTGGCTGTGTGTGTGTGTGCGCATGTGTGGCTGCGTGTGTGTGTGTGCATGTGTGGCTGTGTGTGTGTGTGTGCACGTGTGGCTGTGTGTGTGTGCGCATGTGTGGCTGTGTGTGTGTGTGCGCATGTGTGGCTGCGTGTGTGTGTGTGCATGTGTGGCTGCGTGTGTGTGTGTGCACGTGTGGCTGTGTGTGTGTGTGCGCATGTGTGGCTGCGTGTGTGTGTGTGCATGTGTGGCTGCGTGTGTGTGTGTGCACGTGTGGCTGTGTGTGTGTGTGTGCACGTGTGGCTGTGTGTGTGTGTGCGCATGTGTGGCTGCGTGTGTGTGTGTGCATGTGTGGCTGCGTGTGTGTGTGTGCATGTGTGGCTGTGTGTGTGTGTGCGCATGTGTGGCTGTGTGTGTGTGTGTGCACGTGTGGCTGTGTGTGTGTGTGTGCACGTGTGGCTGTGTGTGTGTGTGTGCGCATGTGTGGCTGCGTGTGTGTGTGTGCATGTGTGGCTGTGTGTGTGTGTGCGCATGTGTGGCTGTGTGTGTGTGCACGTGTGGCTGTGTGTGTGTGTGTGCATGTGTGGCTGCGTGTGTGTGTGTGCACGTGTGGCTGTGTGTGTGTGTGCGCATGTGTGGCTGCGTGTGTGTGTGCGCATGTGTGGCTGCGTGTGTGTGTGTGCACGTGTGGCTGTGTGTGTGTGTGTGCACGTGTGGCTGTGTGTGTGCGCATGTGTGGCTGTGTGTGTGTGTGTGCACGTGTGGCTGTGTGTGTGTGTGCGCATGTGTGGCTGCGTGTGTGTGTGTGCACGTGTGGCTGTGTGTGTGTGTGCGCATGTGTGGCTGCGTGTGTGTGTGTGCATGTGTGGCTGTGTGTGTGTGTGTGCGCATGTGTGGCTGTGTGTGTGTGTGCGCACGTGTGGCTGTGTGTGTGTGTGCGCATGTGTGGCTGTGTGTGTGTGTGTGTGCGCATGTGTGGCTGTGTGTGTGTGTGTGCATGTGTGGCTGCGTGTGTGTGTGTGGCTGTGTGTGTGTGTGTGCATGTGTGGCTGTGTGTGTGTGTGTGCACGTGTGGCTGCGTGTGTGTGTGTGCACGTGTGGCTGTGTGTGTGTGTGCGCATGTGTGGCTGCGTGTGTGTGTGTGCATGTGTGGCTGTGTGTGTGTGTGTGCACGTGTGGCTGTGTGTGTGTGTGCGCATGTGTGGCTGTGTGTGTGTGTGTGCACGTGTGGCTGTGTGTGTGTGTGCGCATGTGTGGCTGCGTGTGTGTGTGTGCATGTGTGGCTGTGTGTGTGTGTGCGCATGTGTGGCTGCGTGTGTGTGTGTGCATGTGTGGCTGTGTGTGTGTGTGTGCATGTGTGGCTGCGTGTGTGTGTGTGGCTGTGTGTGTGTGTGTGCATGTGTGGCTGTGTGTGTGTGTGTGCACGTGTGGCTGCGTGTGTGTGTGTGCACGTGTGGCTGTGTGTGTGTGTGCGCATGTGTGGCTGCGTGTGTGTGTGTGCATGTGTGGCTGTGTGTGTGTGTGTGCACGTGTGGCTGTGTGTGTGTGTGCGCATGTGTGGCTGTGTGTGTGTGTGTGCACGTGTGGCTGTGTGTGTGTGTGCGCATGTGTGGCTGCGTGTGTGTGTGTGCATGTGTGGCTGTGTGTGTGTGTGCGCATGTGTGGCTGCGTGTGTGTGTGTGCATGTGTGGCTGTGTGTGTGTGTGTGCATGTGTGGCTGTGTGTGTGTGTATGCACGTATGGCTGCGTGTGTGTGCGCACGTGTGGCTGGCTACAGGATGGCATTACTGGCTGGCTACAGGATGGCATTACTGGCTGGCTACAGGATGGCATTACTGCCTGGCTACAGGATGGCATTACTGGCTGGCTACAGGATGGCATTACTGCCTGGCTACAGGATGGCATTACTGCCTGGCTACAGGATGGCATTACTGGCTGGCTACAGGATGGCATTACTGGCTGGCTACAGGATGGCATTACTGGCTGGCTACAGGATGGCATTACTGCCTGGCTACAGGATGGCATTACTGCCTGGCTACAGGATGGCATTACTGGCTGGCTACAGGATGGCATTACTGGCTGGCTACAGGATGGCATTACTGGCTGGCTACAGGATGGCATTACTGCCTGGCTACAGGATGGCATTACTGCCTGGCTACAGGATGGCATTACTGGCTGGCTACAGGATGGCATTACTGGCTGGCTACAGGATGGCATTACTGGCTGGCTACAGGATGGCATTACTGGCTGGCTACAGGGCGTCCCGCGGGCATGTAGTCAGTGCTGCGGCCTAATTTGAGTTGTGTGAATGGATTGTTCGCTCCATTTTCCATCGTCTCTTCTGCACTCATTGTGTGGGGTAGGTGTAAGTGCCACTATCAGGGCACTTACCCCTCCCTCATAGCCGGACACTAATGCATAGGTGCATTGGACATTTGCGAAGGGCGTTCTATCACTAGAGGTGGCTGGAATTACAACCATGCCACATGCGGCTCTGCAGCAGGACTTATGTCTGTAACTCTGCTCCTTGGGGTAACATCATCTATCACCAGCTTGTGGGTTGATTCCACCGCGGTCCATTTCTGCGTCTCTTGCTAGTTGCACGCCTGTGACTTTATGCTGCTACAGACAGAGACGCCCCCTGTCAGTGTCCCTAGATGCTGGCATACCGCCTGCTTAGTCACGCCACTGACACTGGCACCAGCTTCATGGTAGAAGCAGGTTCTCTGGGTGTGGGCTCCCATGTGAGCGACTAAGCACCCGCTAGTGACACGCCTGCGACACTGCCATAACACTCACATAAGATGGACCAACTACGCGTGTCCGTTACTGCCCTGGAACACCTAATGTTTCAAGATATTTCTAAGCCCACGCGTCTCTATTGCAACTGCGACTATGCTGGAGGAAGAGAGATGCAGATGCACACTCTTAGCACTAAGAACACGGATAATAAAAATAATTTAAATAAACCCTCACAATTAACATGGAGTGTAACTGAAGTTCTTAGCACACATTTGCGCAAATATGCGGGCCCATGTACCGCGGCCAGGTGACTTCATCACATGTGTCCCTAACATTCCTAATGCTATCACATTCTATAAATGTATTCAGGACTTACCTCTAAATAGGACCTTATCAATGTGTGATCTGAAATGCAGGAACCCAGCTATTTAAAACACCTGAGGGTGAATGGGAGGAATGCCAATACCAGAGGAAGGAAGCCTTGCCTTCCAGTGTACAATATATGCACAAATATAGTGGAAAAAGGGGGGGACCTGGACTGCACCAGGCCGTGGTACATGTCACCTGGCCGTGGTACATGGGCCTGCATATTTGCGCAAGTGTGTACTAAGAACTTCAATTATACTCCATGTTAATTGTGAGGGTTTATTTAAATTATTTTTACTATCCGTGTTCTTAGTGCTAGGAGTGTGCACCTGCATCTCTCTTCCCCCAGCATAGTATTAGAAGCCTCAGCATGATAGCACCTCTTGATATCTTTAGTAATAGGATGTGCAGTCCAGGTTCCCCCCCCCCTTTTTGCAACTGTGACTATCGCAACCGGACCTGATTCAGATATGGACAGTAATTCAAAACCGCTTATAAGCAGCTTTGAATTGCCGTCGGATTTGAAGGAGGAGCATGTAGGAGACGTCTCGGTGGAAGAGACCCTTGCTGCATGTAGCTGCAATCCCAGCGCTGCGACTGGCACACGCTGGGATCCAACGTGCAGATGGCTAGCTGAGTAAGCCTCAGTTTATACAGCTGACCAACGGAAGCGGGGTCTACGTGTCACCATGCAGACTTCCTGGCCTCGCAGACCACCGTTCCATCGGTCAGCTGCCTAAACCGAGACTTACTTGGCTCTTCCCTCCCATAAAATGGGGGCAACACGCCCCTACTTCCAGGAATGCAGCATCAGAGGGGAACTACGGGCGAACAACGCAGGGCCCGTTCTGCACATGCGTAGCTGCAGATTACCAATAATGAAAAATGTGCATGCTGCGGGACTTCTGCATCTATGTCTGAATCTTGCCTTCTGTGCACAGGGACTGTGGATGCATGCGATGTGCAAAGAAAACTGCTCCGCTGCATCCAGTATCTGCAATACGTCCGAATCACAATCAGCCCCTTTACTTGTATCTGCTGGTCACTAGCAGTAATAGTTCCCCGTTATATAGCACACTACGACGTGGCAGGATTAACATCGGTGATAATAAATCGCTTTCCTGGAATTAATCAATATAAACCATCTCTATTCTTAGTGCAGTTGTGTTGCTGCAGCACAACGCCCCTGTGTCTCCTGTAATTGATGAGCAGACCATTGTGGCTCTGTTATAGCTACACGGCTAGTAATGCAGCACACCTTATGTTCTACTTGCCGTCTCCTCACCACAAGGCGACAAATGCTCAGTGGAAAGCTGCACATTCTGCAAGATCTCCCCAGGGTAATTCCAAGAACCCCAGATCATCTTATACATAATTTACAAGGTCATGTCAGGACCTGAGCCACATAACTGTGCCGGATTAGAATTGGTTTTGCAGTTTTGATTTACAATCATTTCCAATGTCTCAGTGTTCTCACAGAGGTGTCTGGGTTCTGCATTTCTCACTCTCCCTTTGTCATTGTGTGTGTGTGTTAGGTTTCCCCAGGACCCTGGTGCAGGCCGAAGCGCTAGATAAGATCTGTGACCTGGACCTGGTTATCTCTTTGAACATCCCATTTGAGACGCTGAAGGATCGGCTGAACACACGGTGGGTTCACCCGCCCAGCGGAAGAGTGTACAACCTGGAGTTCAATCCACCAAATGTGCATGTAAGGACACCCAGCGCTGATAACGTTCTTTTATTGCGCGTTTAGGGACATTACGCCATGTGGGGGAATGATCCCCCTTATATGTGTGTAGCGGCTGGTCGTGAGTGATCTCGCTCTTTTTTTATAGAGCCACGAATTAGGATGTAAAAGTCGCTGTTGAAACGTCGGCATTAAACAGGTCAGCAACTGCAGAATGTTGCCATGGGAAATGTTGACAAGTGATTCTGCATAGACAGAAAGGTTAGGCTGCTAGATTGGGAGGGTTATGGTTAGGCTATGGGAGAGGTGGGATAGGGGTAAGGCACAAGGAGGAGGGTTAGGGCTAGGCTACCAGATACAATTGGGTTAGAGATATACTCGCTGCCAGAGGTGCCGTTCCATTTAAGCCACCATTAGACCACTAGGGATGTTTTGTCAACATTCTAATCACGTCAACATAGTGTCGACATGAATGTACACGAACAAGAGCTTAAAATCACTGGGACATCTACAATCTGCTGTAGATCCCTGTTGTGTCTGAATAGTTTGACATTGACCCAGTGTATTATGGGATAGGTCCTCACCACGAAGGGTATCTAAATGCTACCATAGATGACCCCCCCCCCCTCCTTCTTTATTCTCCTGCGGTTTTTCTCCTGTCCACCAGCTTTTGTATTATTTTGTATGACACAAGTTCCTGGAACCCAGAGTAAAGAGCAGGATATAAGTGTGTTACACATAAGGATTTGCATTCTTGGAATGTGATACAATGTCCGCAGGATTGTTTGTCAGGCATTTCTCACATTCTGTATTGCCGTGCTTCCCAAACTTTCTTGAATCAAGGCGCCCTTAGGCCAAACGTTTCTTATTGGGAAATTTAGCATAAATGATTAAATTAAGTATATTGTTCTTATGTCATCCTTAGGCTCCGTTATGTGGGGCTGGACAGGGCTGTGCTTCTCTTTGTCCACATATGATTGGTAGCCGCCAGCACTGGTTTTGCCAATCACATTGACCATAAATGATTTGATTTTGTATTGGACCACCAACCCGTGGCACCCAGTCTAGGAACCACTGCTGTTTTGTGTGATGAGACTCCGTTTCACACCCCTTATTATTATTATTATTATTATTATTATTATTACTATCATTATTATTATTATTATCCTTTATTTATATGGCACCACAAGGGTTCCGCAGCGCCCAATTACAGAGTACATAAACAAATAATCAAACAGGAAAACAGCAACTTACAGTTGAAGACAATATAGGACAAGTACAGGATAAATAAACATAGTTACATCAGCAGACGACACTGAAATAAGTATCAGGTGGCAGAAGACTGCTGGAGTTGATGCGGTTGAAGATTATTAAAGTAAGAGAAAGGATAAGCACATGAGGGAGGAGGGCCCTGCTCGTGAGAGCTTACATTCTATATTATTATTATTATTATTAATTATTATTTCTCATTATTATCTTTTATTGTTTTTTTATTTTTAAGGTGCCACATAGTGTCGTCAATGCTGATCAGGGAATGTACATACTGTAGTAACAGCAAAACCTGGTCATAAGTGCAGTAAATGTAAGGTGAATTATCTTAGGCGCGACAAAGAACCATAAAGCAACAGACGAGGTTACTGTAGGACGCCAGAAGGGGTGAGGGTAGGGTAACTAGTTTTATATTAGCAGAGTGATAGGGTGTGGATTGGAAGGCAGGTCAGTGAGCGTGCAGTGTCTGAGTTGGTCAATGGGACTAGGAGACAAGAAGCAGTGGAAACAGGTATAGCGCTGTGGGTAGGACATCAGAACGGAGGGCCCTGTCCGTGAGAGCTAGCACAATAAGTGGAGAGGTGAACTGGAAGATGAGCAGTTGGAGGAGGAGGGGTGGTAGGCAGTGATGGGAAGGTGGGTTTTCAGGCCCTCTTTCAGGTTGGATTGCAAATGTCCGAATACCATAAACTGGGGATATTCGGTCATTTGCGCATGGGCAGCTGCCGCACAGCACGTGCGTGAACGGTCACAATGCGATCGCATACCAGAAGGATGTGATCGCACTGTGATTGACTAGGGGGGACGGTGACATGGTGTTATGGGGGAGTGGTCCAGACAACACAGTCGTGTCCAGACCGATTTAGCGACCATGTGACATCACACAGAGCGCTGTGACGGAAAAGATGGAGGTGGTGCACCTGTCTTTGCAGCCAGGCTGCACACGCAGGGGTCGACCCTTATTGCTACGAACGTGATCTAATTACGATGCAGTCACAATTAGATTGCAGTCGCAGAGCGTCGCTTCTCGTGCTGGGCGGTCTCACCTTGTGCTGGGCGGTCCCCAGCGTGAGATTTTTTCCAGTAGCAGATTTTGTTACTTGGCAGAATCTGCTGATGATGATGATGAATAATGTCCCGGGGCAAAATTAAAGCTGGTGAGACTTTTAGAAAGTCTTACTTGGCAAGGTTAAGGGGGTGGTGAAGTGTGACAAGTCTTGTAGGCGGGTGTGAGCGGAGGTGACCAGGGTGGAGGTGAGGCAGCAGTGGGAAAGAGCTAGAGGCGCATTACTTGGCTTCACAAGGCCCCTTATTCGCTCTGAGAAAGTACACGCTAACTAGTGTCTGTGATACCAGTAAAAGCCTGTAAAGAGCAGTAATCCCAAACAAAAAACAACTCTGTGCTTTGGCAGCGCACAACTCCACCGGGAGCACTTTGACCCCTTTGCTAGGGGCAGATCTAGGGAATGGGGGATCAATGGAATGGCCCACCCCACAGGAAAAGGATACGGACCCCCTGCAGCTGAGCACACAGCAGCTTTTGCTGTGCTGGGGAGAGAGACTGCCGCTGCTCACAGGAAAGGCCCAGGCCCCTGATGCAAGCTTGGGTACGGGTAATTAGTAACCTCCCCTCCCCTCCCCGCGCTCCTGTCTGAACCCAGTGCGTCTTCCGACTGTGGGACTGAAAGGGAGAGCGCATCCAGAGGAACTCGTGCTTATACGGGGGACACGTACAAACTCTGCACATATAGTGCCTTAGTCAGGACCAAACCCCTTACTTCTGTGTTGTGAGGTAGCAATGCAAGCCACTGTGCCATATTATTATTATTATTATCCTTTATTTATATGGCGCCACAAGGGTTCCACAGCGCCCAATTACAGAATACATGAATAATCAAACAGGAAAACAGCAACTTACAGTTGATGACAGTATAGGACAAGTACAGGGGAAATAAACATCAGCAGATGACACTGGAATAAGTATCAGGTGGCAGAAGACTGCTGGAGTTGATGCAGTTGAAGATTATTAAAGTAAGAAAGGATAAGCACATGAGGGAAGAGGGCCCTGCTCGTGAGAGCTTACAATCTAAAGGTGCTTTGCTTGTGTTTGTGTCATTGTTTTTGTTAGGTAGAACCACCCTAAGAATAGAAGAGCCGTTATCTAGTGATTGCGTCATGCTTTCCCCTCATTTGCCCTTAGCAATAGCTATGTAACTGAATGTGTCTATGTAACTGAATGTAACTGAATGTGTCTATGTAACTGAATGTGTCTATGTAACTGAATGTGTCTGTGTAACTGAATGTGTCTATGCGACTGAATGTAACTGAATGTGTCTATGTAACTGAATGTGTCTATGCAACTGAATGTGTCTATGTAACTGAATGTGTCTATGTAACTGAATGTGTCTATGTAACTGAATGTAACTGAATGTGTCTATGTAACTGAATGTAACTGAATGTGTCTATGTAACTGAATGTGTCTATGTAACTGAATGTGTCTATGTAACTGAATGTAACTGAATGTGTCTATGTAACTGAATGTGTCTGTGTAACTGAATGTGTCTATGTAACTGAATGTGTCTATGTAACTGAATGTGTCTATGTAACTGAATGTGTCTATGTAACTGAATGTAACTGAATGTGTCTATGTAACTGAATGTAACTGTATGTGTCTATGTAACTGAATGTTACTGAATGTGCCTATGTAACTGAATGTGCCTATGTAACTGAATGTGTCTATGTAACTGAATGTGTCTATGTAACAGAATGTAACTGAATGTGTCTATGTAACTGAATGTGTCTATGTAACTGAATGTGTCTATGTAACTGAATGTTACTGAATGTGTCTATGTAACTGAATGTGTCTATGTAACTGAATGTGTCTATGTAACTGAATGTGTCTGTGTAACTGAATGTGTCTGTGTAACTGAATGTGTCTGTGTAACTGAATGTGTCTATGTAACGGAATGTGTCTATGTAACTGAATGTTACTGAATGTGTCTATGTAACTGAATGTGTCTATGTAACTGAATGTTACTGAATGTGTCTATGTAACTGAATGTGTCTATGTAACTGAATGTAACTGAATGTGTCTATGTAACTGAATGTGTCTATGTAACTGAATGTTACTGAATGTGTCTGTGTAACTGAATGTGTCTGTGTAACTGAATGTGTCTGTGTAACTGAATGTGTCTATGTAACTGAATGTTACTGAATGTGTCTATGTAACTGAATGTGTCTGTGTAACTGAATGTGTCTGTGTAACTGAATGTGTCTGTGTAACTGAATGTGTCTATGTAACTGAATGTGTCTGTGTAACTGAATGTAACTGAATGTGTCTGTGTAACTGAATGTGTCTGTGTAACTGAATGTGTCTGTGTAACTGAATGTGTCTGTGTAACTGAATGTGTCTGTGTAACTGAATGTGTCTGTGTAACTGAATGTAACTGAATGTGTCTATGTAACTGAATGTAACTGTATGTGTCTATGTAACTGAATGTTACTGAATGTGCCTATGTAACTGAATGTGCCTATGTAACTGAATGTGCCTATGTAACTGAATGTGTCTATGTAACTGAATGTGTCTATGTAACAGAATGTAACTGAATGTGTCTATGTAACTGAATGTGTCTATGTAACTGAATGTTACTGAATGTGTCTGTGTAACTGAATGTGTCTGTGTAACTGAATGTGTCTGTGTAACTGAATGTGTCTATGTAACTGAATGTTACTGAATGTGTCTATGTAACTGAATGTGTCTATGTAACTGAATGTTACTGAATGTGTCTATATAACTGAATGTGTCTATGTAACTGAATGTAACTGAATGTGTCTATGTAACTGAATGTTACTGAATGTGTCTATGTAACTGAATGTGTCTGTGTAACTGAATGTGTCTGTGTAACTGAATGTGTCTATGTAACTGAATGTTACTGAATGTGTCTATGTAACTGAATGTGTCTGTGTAACTGAATGTGTCTGTGTAACTGAATGTGTCTGTGTAACTGAATGTGTCTGTGTAACTGAATGTGTCTGTGTAACTGAATGTGTCTATGTAACTGAATGTGTCTATGTAACTGAATGTGTCTATGTAACTGAATGTGTCTATGTAACTGAATGTTACTGAATGTGTCTATGTAACTGAATGTGTCTATGTAACTGAATGTTACTGAATGTGTCTATGTAACTGAATGTGTCTATGTAACTGAATGTGTCTATGTAACTGAATGTGTCTGTGTAACTGAATGTGTCTGTGTAACTGAATGTGTCTGTGTAACTGAATGTGTCTATGTAACGGAATGTGTCTATGTAACTGAATGTTACTGAATGTGTCTATGTAACTGAATGTGTCTATGTAACTGAATGTTACTGAATGTGTCTATGTAACTGAATGTGTCTATGTAACTGAATGTAACTGAATGTGTCTATGTAACTGAATGTGTCTATGTAACTGAATGTTACTGAATGTGTCTGTGTAACTGAATGTGTCTGTGTAACTGAATGTGTCTGTGTAACTGAATGTGTCTATGTAACTGAATGTTACTGAATGTGTCTGTGTAACTGAATGTGTCTGTGTAACTGAATGTGTCTGTGTAACTGAATGTGTCTATGTAACTGAATGTGTCTGTGTAACTGAATGTAACTGAATGTGTCTGTGTAACTGAATGTGTCTGTGTAACTGAATGTGTCTGTGTAACTGAATGTGTCTGTGTAACTGAATGTGTCTGTGTAACTGAATGTAACTGAATGTGTCTATGTAACTGAATGTAACTGTATGTGTCTATGTAACTGAATGTTACTGAATGTGCCTATGTAACTGAATGTGCCTATGTAACTGAATGTGCCTATGTAACTGAATGTGTCTATGTAACTGAATGTGTCTATGTAACAGAATGTAACTGAATGTGTCTATGTAACTGAATGTGTCTATGTAACTGAATGTTACTGAATGTGTCTGTGTAACTGAATGTGTCTGTGTAACTGAATGTGTCTGTGTAACTGAATGTGTCTATGTAACTGAATGTTACTGAATGTGTCTATGTAACTGAATGTGTCTATGTAACTGAATGTTACTGAATGTGTCTATATAACTGAATGTGTCTATGTAACTGAATGTAACTGAATGTGTCTATGTAACTGAATGTTACTGAATGTGTCTATGTAACTGAATGTGTCTGTGTAACTGAATGTGTCTGTGTAACTGAATGTTACTGAATGTGTCTATGTAACTGAATGTGTCTGTGTAACTGAATGTGTCTGTAACTGAATGTGTCTGTGTAACTGAATGTGTCTATGTAACTGAATGTGTCTATGTAACTGAATGTTACTGAATGTGTCTATGTAACTGAATGTGTCTGTGTAACTGAATGTGTCTGTGTAACTGAATGTGTCTATGTAACTGAATGTTACTGAATGTGTCTATGTAACTGAATGTGTCTATGTAACTGAATGTGTCTATGTAACTGAATGTTACTGAATGTGTCTATGTAACTGAATGTGTCTGTGTAACTGAATGTGTCTGTGTAACTGAATGTGTCTGTGTAACTGAATGTTACTGAATGTGTCTATGTAACTGAATGTTACTGAATGTGTCTGTGTCTATGTAACTGAATGTAACTGAATGTGTCTATGTAACTGAATGTGTCTATGTAACTGAATGTTACTGAATGTGTCTATGTAACTGAATGTGTCTGTGTAACTGAATGTGTCTGTGTAACTGAATGTGTCTGTGTAACTGAATGTTACTGAATGTGTCTATGTAACTGAATGTGTCTATGTAACTGAATGTGTCTGTGTAACTGAATGTGTCTGTGTAACTGAATGTGTCTGTGTAACTGAATGTGTCTATGTAACTGAATGTTACTGAATGTGTCTATGTAACTGAATGTGTCTATGTAACTGAATGTAACTGAATGTGTCTATGTAACTGAATGTGTCTATGTAACTGAATGTTACTGAATGTGTCTATGTAACTGAATGTGTCTGTGTAACTGAATGTGTCTGTGTAACTGAATGTGTCTATGTAACTGAATGTTACTGAATGTGTCTATGTAACTGAATGTGTCTATGTAACTGAATGTGTCTGTGTAACTGAATGTGTCTGTGTAACTGAATGTGTCTATGTAACTGGATGTGTCTGTGTAACTGAATGTGTCTATGTAACAGAATGTAACTGAATGTGTCTATGTAACTGAATGTGTCTATGTAACTGAATGTAACTGAATGTGTCTGTGTAACTGAATGTGTCTATGTAACTGAATGTGCCTATGTAACTGAATGTGTCTGTGTAACTGAATGTAACTGAATGTGTCTGTGTAACTGAATGTGTCTATGTAACTGAATGTAACTGAATGTGTCTATGTAACTGAATGTAACTGAATGTGTCTGTGTAACTGAATGTGTCTGTGTAACTGAATGTAACTGAATGTGTCTGTGTAACTGAATGTGTCTGTGTAACTGAATGTGTCTATGTAACTGAATGTGTCTCGCTCTCTCATCCGCCATGGTTACGCGCTTTGTTTTCTGAATGTTTGAACCACTCTGCTCAGGAGCGGCTGTGAAAGTGTAACAGGACATATGGCAGCAGCTCAGTGTGTAGCCCTGTTGCACCCACAGGTCCTTTCTCTTGTTTAGTAATTTCCAGCTGTACCCTCTAGGTACCCACAGGAGTGCCAGCGGCATAAGGGCTACCTACAGTCCTCATGCACCTAATCTGGCACTGTGCACGGGGTGGCTGCCCGCTGAGAATTTGATCACTTGTCCCCTCCAATCTGAAAACGCCTGTACCAGACATTTAACAAGTTACCATTCAGTGATTATTAGACGTATCCCTTCCTTCATAATTGTTTTCCCAAACCACGCTCGCTGCCGGCATTGTACCTGGACAGAGGGGAGATCCTGTCCCGATCAGTCACCGTTGTCAGGGTGATACAATGTATCATTATATAACTGTCCCCAAACACTGGTCTGAATGAGCCCGGGAAGCTCTGTGCCACTTTGGTAATCGCTGGAAAATTGCAAAAGGGACATTAGGTATTTAATAATAAAGTAAAGCACTTACAGCAGGCCTGGCCAACCTGTGGCTCTCCAGATGTTGTGAAACTACATATCCCAGCATGCCCCTGCCACAGTTTCAGCATTCCCTAGTAGTAAAACTGTGGCAAGGCATGATGGGACCTGTAGTTTTACAACAGCTGGAGAGCCACAGGTTGGCCAGGCCTGACTTACAGTTTATCGCTGGTAATGGCAGATACTGGCCTATAATAGTCCACGCAGGTAACTGAAATAGCCATTTATTCACAGGTAATATAACCTGAGAGCTGTCAGAAAAGTGTACAGGTCGTATTTCATAGTCCAGTGCGCTATTCACTGCAGCAAACTCCGTTATAAGAATAATCTGTTTATCCATTTATTTTTCCAGACCAAACAAAAGGAGACATTTACTAAGCAGTGTTAAGAGCGGAGAAGTGAGCCAGTGGAGACGTTGTCCCATCAACCAATCAGCAGCTCTGTATCATTTTATAGTATGCAGATTATAGATGTTACTTCAGTGCTGATTGGTTGCCATGGGCAACTTCTCCACTGGCTCACTTCTCTGCTCTTATCACTGCTTAGTAAATGTCCCCCAAAGTTCTTCTTAATCCTGTGTGATTGGAATACTCCTATACCATGGTCCTGCCATTCTCATTAGTTCTATGTCGTATTTCAGGGTATTGATGATGTCACCGGAGAGCCGCTAGTCCAGCAAGAAGATGACAAGCCGGACGCTGTGGTCACCAGACTACGTCAGTACAAAGATGTTGCTAAACCGGTCATAGAACGATATAAGTGAGTTTCCCCTATATTAGACTGACGTGACTTATTAACCCCAATACTGTATACTGTGAAGAGCTTTGCGTCCTTTTGGATAAAAGCGCTATATAAATTAACATGGTTCAGTTAAGAACGAACCCCCTGTAAATTGTCCTGGGTACATATGTCCTGGATTTCTAACACGTGTCTAGTGATCATCCGGCTAATTAACAGCCTTGTTTGTGAGAGCACCTGTGAGAGGTTGATACAAGGTGCGTCAGCTGCTAGTCCGAGTCTCTCACTACCTGGGGAACAGGCAGCAGCCTATTAAGAGATACTGGGGTCCAGGGCCGTTTCTAAACAATTTGGCTCCCAGTGCGAGATTTCAAAATGCGCCCCCCCCCCCCCCCCCCCCAATTGCTCAAAAAAAAAAAAAAGTGTGCCCCCCCCCCCCCATATAGCCATAAACAGAAAAAGCCTACTGCGCGCACGCTCCCGACAAGGGTGTGTGGCCTGATTAAAATGGGCGTGGTCTCATTAAAGTGGGCATGGCCTCATCTGATATCATCACAAATAAAAATAAAAAAGTCCCCTTTTTACACATTACAGCAGGCAAGTGTCCCCATTTTACACAACGCGGCAGGCAGGTGTCCCCATTTTACACAGCGCGGCAGGCAGGTGTCCCCATTTTACACAGTACGGAAGGCAGGTATCCCCATTTTACACAGTACGGTAGGCAGGTATCCCCATTTTACACAGTACGGTAGGCAGGTATCCCCATATTACACAGTACGCAGGCAGATGCCCCCATATTACACAGTACGCAGGCAGATGCCCCCATTTTACACAGTACGCAGGCAGATGCCCCCATATTACACAGTACGCAGGCAGATGCCCCCATATTACACAGTACGCAGGCAGGTGCCCCCATTTTACACAGTACGCAGGCAGGTGCCCCCATATTACACAGTACGCAGGCAGATGCCCCCATATTACACAGTACGCAGGCAGGTGCCCCCATTTTACACAGTACGCAGGCAGGTGCCCCCATTTTACACAGTACGCAGGCAGGTATCCCCATAGGCAGGTGTCCCCATTTTACACAGTACGGAAGGCAGGTATCCCCATTTTACACAGTACGGTAGGCAGGTATCCCCATTTTACACAGTACGGTAGGCAGGTATCCCCATATTACACAGTACGCAGGCAGATGCCCCCATATTACACAGTACGCAGGCAGATGCCCCCATTTTACACAGTACGCAGGCAGATGCCCCCATATTACACAGTACGCAGGCAGATGCCCCCATTTTACACAGTACGCAGGCAGGTGCCCCCATATTACACAGTACGCAGGCAGGTGCCCCCATATTACACAGTACGCAGGCAGGTGCCCCCATATTACACAGTACGCAGGCAGATGCCCCCATATTACACAGTACGCAGGCAGGTGCCCCCATTTTACACAGTACGCAGGCAGGTATCCCCATAGGCAGGTGTCCCCATTTTACACAGTGCGGCAGCGGCAGGCAGGTTTCAAATTGAGGGGAAGGAAGGGGGAGAGAGAGAGAATACTTACGTCTTCCCGCTCTTCGGTCCCACCGCCACACGTCCCTCGCGCCGGCCGCCTCCTCCTTCTTGCTTATCTCCTTATCGCCTCTCCCGAGCGCTTCTGCTCGGGGGGGCAGGGCTTCGCGGAATGACGCGCTTGCGTCGTGACGTCACGACGCAACGCGTCATTCCGCGAAACTCCGCCCCCCCCCGAGCAGGAGCGCTCGGGAGAGGCGATAAGGAGTCAAAAAGTGCCGCGGCGGGTGTCCCATGCGGTTGCTCGCCCGCCGCTAGAAACGGCACTGCTGGGGTCTATTTACTAAGCCTTGGATGGAGAGAAAGTGGACTGAGATAAGGTACCAGCCAATCACCTCCTAACTACCATGTCACGGGCTGGGTTTGAAAAATGACAGGAGCTGGTTGGCTGGTACTGTATCTCTGTCCACTTTATTTCCATCCAAGGCTTAGTAAATAGACCCCACTGTTCTGGTATACGTTCAGCATCACGGCATCCGACATCCAAATGGTAAGTATTGCCGGAAGGGTTAGGGCTAGGCTGCGAGGGCTGGGGGGGTGTTAGGTCTTGGCGCCACCTGGCTGGGGGGTTAGGCACCACTGGAGGACCCCCTCCTCCAGTGGTGCCTTACCCCCACCCAGGTGGCGCCAAGACCTAACAAAGGGATGGTGGTTAAGGCACTAATGGGGGATGGTGAGGATTAGGCTGCGGTAAGGGAGGGCTATGGGGTATGGTGGTGGTGGTGGGGGGGGGGAATATTTACCCAAATATTTACTGACTCGCGCTGAGAGCGGGAAACCGTTTTGTTTATTTAGCGCCGGGCAGGCCAGGCTGTACTTCCACATTTTGTTTGTTTTATGTTGCTAATAAAGCTAGCTGCGGACAGTTGTACCGAGGGCCTGGACTGACGTGAAACTGACTGGCTGCCACATGAAAAGGGCAAATGTTCATCCCAAGAGACGGGTAGAAAGATAGATGGTGGCTGGCCGGGTATTGTCTGTCATATGACTGACACTAGCTGTGTTCACACCAGTAGAGCACTGGAAAGTTCCAGTCCTGCCAGTGATGGATTCCATTGCATGTAGTCAGTGCCAGGGACAAAAATACCGTGCATGGAATGAACTGGGCACACTGACAGCTCATCATAGGTCTTACGTTGTGCTTGGGATTGATTTCATGAGTAAAAAGCAATTGGGTCCAGATCTGTCTTTATCAAGGTTACGCCCAGCATATTGTGTGAGCCACAGGGAGAGAGTAGAAGTTATCGGTGCACCGTGGTGCATGTAGATCATTACCTCTGACATCTGTGCGATATATGGTTTGATCAGGTTCTTCCCTGGGTGGAATGCATAATTCCCTCACCTCCCGAGTAAATCGATCCCCCCACTATTTAGCCCGATTTGTTCTCCAAAGGACCGCCTCACTTCTACATGCTGCGAGCGCCGGTGCAATTCAACAGTGCTCCGGTGTGGAAACAGCTGATCTGTAGATCAGCTGTCGCCACAAATTCTTTCACCAACAGTAGCGGCAGTGTTACTGTGCATGTGCGACTTCCAGCCGATGGAGCCAAGCAACAGATCCCTTTTTGCGTCCAGGACTCGTTCCCATAGGGAAGCAGCGGGCGTGCGGGAACAAGCGTCATCTGAAGTGGGTGAATGTTCCCACAGTCAAGCTGCAAAAATTGACGGAGCTCGATGAATTTAGGACCCCATACTAGTGTATGTGAACAGCGGAGCTGAATGGGAAACAGAAAATATCTCAGTGACTGCTCTGGTGGTCATTAAGGTCTGCCGCCCGGACTCTCCCCTAATGCCGCCCGGACTCTCCTTTGATGCCGTCCGGGCTCTCCCCGATTCCTGCAGCTCTGCCTTTATAATTTATGAGGGAGTCTCCCGACTTGGACACTGAATAAAGGGATCTTTCCCTATTTTGCTGGTTGATTCCTGGCTGGGCCCTTTCTGATTAGATCAGGCCAATTCAGTAAATCCCAGAGACATATCATGTACTTGGCCTCCCCCTAGTGGCCCAATCTGTGCACTACACAGTCTGCACCATGGTGGACAATCCTATTTCTTCTGTGGGTGGATGATACTTGCCTACTTTTGAAAAGCAATTCAGGGAGATTGTGAAAGCAACACCCATGAGCGTGGCTTTAAAGTGGATGTGCACTGCTATATATATATATATATATATATATATATATATATATATATATATATATATATAATATATATATATATATATATATATATATATATATATATATATATATATATATATAGTATGTTGCAGTTGTTGCTCAGCGTGATCTACTTAATAAAAACACACTGATACTTTTCACGACTTGTCCATGTATTGTGTTCTACTCGCATGTAGTTCCACATAAATGGCCATGAGAAACCTTATTAGAAAATAAGAAATAGAAAATATAGAATTTTTTTTATTTTTTATTGGGAAATAATACTTCTACGGACTATTTATGAACTGTGGAAAAAAGCAAAATTGGCATTTTTGTCTGTACGTTCATTACAACATCACGCAAAATCTACTGGATGAATCTGAATGCCATTTTCACTATTATATAGCTTAGTGACCTAGAAAGAAACTGGGGTATGTATGATCTCGATGTGACATCAGGCAGAGGAGCAATAAAGGAAAAAACAGACGCTTGACACTCGGTGCACTGAGAGTTGGTGTTCCGATCATGTTTCTGCAGAACTGGACTCCGCCCAAGTTATGCAACGGAACCCAACTTACAGTGACTGCTCTGCAGAGGAACCTCATTGAGGCAGATATCCTAACGGGATGTGGCGTAGGTGAGACTGTATTTATACCACGTTTCCCCCTTATCCCCAACAATTTTTCTTATCAATTCAAGCGCCTGCAGTTTTCTATAAGCATCTGCTTTACTATGACGATCAACAAGTCGCAGGGCAAATGCTCAGAGCTGCAGGCGTAGATCTCAGGACCAGCTGCTTCTCCCAAGGGCAGCTTTACGTGGCCTGCTCACGAGTTAGAGCCCCCCCCCCAAGCTTCTTTTTGTGTTAATCCCTGAAGGAAAAACTGCAAATATTGTTTGCAAAGACATTTTGTGATCAATGTAAACAATATAAAATCACAATATTACATGGCACTACTGTCTTTGTAAAATTAGTTCCGCTGAGCAGTAAGAGACATCCAAGTGGGCAAACGCAAGTGTTTCACTGGTTTCTTTTTTTTAAAGCATATATATCTACGCCGCCCTCTGGGAGTGTATCTTCGCTAAGCAGAATTGCGAACGAAATATTAGCAGAATTGCGAATAGAAATTTCTTAGCAGTTTCTGAGTAGCTCGAGACTTACTCCTACACTGCGATCAGTTCAGTCAGTTTTGTTCCTGGTTTGACGTCACACACACGCCCTGCGTTCGCCCAGACACTCCTCCGTTTCTTCAGACACTCCCGCGTTTTTCCCTGAAACGCCTGCGTTTTTCCGCACACTCCCATAAAACGGCCAGTTTGCGCCCAGAAACACCCACTTCCTGTCAATCACACTCCGATCACCAGAACGATGAAAAATCTTCGTTAGGCCGTGAGTAAAACACCAAACTTTTGTGCTAATTTACTTGGCGCAGGCGCACTGCGAACATTGCGCATGCGCATTTTGCGACTAATCGCTCCGTAGCGAAAAAAACTAACGAGCGAACAACTCTGAATCACCCCCATAGTCCGCGCGGCAAAAAATAGGAGCATGGCTTCATAGGGAAGGGGCGTGGCCACAGTTATGCCCCCTGTAGTTATGGACCCAGTAGTTGTGCCTCCTGTAGCTGTGCCCCCTGTAGATTTGCACCCAGTAGTTGTGCCCCCTGTAGCTGTGCCCAGAGTAATTGTGCCCCCTGGTAGCGCCGCTTACAAAGACAAACAAAACAAAAAAAAAATACACCCCCCTGCCCCGCTCCTGCGTCCCGACTGCTGCTGCTCCGTCTCCGCAGTCCCTCTGCGTCTGGCCGCTTCTCCGCCTGTCTGACGTCATGACGTCAGATGCCCGTGCGTGTGAGGTCATGATGTCACACGCAAGGGAGCGCGGAGGGGAGCACGGAGGGAGGGAGAGAGCTGACGCAGCTCAGGCTCTCAGCTGTCAGTGACTGGTGGCTGCGAGCTTCGTGTGACCATGCAGAGGTTCCGGCGGAGTCGAGCTGCGGCGCCCTGTACTGTCTTGGGCGCCTGGAGCTCGAGCTCCACCGGAACCGCCCTCCCTACGCCCCTGCTCATAACACCCCAACAGTCCAAGTTTTAAGGATATCTATGCTTGAATACAGATGGTATAATCAACAGACTAAGGTAATAATTAAGTCACCTGTGCTTAAGCATGGACTAGTTCTCTGCCTTGAGGACCTCTATTGGGAAACATTGTCTTCTATTGTGTGGATTTACAGTTTCTCACTCCACTACTTGGTTCATTCATCTCCTTGTTATGGAGCAATACAATGACCCTAAACAATGTCCCAAAGAAGAAGAAAAACCTGGCTCAGGTCATCATGTCCTTGAAAATCCAGATTGTCTGGTGCTAAGTTGTTGACTCCACGTTCCGATGTGACGCCGGACCCTATTTCTTATTTAGAGATTGGGAGGGCCAGCCCCTTACTTCAGGAACAAGTGGACGAATTCCAAGCTCCATTCCAAGGACCTTGAGGAACATAAGAGAACTGCCACAGCTATGTCTCCAAGCCCAGTCTGAATTGACTCCAGCTTTCCATGTACTTGCAAGTGACCCTTCTTCCCAGAATAAGGCTTATATACCTAATACAGATACAATTTTTTTTTTTTTAAATGTTGATGACCCCATTTACCAAGTGGTCACGTCTCATTTAAGACGCACAAGAACTACCTTTGTAGGTCTGGTAATAACAGTGGTAAACTCCTGTCCCATCTGCTTCATCTCCAAATGCTAGAGCTGGTCTGACCATAAGGGTGCTAGGCATGGGTGAAAACCAGACGGTGCTTAATTACACGTATACATAAAATAACCATTATAATAATTTATTTCCAGATAAAAATAACCATAATAAATGCTAGGCATGGGTGGTATAATATCGGAGGGGTCCCATGTGCGCTCTCCCTCTCTGCGACACAAGAGCATGCGCAGGTGTCCGGAAACATGGCGCCCGGGGACAAATCTCTACTGCACATGTGCGAATCACTGGGAAAATGGCCGCCGCACCATTTTCCGAGAGATTTCTGCTGCAGAAGCAGCGCCACTGCTGGGCTCCAGAGAGGTTAACAGTTGAACATGGGAGCAGGGTGTGTGCATTGTGGGCTTGGGAAGTTGTGTTTGATTTAGTGTTGAGCAGGTGTGGTGATTGTCCCACAGTCCTGCCATTTATGTTATTTGTATTTGTTTTTGTTGCTTGTTTTTTTTCTGTGATCATGTGATTGTTGTTCTGTCATAGACCTGCTGTTCACAATTGTGAGGGCTTCGTCCTTACCTAACGATTATTATAATGGCTGTCATTTATTCAGATCTGTTTTTATATAGGGGATAGTGGGGTAAGATGAGACCATTTTTACTGATGATGTCATCTAGTCAAGGAAAAAGGAGACTAGAAAAAATCTATCTTTATTTCAGGATGGGTCCTGTCAATAGAAGTGATAAGAGACCCTCTATGACAAAGGGCTGTGATAATATGACTTGTCAAGAAAACCTGAGTTTGTGGCTCAACTTGCCCTAGATTAGGGGTAAATTGATCCGAGCCAGTGGGTAAATCGGGCCTTCTGGGGGTAAATTGACCAATTGACGTTTTCAAGTTTAAATATGAGCCTAAAAAAATAAAATAAATAATACTAAAGCTTTTCTAAATTGTCTTATTTCTTCTCTTAACAGTAACTTTAAACAATATAGAACCCTCCAAAGAAAGTTTATCATTCAACAATGAAACCATTTTCATACATCATCTGTTTGGCCTTTCCAAATTTTTTAGCAAATCACTTTGGGGGGAGATGCATCAAAACTTGGAGAAACGAAACTTTGAGAGAAAAAGTACCAGCCAATCAGCTCCTAACTGCCATGTTACGGGCTGTGTCTGAAAATAAGAATTTACTTACCGATAATTCTATTTCTCGTAGTCCGTAGTGGATGCTGGGGACTCCGTCAGGACCATGGGGAATAGCGGCTCCGCAGGAGACAGGGCACAAAAATAAAGCTTTAGGATTAGGTGGTGTGTACTGGCTCCTCCCCCTATGACCCTCCTCCAAGCCTCAGTTAGGATACTGTGCCCGGACGAGCGTACACAATAAGGAAGGATATTGAACCCCGGGTAAGACTCATACCAGCCACACCAATCACACCGTATAACTTGTGATCTGAACCCAGTTAACAGTATGACAAACGTAGGAGCCTCTGAACAGACGGCTCACAACAAATAACAACCCGATTTTTTTTTGTAACAATAACTATGTACAAGTATTGCAGACAATCCGCACTTGGGATGGGCGCCCAGCATCCACTACGGACTACGAGAAATAGAATTATCGGTAAGTAAATTCTTATTTTCTCTAACGTCCTAAGTGGATGCTGGGGACTCCGTCAGGACCATGGGGATTATACCAAAGCTCCCAAACGGGCGGGAGAGTGCGGATGACTCTGCAGCACCGAATGAGAGAACTCAAGGTCCTCCTCAGCCAGTGTATCAAATTTGTTTGCCCCTGACCAAGTAGCAGCTCGGCAGAGTTGTAATGCCGAGACTCCCCGGGCAGCCGCCCAGGATGAGCCCACTTTCCTTGTGGAATGGGCCTTGACAGATTTAGGTTGTGGCAAGCCTGCCACAGAATGTGCAAGTTGAATTGTGCTACAAATCCAACGAGCAATCGTCTGCTTAGAAGCAGGAGCACCCATCTTGTTGGGTGCATACAATATAAACAGTGAGTCAGACTTTCTGACTCCCGCCGTTCTTGAAATATATATTTTCAATGCCCGGACCACGTCCAACAACTTGGAATCCTCCAACTCGTTAGTAGCCGCAGGCACCACAATAGGCTGGTTCAGGTGAAACGCTGACACCACCTTAGGCAGAAAATGAGGACGCGTCCGCAGTTCTGCCCTGTCCGTATGGAAAATCAGATATGGGCTCTTATATGATAAGGCCGCCAATTCTGATACTCTCCTGGCTGAAGCCAGGGCCAGTAGCATGGTTACTTTCCATGTAAGATACTTCAACTCCACCGATTTGAGCGGCTCAAACCAATGGGATTTGAGAAAATCCAAGACTACATTAAGATCCCACGGTGCCACTGGGGGCACAACCGGGGGCTGTATATGTAGTACTCCTTTTACAAAAGTCTGGACTTCAGGAACTGAAGCCAATTCTTTCTGGAAGAAAATCGACAGGGCCGAAATTTGAACCTTAATGGACCCCAATTTGAGGCCCATAGACAATCCTGTTTGCAGGAAATGTAGGAATCGACCCAGTTGAAATTCCTCCGTGGGGGCCTTCCTGGCCTCACACCACGCAACATATTTTCTCCAAATGCGGTGATAATGTTGTGCAGTCACCTCCTTCCTGGCTTTTACCAGTGTAGGAATGACCTCTTCCGGAATGCCTTTTTCCCTTAGAATTCGGCGTTCAACCGCCATGCCGTCAAACGCAGCCGCGGTAAGTCTTGGAATAGACACGGTCCCTGCTGAAGCAGGTCCCGTCTTAGAGGTAGAGGCCACGGATCCTCCGTGAGCATCTCTTGAAGTTCCGGGTACCAAGTTCTTCTTGGCCAATCCGGAGCCACTAGTATCGTTCTTACTCCCTTTTGCCGTATAATTCTCAGTACTTTTGGTATGAGAGGCAGAGGAGGGAACACATACACTGACTGGAACACCCACGGTGTTACCAGATCGTCCACAGCTATTGCCTGAGGATCTCTTGACCTGGCGCAATACCTGTCCAGTTTTTTGTTGAGGCGGGACGCCATCATATCCACCATTGGTTTTTCCCAACGGTTCACAATCATGTGGAAGACTTCTGGATGAAGTCCCCACTCTCCCGGGTGTAGATCGTGTCTGCTGAGGAAGTCTGCTTCCCAGTTGTCCACTCCCGGAATGAATACTGCTGACAGTGCTATCACATGATCTTCCGCCCAGCGAAGAATCCTTGCAGCTTCTGCCATTGCTGTCCTGCTTCTTGTGCCGCCCTGTCTGTTTACGTGGGCGACTGCCGTGATGTTGTCCGACTGGATCAACACCGGCTGACCCTGAAGCAGGGGTTTTGCCAGACTTAGAGCATTGTAAATCGCTCTTAGCTCCAGTATATTTATGTGAAGAGACATCTCCAGGCTTGACCATACTCCCTGGAAGTTTCTTCCCTGTGTGACCGCTCCCCAGCCTCTCAGACTGGCATCCGTGGTCACCAGGACCCAGTCCTGTATGCCGAATCTGCGGCCCTCTAACAGATGAGCACTCTGCAACCACCACAGAAGAGACACCCTTGTCCGTGGCGATAAGGTTATCCGCTGATGCATCTGCAGATGCGATCCGGACCATTTGTCCAGCAGATCCCACTGAAAAGTTCGTGCGTGGAATCTGCCGAATGGAATCGCTTCGTAAGAAGCCACCATCTTTCCCAGGACTCTTGTGCATTGATGCACAGACACTGTCCCTGGTTTTAGGAGGTTCCTGACAAGTTCGGATAACTCCCTGGCTTTCTCCTCCGGAAGAAACACCTTTTTCTGAACCGTGTCCAGAATCATTCCCAGGAACAGCAGACGTGTCGTCGGGGTCAACTGAGATTTTGGAAAATTCAGAATCCACCCGTGTTGTTGCAGCACTAGTTGGGTTAGTGCTACTCCGTCTTCCAGCTGTTCTCTGGACCTTGCCCTTATCAGGAGATCGTCCAAGTAAGGGATAATTAATACGCCTCTTCTTCGTAGAAGGATCATCATTTCGGCCATTACCTTGGTAAAGACCCGAGGTGCCGTGGACAATCCAAACGGTAGCGTCTGAAACTGATAATGACAGTTTTGCACCACGAACCTGAGGTACCCTTGATGTGAAGGGCAAATTGGGACATGCAGGTAAGCATCCTTTATGTCCAGGGACACCATAAAGTCCCCTTCTTCCAGATTCGCTATCACTGCTCTGAGTGACTCCATCTTGAACTTGAATTTTTGTATGTACAGGTTCAAAGATTTCAGATTTAGAATAGGTCTTACCGAGCCGTCCGGCTTCGGTACCACAAATAGCGTGGAGTAATACCCCTTTCCCTGTTGTAGGAGGGGTACCTTGACTATCACCTGCTGAGAAAACAGCTTGTGAATGGCTTCCAATACCGTCACCCTGTCTGAGGGAGACGTTGGCAAAGCAGACTTTAGGAACCGGCGAGGGGGAGACTTCTCGAATTCCAGCCTGTAACCCTGAGATACTACCTGCAGAATCCAGGGGTCCACCTGTGAGCAAGCCCACTGTGCGCTGAAATTCTTGAGTCGACCCCCCACCGCTCCTGAGTCCGCTTGTAAGGCCCCAGCGTCATGCTGAGGGCTTTGCAGAACCCTGGGAGGGCTTCTGTTCCTGGGCAGGGGCTGCTTGCTGCCCTCTCTTACCCCTTCCTCTGCCCCGAGGCAGATATGACTGTCCTTTTGTCCGCTTGTTCTTATAGGACCGAAAGGACTGCGGCTGAAAAGACGGTGTCTTTTTCTGTTGGGAGGGGGTCTGAGGTAAAAAAGTGGATTTTCCGGCAGTTGCCGTGGCCACCAGATCCGATAGACCGACGCCAAATAATTCCTCCCCTTTATACGGCAATACTTCCATATGTCGTTTGGAATCCGCATCACCTGACCACTGTCGCGTCCATAAACTCCTTCTGGCAGATATGGACATCGCATTTACTCTCGATGCCAGAGTGCAAATATCTCTCTGCGCATCTCGCATATAAAGGAAAGCATCCTTTAATTGCTCTATAGTCAATAAAATACTGTCCCTATCCAGGGTATCAATATTTTCAGTCAGGGAATCCAACCAGACGACCCCAGCACTGCACATCCAGGCTGAGGCGATGGCTGGTCGCAGTATAACACCAGTATGTGTGTATATACTTTTTAGGGTAGTTTCCAGTCTCCTATCCGCTGGATCCTTGAGGGCGGCCGTATCAGGAGACGGTAACGCCACTTGTTTTGATAAGCGTGTGAGCGCCTTATCCACCCTAGGGGGTGTTTCCCAGCGCGCCCTAACCTCTGGCGGGAAAGGGTATAATGCTAATAACTTTTTTGAAATTAGCATTTTTCTATCTGGGTTAACCCACGCTTCATCACATACATCATTTAATTCCTCTGATTCAGGAAAAACTACAGGTAGTTTTTTCACCCCCCACATAATACCCCTTTTTGTGGTACTTGCAGCATCAGAGATATGCAAAGCCTCCTTCATTGCCGTGATCATATAACGTGTGGCCCTACTTGAAAATACGTTTGTTTCATCACCGTCGACACTAGATTCAGTGTCTGTGTCTGGGTCTGTGTCGACCGACTGAGGTAAAGGGCGCTTTACAGCCCCTGACGGTGTCTGAGACGCCTGGGCAGGTACTAACTGGTTTGCCGGCCGTCTCATGTCGTCAACTGATTTTTGTAATGTGCTGACATTATCACGTAATTCCATAAACAAAGCCATCCATTCCGGTGTCGACTCCCTGGGGGGTGACATCACCATTATCGGCAATTGCTCTGCCTCCACGCCAACATCGTCCTCATACATGTCGACACACACGTACCGACACACAGCAGACACACAGGGAATGCTCTTATCGAAGACAGGACCCCACAAGCCCTTTGGGGAGACAGAGGGAGAGTTTGCCAGCACACACCCAAGCGCTATAATATATATGGGAACAACCTTATATAAGTGTTGTTCCTTATAGCAGCTTAAATATATCCAATATATCGCCAAAAAATGCCCCCCCTCTCTGTTTTACCCTGTTTCTGTAGTGCAGTGCAGGGGAGAGTCCTGGGAGCCTTCCTCACAGCGGAGCTGAGCAGGAAAATGGCGCTGTGTGCTGAGGAGAATAAGCCCCGCCCCCTATTTCGGCGGGCTTTCCTCCCGTAGATTTAGATAACTGGCATGGGTTAAATACATACATATAGCCTTAATGGCTATATGTGATGTATTCTTTTGCCATAAGGTATTAAAATATTGCTGCCCAGGGCGCCCCCAGCAGCCTCCGTGACCGCTTGGTGTGAAGTGTGTGACAACAATGGCGCACAGCTGCAGTGCTGTGCGCTACCTTCATGAAGACTGAAGAGCCTTCTGCCGCCTGTTTCCGGACCTTCAATCTTCAGCATCTGTAAGGGGGGTCGGCGGCGCGGCTCCGGGACGAACCCCAGGGTGAGACCTGTGTTCCGACTCCCTCTGGAGCTAATGGTGTCCAGTAGCCTAAGAATCCAATCCATCCTGCACGCAGGTGAGTTGAAATTCTCTCCCCTAAGTCCCTCGATGCAGTGAGCCTGTTGCCAGCAGGACTCACTGAAAATAAAAAACCTAAAAAACTTTTTCTAAGCAGCTCTTTAAGAGAGCCACCTAGATTGCACCCTGCTCGGACGGGCACAAAAACCTAACTGGGGCTTGGAGGAGGGTCATAGGGGGAGGAGCCAGTACACACCACCTAATCCTAAAGCTTTATTTTTGTGCCCTGTCTCCTGCGGAGCCGCTATTCCCCATGGTCCTGACGGAGTCCCCAGCATCCACTTAGGACGTTAGAGAAAAATGATTGAGAAGAATGAGGCTGATTGGTTGGTACTTTAGCTCTCTCCACTTTATCGCCTTCCAAGTTTGATACATCTCCCCCTTTGTGGGGAAAATGGCACATCATTTTCCTTTTAATGCAAAAGTGTGTTTCTGTTTGCCAATGTTCCCGCGGATTCTTCTGAGAAATTGTCACTTTGTCACCCTCAATTTCAAACTGGCTCAATTTATCCCCTTTACCACCATTTTGGAAAAAAAACTGCCTACAGTAGTTTAGTAATTCAGTCTAATATTTAGCTAAATAATACTCATGGTTTTATACATTGGCAAATCACCAATATATTTTTAGACCTGGATACATTTGCTTTGACATGACAATCATTATACCTGACTAGGGAGGCCAATCCCGGGCCGTTTTTTCAATCCCGGGATTCGGGATTGAAAAACGGTCAATCCCGGGATTGCAGTAGGGATTAGAGAAAATTGTAGGGAGCAGCGCTTTAGGGAGGGTGTAGGTAGCGGTGCGGGAGGTAGGGAGTGTGTAGGTAGCGGTGCGGGAGGTAGGGAGTGTGTAGGTAGTGGTGCGGGAGGTAGGGAGGGTGTAGGTAGCGGTGCGGGAGGTAGGGAGGGTATAGGTAGCGGTGCGGGACTCAGGACAGAGGGTGTAGGTCGCGGCAGGGAGGGAGGAAGGCTGCACGGAGGGAGAGAGGATCATGTGTGTAAGTAATAGTACTTACTATTAGACGGGCGGCAACCATTAACACACTGAACGCGGCGGCACTTCAAATGAAGCGCCGGCCGCCAGCCAATCAGGGAAGCGGCCGCAGCAGTCGCTCCTGATTGGCTGCCGCTGCAGCTTCCCTGATTGGCTGCCGGTCCGCCAGCTCTGATTGGCTGGCGGCCGGCGCTACATTTGAAGTGCCGCGCGCGTTCAACTTGTTCATGGCTGCTGCCCGCCTAAATGAGTAAGTACTATTACTTACACACCCACCCTCCCGCCTCCGAGCATGCGCAGTATAATCCCGTGAATTCCGGGATTGGATGCTCCAATCCCGGGATTCAAATCCCGGCATTTTTGGGCCCAAATCCCGGGATCCCGCCGATCCCGATCCCGGGATTGGCCTCCCTATACCTGACAGGTAGAAAATTTTACTTTGACAAGCTAAAAACTGCTTCTTGTGGGAAAACAAAACAAAACAGTACTTACCACTTTACCACTGTGCTTCTCTCCATCAAAGCCATGTAGAAATGACAGGCACTACCTGAATTTATGGTCACATGACAGCAAAAGTGTACAGTTACCTAGATACAGGGGGTAGGTCAACCTACACATTGGCTCATCTTACCCCAATCTCCCCTATTGGAAAAAACAAATACAACTGTTCCAAAAAGAAAAATAATTTTTTTTTTTTTCCTCTTCTATTCCAGGAGTAAAGGCATCCTGCACACTTTTTCAGGGACCGAAACCAACAAAATCTGGCCGTATATCTACACGCTGATGAGTACAAAGATCGCGCCGGTACACCCGGAGGACACCAGCCAGGCGTTCCGTCCGGAGGAGTCTTAGGAAGTTATTTATTGGTTTCTATGTGCTGTATCCATGTGGTGAAATGTTCTCACTATATAAAAAACTGAATATGCAGTTTTTTTTTATTATTATTATTATTTTTTCTTTGTAGGCGCTATCGGCACTTACGTGGGCGCTATCGGCACTTATATTTTGAGACATAGTTTTAATTTGTTCCGTGTTTCAGAGACCATCTATGTTTCATCCACCAACCAACTCTCCGGATGCTGTTACAGAATCGCCTTGTTTTGGGGTTATTTTTGAACATATCTATATGGCGTATTTGTTTATTATTGACCTCGTGACCTTTACCATAGATATTTTCTTGTATTTTTATGAAAAAAC
Source organism: Pseudophryne corroboree (assembly GCF_028390025.1). Classification (NCBI taxonomy): domain Eukaryota; kingdom Metazoa; phylum Chordata; class Amphibia; order Anura; family Myobatrachidae; genus Pseudophryne; species Pseudophryne corroboree. The sequence goes on along the minus strand of NC_086452.1, from coordinate 36,251,923 downwards.
AATGTGTGTTTGTTTTGTTTGTTTTTATTCTGTAAAGAGAAGCTCTATACAATGATGTAACTACAATCCAAAGATGTTCAGAAATTACATAGTATCTAAAATGAGGTTATAATAAGATTATTCGCTGGGTGTTGTGTTCTACATTATAGAGAGACGCACAGCCCGGCCGATGAAGATTCGAGGTGGGATAGTTATTTCATTAATATAAATTCATCAAAAATGATTAAAAATCCAATACAAATTTTCAAAAAGTGTTTTTTTTTTCCCCCTTTCACTGTCCATCATCATATGTGTAATTTTACATGTACACAGAGATCACATATACACACGAACATGCATACATATGTTTATATGTCGGACATATACACATGCATGTTTTATATGTGATCTTGTGACATGAGGTGAAATCTATACACATCTCTCTCTCTCTCTCTCTCTCTCGGGAGAGCAGATGAAGCATGACGCCTATGTCATCCAGCTGTCGATGACATTAGCCAGCCTACCTTGGATAATATTAGGATTCATTAATAGACCGTAGGGGTTAAGGAGATTTGCTTTCTACATACTAATGTTATAGTTCCTCAAAGATGATCAAATTACTCTTATGTTCCACTTAAAGTGTAATGTAACCCAATATTGGAAACAAAATATCATTGAGTGTAGTGTAATTAAGTAACAGAGCATTTATGAGGGCAATTAGTCCTGTGTGATGTGCGCAGAGTGCAGTTGGGTGACCTAACTCCTCTGATAATATGCTAACTGTTCCTCGCGCCCCATAGGCACCCCGATCTGAGTTCTATCTCCGCCACAGATATATTAACCTAATATGCGCTATTCACCAAATCCGACAGAGTCCTGGATGGCTATAACTGTCCCGCACTGGTTCCCGGCAGGGGTAGGAGTAGATTTTTGGATGGCATCAGACAGCACTCCCATCGACCCTAGTGAATGACTAGCTTACAGAGCACATTAGTTCCCAGGTAAGTAGAAACAGAGCTGTAAGTAAACGTCTGGGGAAGAATAATAATACCCAAAGTAACCTAAAATACTGTATTAATTCCCTGCGGCCTACGGCGGCTGCCTCTATCGCACAGCCCAAGTAACAGTCCGAGTATAATTTAGATTTTTATTGTAATTCATATTGGATTAAATCATTTTTTTTAAGTCGGGCACCTTGGTTGCACATACTGCACCTGCCCTCTTTATATATAGTCAAATTTTCCATTTTTGAGGCATTGGCAATTAATTTACAAATCACAAAATGCATTGGTGTACAGAGCATTTTATTTTACGACTACAGCAAAAGACGCAAACACGGAAGCAGCAGTCTGTCCGCCAGGTGGCCGCATACACCCTCTGATGCCGCCGGGTAGATTTCCCAGCATGAATTATAACAATCCAGCACATACTGTAACTACTCTACTTTCAGCAGTTCATTCAATACACTATATATTTGGCTCATGTCCTTATATACACAAGCTTCCATACTGGTCCCGTTTCACATAGAATATAATGTAGAAAAGGGAACATATTTATATACAGAATACAAATCAAACAGATAATATGTGCTCCCTATTTATATCAAGCAATTACATTTAATACGAATAGGGTGCATTCTATCTCTCACACCTAGTTTGCTGAACATTCCAAAAAAGACCTATTAATAGACTATGGTGATAAATTGTAAAGTCATTCCCCAAAGCCATTCCTGATTCCTCTCGTTTTCTAGACTACCCCCATACTTATATAAAACATACAGGTCATAAAGCTGCTTCTACAGGCATTTGAGTTGCTGTGAAATCACTGCTCCAATGTATGTGTCCACTGTCCAGTAATCTATAGAGTGCACTGCTGCACGGCCACTTTCTCCAACGGTTACATGAGCCTTGCTTACCTTTCATAACTACATACACAGGTATGAAAGGAAGGCACGGGCGTGGCCTGCTGATGTGATTGAGACTAAAATGAAGCAGGTTGCGCGTTTCGCCCCTACTCACTGAGGTGGGTTGGGATTGATGATGCGAGTTGCGTCATTAAAAGAGGTTCCTGCCACTATTCAGGACGGTGAGTGGCCTTCTGGGAGAATTGCCAGCAGCCCCCAGGGATTCCAAGAACTTTCCCAATAATCCAGGAGTCTCCCAGACAATGGTTTTACTACCTCTCTTCTTAAAAGCGCATTAAGTCATAATCATTTTCTCCTTTTCTGTGTCACATCTATACGCGCGTCATTGCACATATCTGTTTCTTGCGTCGCACATATACCTTCTTCCTGCATTTCAGAACTGGACTTGCTTTCCATTTCATCAATCCTCACTGTTATGGGGTAGATTTCTTAAAATTAATTTTCTAGGATGCAATAGAGCACAGGTTCTCAAACTCGGTCCTCAGGACCCCACACAGTGCATGTTTTGCAGGTCTCCTCACAGAATCACAAGTGAAATAATTAGCTCCACCTGCGGACCTTTTAAAATGGGTCAGTGAGTAATTAATACACCTGTGCACTTGCTGGGTTACCTGCAAAACATGCACTGTGTGGGGTCCTGAGGACCGAGTTTGAGAACCCCTGCAATAGAGAAATGATAACTAGAACCTGATTAGTTGCTATGGACAATACACCACTTTTTAGTTTTTTAGAAGCATGCGTGAATCTACCCCTCTGCAAACAGTTCCATCTACTGTAGACAGGCATGAGCTCTGCGGACCTTTCCACACCATTCCGAACCTTTATAGCTAAAACCAAAGTCTTCATTGGAACAACAAACTTCACGATGAGTAAAAGCTGTCCGCAAAGGGCACAAGATCTATATATTTATTTTTGCAGCATTGCTCTATTTATAAAGAGAAGATTTATTCTCCTTGTAATCAATACAAATTTCAATGAAATGCTTTTTTTATAAGGACTTAATCTAAATGTTTTAAATATATTTTTATTCTAACAAGAAAACACATGGCATATATAAAATAAATCCAGTATTATGTATAAATTATGTATTGGGCATGTTTATTCTATAGCTTGACAAGTACCAGGAAAGCTGGGAATGCCTCTCCTAGAAGCTAGCCACATTGAGACACCTCTGCTACCTTTGGGAGTATGCTGCAAATGTCAGCCATGATACCACACTTCTTATATACACCTTTACCTAACATTGTGCACAAGATGTGTAACAAACTATAAAAACAATAATTGCCAAATGTTATTTTTTACAAACCATTCCCTTGCACCCCTTCTTCGTGCACCCCTCTGCTCCCACTCAGTGCCACTCCTCCTGCACCCCTACTTCTATAATACCGCCCACAGATACACACACCTTTCCCTATGCCCCTCCCTCTGCACCTCCCTGCTTGTGTGACACCTGCCAGTTTGGAAAAACTCACCTGGGCAGAGGTAAACTTTGCTATATTCAGACTTCAGCCAATTCATCCACGAAAGCTGATTAAAATTTTCTAGACACCTGCCGAATGTATGTATGCTAACTAAATGACTGTCTTATTCTTAGGGCTCTTGTTATCAAATGGAGAAGATCCCCCCCAATAAAATTAAGTTTGGGGAAGCTAGTTACTGCGTATTTAGGAAGGACTGCAACGGTACCTATACCGCCTGTTGTGCGATGCGATCACCATCCTGATCTGGCAAAAGCAGATTTGAAAAATAAGTTAAAAAATCTTGAAATTTTTCTTCTATATTTTTTTTTTTTTAACATTTTAATTAACTTAACTTTTTTTAATGTTATATTTTTTAATTGATTTAAAAAAAAAAATATTTATTGGATTTATTAGAATCCTGAGATCATGCCCCCAGGCGCAGTGCGTGTGAGTGTCGTCGAGCCCCCACTTGGCTGGCTATGCAGTAAGTCACCACTTACTGTCTGAAATACACTTCTGCAGTGCAGCTGAGCAACACTCCCACTTTCCCAATGTTTTTTTTTAGTGATCAATAACCACGAAATATATTTTGTTGCAGTGCGTGGAAATAGGTCTTCTCTGAGCTGTTTTATAAATAGTCCCCTCAGAACTATAAACTACAGTTTTCAGTTTGCAGACATGACAGGAACTTGAGTTCAGGGGGATCCTTTGTATCCATGTGTTTCTGCAAGAGTTCAGAAAGAATCCAGTTAGATCTAGGTATTTTTGTTAAAAATTCGGCAAGAATCCAGATAGCTCTGGGTGTTTTCAACAAGCTGTCAGTGGGGATCCTTTTAGAGCTTGATATTTTCTGTAATAACTCTCAGGGGAATCTAGTTGGATCTAAGTGTTTTTGTTAAGCAGGGGTCCAGTTGGATTTCAACAAGAATTATGGGGGTATATCCTATCCAGTTGCAGATAGGTATTTTCTGCAATACGACATTGGTGATTGTGTTGCATCCGTTTTTTTTATTGTTGTTGTGGGGTTTTTTTTTTGGGAGATCAGCAGGGATCCAGTTGTACTAGTCACAAGAATTTAGGGGTATTCTGTTGGATCCATGAATATTCTGCAAGGATCCAGGTATTTATGTTGAAGATTTATCAGGAATCCAGTTGGAACTAGGTTATTTCAACAAAAGTTAAGGGGAGATCCAGGTGGAACTAGGCAATTTCAGCAAAAGTTAAGGGGAGATCCAGGTGGAACTAGGCAATTTCAGCAAAAGTTAAGGGGAGATCCAGGTGGAACTAGGCAATTTCAGCAAAAGTTAAGGGGAGATCCAGGTGGAACTAGGCAATTTCAGCAAAAGTTAAGGGGAGATCCAGGTGGATCTAGGTAATTTCAACAAAAATTAAAGGGAGATGCAGTTGGATTCAGGATATACTGTTGGATGTATATTCTCTAGAATTAAGTGGGAATCCAGTTAGATCCAGGTATAATTCAGCAAGCGTTCAGTGTGGATCCAGTTGGGTTTGGGTATTTTAAAAAATAAAATAAGGGGATCCAGTTCCAAATATTATCTGCGAGAATTCAGTGGTGTCTTCCAGGTCTGGCAGTGAGGTTGTGATGACTTCCGGTTCATTCTGCATGGCTTGCGGCGGTAAATATGACTAATACTAATCCTCCCCCTAATTCTTAAGCCTAATTTCCCTCCCTTAGCTGAATACTCCCCGCTAGTACCTGACCTTCCCCTTCTACAGCCTAACCCTAAACCTCCACTGCCGGTCCGTGCAGAATGTCAACATTTCAGATGTTGACATCCCAAAGGTATTGGGGTGACGTTAGGGTTAAGGCTTGGGGGGAGGGGAGCTAAGGGTTAGCCACTAGAGGCAGGGGTTAGCCGTAGTCGCCCCCCCCCCACCCGAGTCTTAGCCCTAGCTGCCACCCCCTGTGATTTAGCGCTAGCCACCACCACCACTATCTTAGCCCTAGGTGGGTTAGGGTACGGGACAGGGGAGGGGTAAAATTGTCTGCATTCTAATTGTTGGGATGCCTGTGTCAATCATGTGAGTGCCGCCATCCCGACCTTTGGCTTCCTGTATCACACCTCAAGTGGAATTGTGTTGTGACTAAAATAAAAAGATGCAAAGAAGATTATCGACGCTAGCAGAGTCTCACATGACCTGCCGTTCCAAGACCCTCTTGTTTGGCGCAACTGCAGCAATGATATATGTGGACATATTCACTAGCTACAGGAGTAATTACAGAGGACTGGAAAAGAGAATGTAGTCCCACTGCACAAAAGTGGAAGCAAGGAAGAGGCAAGTAACCTACCGACCAGTAAACCTTACAGCAGGACTAGGGCAATTGATGGAAACACTCCTAAAAGAAAACTTGTAGGTTATCTCAAATTTAGCGACTTACCAGAGCCCAAACAGCATGGATTTAGGGTGGGGGAGCAAACAAAAGTCAAACAATTCTTATTGACTTTTCTCTGACGTCCTAGTGGATGCTGGGAAATCCGTAAGGACCATGGGGAATAGCGGCTCCGCAGGAGACTGGGCACAACTAAGAAAGATTTAGGACTACCTGGTGTGCACTGGCTCCTCCCTCTATGCCCCTCCTCCAGACCTCAGTTAGAATTTTGTGCCCGGCCGAGCTGGTTGCACACTAGGGGCTCTCCTGAGCTCTTAGAAAAGAAAGTATATTTAGGGTTTTTATTTTCAGTGAGATCTGCTGGCAACAGACTCACTGCTACGAGGGACTGAGGGGAGAAGAAGCGAACCTACCTGCTTGCAGCTAGCTTGGGCTTCTTAGGCTACTGGACACCATTAGCTCCAGAGGGATCGAACACAGGCCCAGCCTCGGTCGTCCGGAGCCGCGCCGCCGTCCCCCTTGCAAAGCAAGAAGAACGTCCAGGAAATCGGCGGCTGAAGACTCTGGTCTTCATTAAGGTAGCGCACAGCACTGCAGCTGTGCGCCATTGCTCCCCATGCACCCCACACACTCCGGTCACTGATGGGTGCAGGGCGCTGGGGGGGGGGGGGGCGCCCTGGGCTGCAATAAGAGTACCTTAGCTTGGCAAACATACACATAATATAGTCAGTAAGACTATATATGTGTAAAATCCCCTGCCAAAAATATCCTGAAAAAAGCGGGAGAAGTCCGCCGAGAAGGGGGCGGGGCTATCTCCCTCAGCACACTGGCGCCATTTCCTCTCACAGCTCCGCTGGAAGGACGCTCCCAAGGCTCTCCCCTGCAGTTTCCAGGCTCAATAGGGTAAAAAAGAGAGGGGGGGGGGCACTAAATTTAGGCGCAAACTGTGTATTATAGCAGCTATAGGGGAAAAATCACTGTGTATCCCTGCATTATATAGCGCTCTGGTGTGTGCTGGCATACTCTCTCTCTGTCTCCCCAAAGGACTTTGTGGGGTCCTGTCCTCAGTCAGAGCATTCCCTGTGTGTGTGCGGTGTGTCGGTACGGCTGTGTCGACATGTTTGATGAGGAGGCTTATGTGGAGGCGAAGCAGGTGCCGATAAATGTGATGTCACCCCCTGCGGGGTCGACACCTGAATGGATGGACATGTGGAAGGAATTGCGCGACAGTGTCAACTCCTTACATAAAAGGTTTGACGTCATAGCAGATGTGGGACAGCCGGCTTCTCAGCCCGTGCCTGCCCAGGCGTCTCAAAAGCCATCAGGGGCTCTAAAACGCCCACTACCTCAGATGGCAGACACAGATGTCGACACGGATACTGACTCCAGTGTCGACGACGATGAGACTAGTGTACATTTAAATAGAGCCACTCGTTATATGATTACGGCAATGAAAAATGTGTTGCACATTTCTGATATTACCCCAGGTACCACAAAAAAGGGTATTATGTTTGGGGAGAAAAAGCTACCAGTGGTTTTTCCCCCATCTGATGAATTAAATGAAGTGTGTGAAGAAGCGTGGGCTTCCCCCGATAAGAAACTGGTAATTTCTAAAAAAGTTACTAATGGCGTACCCTTTCCCACCAGAGGACAGGTCACGTTGGGAGACATCCCCTAGGGTGGATAAAGCGCTCACACGTCTGTCAAAAAAGGTGGCACTACCGTCTCCGGACACGGCCGCCCTAAAGGAGCCTGCGGATAGAAAGCAGGAGGCTATCCTGAAGTCTGTATATACACACTCAGGAATTATACTGAGACCGGCTATTGCTTCAGCATGGATGTGCAGTGCTGCAGCTGCGTGGTCAGATTCCCTGTCGGAAAACATTGATACCCTAGACAGGGACACTATATTGCTAACCGTAGAGCATATTAAAGACGCTGTCTTATACATGAGAGATGCAAGGAGGGATATTTGCCGGCTGGCATCTAAAATAAACGCAATGTCCATTTCTGCCAGGAGAGGATTGTGGACTCGGCAGTGGACAGGAGATACAGATTCTAAAAGGCACATGGAAGTTTTGCCTTACAAGGGTGAGGAGTTGTTTGGGGATGGTCTCTCGGACCTCGTTTCCACAGCGACAGCTGGGAAGTCAGCATTTTTACCCCATGTTCCCTCACAGCCAAAGAAAGCACCGTATTATCAGGTACAGTCCTTTCGGCCCCAGAAAGGCAAGCGGGTTAGAGGCGCGTCCTTTCTGCCCAGAGGCAGAGGTAGAGGGAAAAAGCTGCAACATACAGCCAGTTCCCAGGAACAAAAGTCCTTCCCCGCTTCCTCTAAGTCCACCGCATGACGCTGGGGCTCCACAGGCGGAGCCAGGTACGGTGGGGGCCCGTCTCAAGAACTTCAGCGACCAGTGGGCTTGCTCACGGGTGGATCCCTGGATTCTACAACTAGTATCTCAGGGGTACAAGCTGGAATTCGAGACGTCTCCTCCTCGCCGTTTCCTCAAATTTGCCTTGCCGACAGCTCCCCCGGACAGGGAGGCAGTGCTGGAGGCGATTCACAAGCTATATTCTCAGCAGGTGATAATCAAGGTACCCCTCCTTCAACAAGGACGGGGTTACTATTCCACAATGTTTGTGGTACCGAAACCGGACGGTTCGGTGAGACCCATTTTAAATTTAAAATCCTTGAACACTTATATAAGAAGGTTCAAGTTCAAGATGGAATCGCTCAGGGCGGTGATTACAAGCCTGGACGAGGGGGATTACATGGTATCACTGGACATCAAGGATGCTTACCTGCATGTCCCCATTTACCCTCCTCACCAGGAGTACCTCAGATTTGTGGTACAGGACTGTCATTACCAATTCCAGACATTGCCGTTTGGTCTGTCCACGGCATCGAGGGTATTTACCAAGGTAATGGCCGAAAATGATACTCCTTCGGAAAAAGGGAGTTTTAATTATCCCGTACTTGGACGATCTCCTTATAAAGGCGAGGTCCAGGGAACAGTTGTTGATCGGAGTAGCACTAGCTCGGGAAGTGCTACAACAGCACGGCTGGATCCTGAATATTCCAAAGTCGCAGCTGGTTCCTACAACGCGTCTACTGTTCCTGGGGATGGTTCTGGACACAGAACAGAAAAAAGTGTTTCTCCCGGAGGAGAAGGCCAAGGAGTTGTCATCTCTAGTCAGAGACCTCCTAAAACCAAAACAGGTGTCGGTGCACCACTGCACGCGAGTCCTGGGAAAGATGGTGGCTTCTTACGAAGCAATTCCATTCGGAAGGTTCCATGCAAGGATCTTTCAGTGGGATCTGTTGGACAAGTGGTCCGGATCGCATCTTCAGATGCATCGGCTGATAACCCTGTCTCCAAGGGCCAGGGTGTCGCTGCTGTGGTGGCTGCAGAGTGCTCCTCTTCTAGAGGGCCGCAGATTCGGCATACAGGACTGGATCCTGGTGACCACGGATGCCAGCCTTCGAGGTTGGGGGGCAGTCACATAGGGAAGAAACTTCCAGGGACAATGGTCGAGTCAAGAGACTTCCCTACACATAAATATTCTGGAACTAAGGGCCATTTACAATGCCCTAAGTCAGGCAAGACCCCTGCTTCAACACCAGCCGGTGCTGATCCAGTCAGACAACATCACGGCGGTCGCCCATGTAAACCGACAGGGCGGCACAAGAAGCAGGATGGCGATGGCAGAAGCCACAAGGATTCTCCGATGGGCGGAAAATCATGTGTTAGCACTGTCAGCAGTGTTCATTCCCGGAGTGGACAACTGGGAAGCAGACTTTCTCAGCAGACACGACCTCCACCCGGGAGAGTGGGGACTTCATCCAGAAGTCTTCCAAATGGTTGTACACCGATGGGAAAGGCCACAGGTGGACATGATGGCGTCCCGCCTCAACAAAAAGCTAAAAAGATATTGCGCCAGGTCAAGGGACCCTCAGGCGATAGCTGTGGACGCTTTAGTGACACCGTGGGTGTACCAGTCGGTTTATGTGTTCCCTCCTCTTCCTCTCATACCCAAGGTACTGAGGATAATAAGAAGGAGAAGAGTAAGAACTATAATCATTGTTCCGGATTGGCCAAGAAGAGCTTGGTACCCAGAACTTCAAGAAATGATATCAGAGGAACCATGGCCTCTGCCGCTCAGACAGGACCTGCTGCAGCAGGGACCCTGTCTGTTCCAAGACTTACCGCGACTGCGTTTGACGGCATGGCGGTTGAACGCCGGATCCTGAAGGAAAAGGGCATTCCGGAGGAAGTCATCCCTACGCTGATTAAAGCTAGGAAGGAGGTGACCGCAAACCATTATCACCGCATATGGCGAAAATATGTTGCGTGGTGTGAGGCCAGAAGGGCCCCAACGGAGGAATTTCAGCTGGGTCGATTTCTGCACTTCCTACAGTCAGGGGTGACTATGGGCCTCAAATTAGGTTCCATTAAGGTCCAGATTTCGGCTCTGTCGATTTTCTTCCAAAAAGAACTGGCTTCACTGCCTGAAGTTCAGACGTTTGTTAAAGGAGTGCTGCATATTCAGCCCCCTTTTGTGCCTCCAGTGGCACCTTGGGATCTCAACGTGGTGTTGGATTTCCTTAAGTCACATTGGTTTGAGCCACTTAAAACCGTGGAACTAAAATATCTCACGTGGAAAGTGGTCATGCTGTTGGCCTTGGCTTCGGCCAGGCGTGTGTCAGAATTGGCGGCTTTGTCATGTAAAAGCCATTATCTGATTTTCCATATGGATAGGGCGGAATTGAGGACTCGTCCCCAATTTCTTCCTAAGGTGGTATCAGCTTTTCATTTGAACCAACCTATTGTGGTGCCTGCGGCTACTAAGGACTTGGAGGATTCCAAGTTGCTGGACGTAGTCAGGGCCCTGAAAATCTATGTTTCCAGGACGGCTGGAGTCAGGAAGACTGACTCGCTATTTATCCTGTATGCGCCCAACAAGCTGGGTGCTCCTGCTTCAAAGCAGTCTATTGCTCGCTGGATCTGTAGTACGATTCAACTTACACATTCTGCGGCTGGACTGCCACGTCCTAAATCTGTAAAAGCCCATTCCACGAGGAAGGGGGCTCTTCTTGGGCAGCTGCCCGAGGGGTCTCGGCTTTACAACTTTGCCGAGCTGCTACTTGGTCGGGTTCAAACACATTTGCTAAATTTTACAAGTTTGATACCCTGGCTGAGGAGGACCTTGAGTTTGCTCATTCGGTGCTGCAGAGTCATCCGCACTCTCCCGCCCGTTTGGGAGCTTTGGTATAATCCCCATGGTCCTTACGGAGTTCCCACATCCACTAGGACGTCAGAGAAAATAAGAATTTACTCACCGGTAATTCTATTTCTCGTAGTCCGTAGTGGATGCTGGGCGCTCATCCCAAGTGCGGATTGTCTGCAATACTTGTATATAGTTATTGCCTAACTAAAGGGTTATTGTTTGGAGCCATCTGTTTGAGAGGCTCAGTTGTTATTCATACTGTTCACTGGGTATAGTATCACGAGTTGTACGGTGTGATTGGTGTGGCTGGTATGAGTCTTACCCGGGATTCCAAATCCTCTCCTTATTGTGTCAGCTCTTCCGGGCACAGTTTCCTAACTGAGGTCTGGAGGAGGGGCATAGAGGGAGGTGCCAGTGCACACCAGGTAGTCCTAAATCTTTCTTAGTTGTGCCCAGTCTCCTGCGGAGCCCATCTATTCCCCATGGTCCTTACGGAGTTCCCAGCATCCACTACGGACTACGAGAAATAGAATTACCGGTGAGTAAATTCTTATTTTTTTTTACTTGTTGATTCAAGTAATAGATAATGGGGGGGGGGGGGGGGGGAGGAGGAGGAGGAGGAGGGGAGGAGGGAGGGAGAGAGAGAGGGTGTAGATATAGCTTATCTAAACTTAAGACTTTTGGAGACTGTTAAATAAAGATATGGTCCATGTACAAATCCCTGGGGTACTCCACTGGTAACATTTCCCTCCTGTGAATGCACTCCATTTACTACAACTCTCTGTTTTCTATCCTGCAACCAAGATCTTATCCATTCAACCATCTTAGTATACAGTCTCATGCTTTCAGGTTTATTGGTGACATTGCAAATGGTATTGAAGGGAAAGTATGCCTTTTTGCAGATGACACAAAGATATGCAACAGGGTAGACACACCAGGAGGGGTAAACAAATGATTGAGGATCTAGGTCAGGCATGTCCAAACTGCGGCCCTCCAGCTGTTGTGAAACTACATATCCCAGCATGCCCTGACACAGTTTTGCTGTCAGAGAATGTTAAAGCTGTTTCAGGGCATGCTGGGATGTGTAGTTTCACAACAGCTGGAGGGCCGCAGTTTGGACATGCCTGATCTAGGTAGACTAGAGGAATGGTCAAGAGTATGGCAATTACAGTTTAATGCCAAAAAATGCAAAATCATGCAATTGGGTCTCAAAAATCCAAAGGTTAAATAAGTATTAATGGCACTATACTGGAAACTGCTGAGGAGGAAAGAGATCTAGGAGTCACTATTTCAGATGACTTAAAGGCAGGTAACAGAGGCGTAACTAGGGTTTTCGGAGCCCAGGGCAAGATATAAAATGTCCCCCCCCCCAAAAAAAAAAAGAATCATGTGCGCGCGGAGGAAAAAAAATGGGCGTGGTCACACCAGAAGGGGTGTGGCCACTGAAAATGGCCGACAGTGTCGGATATATGCCCCACAGTGCCAGTTACATTGCCGGATACATTGTCCCACAGTGCCGGATACATTGCCCCACAGTGCCGGATACATTGCCCCACAGTGCCAGATACATTGCCCCACAGTGCCAGTTACATTGCACAAAATGGAAAGCTGCTCAATCAGATTGTAATGTCACTCAGGTGCTAAAAGGGAGGGGTAATTCTGTGTAGGAAAAAACTATGTGTTCCCTAATGCACACCAAGTAAAAAATATTACTACATAATAGTCAGATAATACGGAGATCTTAGTTGCGTATATCTGCAGATATAGGGTTAAGCCCCCAGGCCGATCGACAAGGCTTCTCCGTCACTGGGGGTCCCTAATACTAGGTATGGGTCCGGGGTGCAGGACCCCACGATGTCGGCACAGGTCGGCCACCCCAGGTCCGCACACAGGTGAGAATTAATAGGGGTTAATAAGAAGCACAGAAGTGCTATGTAAGTGGTGTGATTAAAATAATATATACAAAGTGATAGGGAAAATCATAAGTGTTAATAAAGTGTTAGGGTGTGCCGACCTGAAGCAGCCCAGCCACACCGACACAGGGGCCACCGCACCCCACACCCACCCCATAAATAATTACAAATATGTCTGGGTTAAATTCCCAGTGTAAGGCCACATGGTAATGGCTCCTACAGCATCTGAGAGCCAGCTTACCTGGGGATACCCCTGGCTTCCCCATGGCACTCTGGAGTCAGTAATCCCTCCTAATGCTGACCCATCCATGCCTCTCTAAATACAATGCACAAAATGGAAAGCTGCTCAATCAGATTGTAATGTCACTCGGGTGCTAAAAGGGAGGGGTAATTCTGTGTAGGAAAAAACTATGTTCCCTAATGCACACCGAGTGAAAAATATTACTACATAATAGTCAGATAATACGGAGATCTTAGTTGCGTATATCTGCAGATATAGGGTTAAGCCCCCAGGCCGATCGACAAGGCTTCTCCGTCACTGGGGGTCCCTAATACTAGGTATGGGTCCGGGGTGCAGGACCCCACGATGTCGGCACAGGTCGGCCACCCCAGGTCAGCACACAGGTGAGAATTAATAGGGGTTAATAAGAAGCACAGAAGTGCTATGTAAGTGGTGGGATTAAAATAATATATACAAAGTGATAGGGAAAATCATAAGTGTTAGGGTGTGCCGACCTGAAGCAGCCCAGCCACACTGACACAGGGGCCACCGCACCCCACACCCACCCCATAAATAATTACAAATATGTCTGGGTTAAATTCCCAGTGTAAGGCCACATGGTAATGGCTCCTACAGAATCTGAGAGCCAGCTTACCTGGGGATACCCCTGGCTTCCCCTATGGCACTCTGGAGTCAGCAATCCCTCCTAATGCTGACCCATCCATGCCTCTCTAAATACAATGCACAAAATGGAAAGCTGCTCAATCAGATTGTAATGTCACTCAGGTGCTAAAAGGGAGGGGTAATTCTGTGTAGGAAAAAACTGTGTGTTCCCTAATGCACACCGAGTGAAAAATATTACTACATAATAGTCAGATAATACGGAGATCTTAGTTGCATATATATGTAGATATAGGGTTAAGCCCGCAGGCCAATCGACAAGGCTTCTCCGTCACTGGGGGTCCCTAATACTAGTTATGGGTCCGGGGTGCAGGACCCCACGATGTCGGCACAGGTCGGCCACCCCAGGTCAGCACACAGGTGATAATTAATAGGGGTTAATAAGAAGCACAGAAGTGCTATGTAAGTGGTGTGATTAAAATAATATATACAAAGTGATAGGGAAAATCATAAGTGTTAATAAAGTGTTAGGGTGTGCCGACCTGAAGCAGCCCAGCCACACCGACACAGGGGCCACCGCACCCCACACCCACCCCATAAATAATTACAAATATGTCTGGGTTAAATTCCCAGTGTAAGGCCACATGGTAATGGCTCCTACAGCATCTGAGAGCCAGCTTACCTGGGGTTACATTGCCCCACAGTGCCGGATACATGCCCCACAGTGCCAGATACATTGCCCCACAGTGCCAGATACATGCCCCACTCAGTGCCAGATACATGCCCCACTCAGTGCCAGTTACAGTGCCGGATACAATGCCCCACAGTGCCGGATACATGCCCCACAGTGCCGGATACAATGCCCCACAGTGCCAGATACATTGCCCCACAGTGCCAGTTACATTGCCCCACAGTGCCGGATACATTGCCCCACAGTGCCAGTTACATGCCCCACAGTGTCAGATACATTGCCCCACAGGGCCAGTTACATTGCCCCACAGTGCCGGATACATTGCCCCGCAGTGCCAGTTACATGCCCCACAGTGCCAGGCCCCACTCAGTGCCAGTTACATGCCCCATTTGGTGCCAGCAACATTGCCCCACAGTGCCAGTTACATTGCCCCACAGTGCCAGATACATTGCCCCACAGTGCCAGTTACATTGCCCCACAGTGCCAGTTACATGCCCCAAAGTGCCAGATACATGCCCCACTTGGTGCCAGATACATGCCCCACTGTGCCGCCAGCCCCCCCCCCCCCCCCCCCCCCGTGCCGCCGGACCCCGCCCCCGTCACTTACCGGCCGCTTGTTGCTATGTGAGGGGAGGAGAGCGCAGCGCAGCGCCTCTCCTTACCCTCACCACTCCAGGTCTCCGGCAGCTGTCTGGCGCCGGTTCGCTAGCCAATCAGAGCTTGCGGACCGGCAGCCAATCAGGAGCCGGTCCGCAAGCTCTGATTGGCTAACGCCGGAGACCGGACACAGCAGCGCTGCTAGTGCTGGCAGCGGCGGTGAGGGGAGGGAGAGACGCTGCGCTCTCCTCCCCTCACATTTAGGGTTGACGGGGGCGAGCGATGCCCTGGACGCCGGCGGTGCCCCCCTCTCCTGGGCCTGCCAAGGCGCCCAGGGCACGTGCCCCACTCGCCCTACCCTAGATATGCCTCTGGCAGGTAAGCAATGTAACAAAGCAATGAGGAAGGCTAGTCAGATGCTCTGTTACATTGGGAGAGGAATCAGCAGCAGAAAGAAAGAAGTAATAATGCCGCTGTATAGGTCATTGGGACGGCCTCATCTAGAATACTGTGTTCAATTTTGGAGGCCATATCTTCAAAAGGATATTAATCCATTAGAAACTGTATAAAGAAGGGCAACTAAACTGGTGCATGGCCTACATTACAAAACATACCCAGAAAGGCTAAGAAATCTCAATATGTATAGTCTGGAGCAGAGAAGGGAAAGGGGGGACATGATAGAAACTTTCAATAATATCAAGGGTTTTACCAAGGTCCAGGAGGGAAACATTCTCCAAATGAAGAGAAGCAATAAGACACGAGGACATGCACTGAGACTGGAGGGGGGAGGTTCAGGGGAAATTTTAGGAAAAAATTACTTCATAGAAAGAGTAGTGGACAAGTGGAATAGCCTCCTGTCAGTGGTGGTAGAGGCTTGGGATAGACATAAGGATTTCCTTACAAAGAAATAAGGATCAAATAGAGTTTGAGGTAACAATATGGTTATAAATGGGGCAGACTAGATGGGCCAAGTGCCATCACTGTCACATTCTATGTTTCATATCTGTATGTCTCACAAGCACATTATGGTATGTATAGTATTACCAGCTTTAGGGGATTTCTCATGATGAAAGATTCGGCTGAATGATTCCCGACTGGCGTTACTGCATGGGACATGCCGTTTCCGCTGTCTCATCCTGTTATTGTGTCGTAATCCATTTTCATGTACTTGAGTGTTCAGTGAAATCTTAGATTCAGTACAGCATGGAACCTGCAAGGTGTTACTTACTAACAAAAAGATGAATCTCTGCGGGGAATTATGACAAATACTTTTATTGAGGTCACCCAGACAATTTTATAGTGAAATCAGAGCCTTCGATTTGGGCAGCTGGTTCTCACACAGACCATCCCCATTGTCTGGAGGCTGCTGTCTCACTGCGGGGTTATTGGTGCTGTTTTGGGAACGTCACTTTACAGATGGAATAGTGTGACATACTCCCCAATATGTTCCCAGGAAACATTGAGATATTAACCCTGCACCTGGCAGGTACAAAACATGCCCCCATTTTGCACAAGACTAATTTTAACAAGTCTCATACTTTAGGGTCACTGGCCCGAGGGATTTTGTTTGACGACAGAGAGTATAATTATTGCCATCAGTACAGATAAATATCAACAGAAGCCTTAAATATTTACTGCACAGTCCTTATTCTAATCATACATTCATGTGTGTGCAATGCAAAGAGCTACATGTGCAAACATAGGTCCTACTGCCTGCCACTTTACTCTGTGTTATAACTGTAATGTATGGGAGCTGTGGGGGATTAATGTGTCCTGGATATGACGGTTAGCTGGCTCATGAGTCATAAACATGTCAGCCGATGTCATGCAGGGGATATTGATTGGCTTGGCCTCTGCATGGTGCACAATTAGCTCTTTATTATATTGAACTATGTATCACTAAATCTCTGCTCCCCCTTCCCATCTGAATCACAGACATTCAGTTCTTTTTGCCTGTAACAAGTAGGCATCCATTTGTAGAACTACAAGTCCGAGCAAGCCCTGTCAGACTTCAGCATAAACTATTTGCATGCAGTAACGTTTATGTGAACGAGTGTTCTACTTGCTCAGCTCAAGTGAAATTAAATATCTGCTGTAGACTGAAAGGGAAGTGCGCACCCTAGTTATGAAATGATCCCAAATATTGCAGTGTGCGATCCAACCGTAAATTTAGAGAAAAAGATGCAGTAGCATGCGAAGCGCCGGTCCTGCACATGTGCCCGCATTTTCTGCGAGGGGTGGCCGCAGAAAATGCGATCGCCTCTGTCAATCAGGCACAGACGGTTGCGGGGCGGGCAACACTCCGTTTCCAGGGAGGAGACGGAGCGTTGCGGGGGCGGTGCTGTGCGAACGGGGCAGAGGCGGCCAAACGGGGGAAGGGGGGGGGGGATGTTGGGAGCATGATCACGGTGGCTGTGTGATGTCACACGCAGTCTCCGCGATCAACAGGAGCCATCCTTAGTTTCTGCTAACATGCGTTCGCAATTTCTGCTTGTGAAACTGGGGGAGGCGCCGGTCAGCAGGCTGGGCGGCCTTGCCCATCGATGGGCGGCCCCCAGCATGCGATCCATTCGATTAACAGAATTTGCAATCCTTACCGAATACCGAATTAGGCCCATAGTCACTAGTTCTATTTACATCTATTGGCCGTTTTTCTGTGCCTATTCCGCCATCTTGCTGGTAAGCATGCACCAATGGATCCACTAACCTCCTGTTTAATCAGGTCTGGTGGCTATTGTGAAAACCGGACCACAGTCTAGGTGGCTAGTGAGGAAAGCAGACCTAGTGCTTGAGTAGAAAAGAGAACCCAGCCTTACAATAGGAGTAATATGTACACGACCAAAGCAATCTCTCACCCATGTAATAATGCCCATTGCAGGGAGCGCATGAGGCCACATAAACTGGTGGCACAGGCAGGGGGCAAGGCCAGTAGATGACAGTTGGAGTCAGCAGAGCCGGGGAGCCAGGAGGATGAGGGAGTCCTGCACTCACCAGCGTTTCTGGTTCGGAGCCGCCACAAGGGGCACTAAACTCTGGAGGAGAGTTCCCACATACCAAAGACCACTAAAGAGGGGAAAGTCCCCATTTCACAAAGACTTGTGTTACGGAAAGAGGGGAGAGTCCCCACATTCCAGAGATCACTGAAGAGTGCAGAGGAGGGGATATGTATCAAGCTTTGGAGAGTGATATTTATCAAGCCTTGGAGAAGGATAAAGTGGACAGAGATAAAGTACTAGCCAATCAGCTCCCAACTGTCATTTTTAAAACACATCCTGTAACATGGCAGTTAGGAGCTGATTGGCTGGTACTTTATCTCTGTCCACTTAATCCCTCTCCAAGGCTTAGGCAAAACACGATCCAACCGCAAAAATTGCTAAAAAGATGCAGGCACATGCCCGCATTTTCTGATTGACAAACGGAGGCGGGGCGTGGGGTCGCAGCGCTCCATTTCCTAGGCGGAGACGGAGCACTGCGGAGGCGGGCAAACGGGGGCGGCATCGGGGAAACGGGGGGAGTGGTGTGGGCGTGATTGTGGCGGCTGTGTGATGCTTGATGAAAGGGGGGAGGTGGCGGTCAGCATGCTGGGCGGTCTTGCCCTGCGATGGGTGGCCCCCAGCGTGCTAAGAAAAGGATTGCAAATTCTGCTAATTAGCGGCATCTGTAATCCTTACTGAATTAGGTTTAATGTACGCTGGATTTACTCCCCTCTCTGCATCAGCCCCTTTGAGGTCAGCTAAAGAGATGTTTTAGAACATTGTATTCCATTTTGCTTTCAGCTAAACTTTTTATTTGTAAGTAACAATAAGAGTTTGTAGGACAAAGGAGCCATCTGCTTTATTTTATCTTCCCAGGAATTAGTTTCTGCACTAGCTCGTAGAAGGTACCTAAAATGAGATTATACTTTTGAATTTTAATAACTGTGGCACAGCTACTACAGTGCATTCGGAAAGTATTCACAGCGCTTCACTTTTTCCACATTTTGTTATGTTACAGCCTTATTCCAAACTGGAATAAATTCATTTTTTGCCTCAAAATTCTACACACAATACCCCATAATGACAACATGATAAAAGTGTTTTTGAGATTTTTTGCAAATTTATTTAAAAAAAACAACCTAAGAAATCACATGTACATAAGTATTCACAGCCTTTGCTCAATACTTTCTTCATGCACCTTCGGCAGCAATTACAGCCTCAAGTCTTTTTGAATATGATGCCACAAGTTTGGCACACCTATCTCTGGGCAGTTTCCCCCATTCCTCTTTGCAGCACCTCTCAAGCTCCTCTCAAGTCAGGTTGGATGGGAAGCCTCGGTGCACAGCCATTTTCAGATCTCTCCAGAGATGTTCAATCGGATTCAAGTCTGGACTCTTGCTGGGCCACTCAAGGACATTCACAGAGTTGTCCTGAAGTCACTCCTTGGCTATGTGCTTAGGGTCGTTGTCCTGCTGAAAGATGAACCGTCGCCCCAGTCTGACATCAAGGATGTCTGTGTACATTGCTGCATTCATCTTTCCCTCTATCCTGACTAGTCTCCCAGTTCCTGCCACTGAAAAACATCCCCACAGTATGATGCTGCCACCCCCATGCTTCACTGTATGGTATTGGCCTGGTGATGAGCGGTGTCTGGTTTTCTCCAAACATGACGCCTGGCATTCACGCCAAAGAGTACAATCTTTGTCTCATCAGACCAAAGAATTTTGTTTCTCATGGTCTGAGAGTCCTTCAGGTGCATTTTTGCTAACTCCAGGCAGACTGCCATGTGCTTTTTACTAAGGAGTGGCTTCCGTCTGGCCACTACCATACAGGCCTGATTGGTGGATTGCTGCAGAGATGGTTGTCCTTCTGGAAGGTTCTCCTCTCTCCACAGAGGAATGCTGTAGCTCTGACAGAGTGACCATCGGGTTCTCCGTCACCTCCCTGACTAGGGCCCTTGTCCCCCAATCGCTAAGTTTAGATGGCCAGCCTGCTCTAGGAAGAGTCCTGAGGGTTCCGAACTTCTTCCATTTGCGGATGATGGAAGCCACTGTGCTCATTGGGACCTTCAAAGCAGCAGATATTTTTCTATACCCTTCCCCAGCTTTGAGCCTCGGGACAATCTTGTCTTGGAGGTCTACAGACAATTCCTTTGACTTCATGTTTGGTTTGTGCTCAGACATGCACTGTCAAGTGTGGGACCTTATATAGACAGGTGTGTGCCTTTCCAAATCATGTCCAATCAACTGAATTTACCACAGGTGGACTCCAATTAAGCTGTAGGAACATCTCAAGGATGATCAGTGGAAACAGGATGCACCTGAGCTCAATTTTGAGCTTCATGGCAAAGGCTGTGAATACTTATGTACATGTGATTTCTTAGTTTTTTTTATTTTTAATAAACTTGCAAAAATCTAAAAAAAACTTTTTTTACGTTGTCATTATGGGGTATTGTGTATAGAATTTGGAAGGAAAAAATGAATTTATTCCATTTTGGAATAAGGCTGTAACATAACAAAATGTGGAAAACATGAAGCACTGTGAATACTTTCCGAATGCACTGTATCTACTGATTTTGTGTAGTATATTATTGTATACTAAATTGCACCATAATATAATTTATACATGCTGCTACCGTGCTATATAATGCTGCGGCAGACATTCTACATGTGTAAGCATACTTGATTAAGAAGACATTATTGAAATAAATATTTAAAAAATACCTGGAAATAGAAAAATAATTTATCAGATGAAAGTATCTTGACATGATGATAATAAAGATTGTGGTGGAACTGGTACTGGTAGTGGTGACACTCGTTACAGAGGCTTAACCACTGCCAATTGGCTCTGCAACTTTGGAGGTGTATATATAAACCGGCAGTGACAGCAGTGTAAGGGTGTGTACACACGGTGAGATATTTTCTTTCGATTTTTACTATATAGTCAAAATCGCAAGAAAAGTTACTGCATATCGCAAGGTGAAAGTCACCTTGCGATCCCGATTCGATCCCGATGCGTGGTCTCGCCAGGTCGGCATCGCAAGAAAAGATAGACTGTGCAGGCAAATCAATCCTTGCTAGATCGCTGTACTATCTAGTTCATCTCACATGTCAATGACATCTCACATAAGCCAAAATCGTAAGCACACATAGGGGTAAATTTACTAAGATGGGAGTTCTATTCAAGATGGGATGTTGCCCGTATCAACCAATCAGAATCTACTTCTTATTTATCTGGCACCTTCTAGAAGATAATACCTAGTCCATATTTCAAGAAAAGTTAGTCAAAATCGGTGGTGCTGGGCTCCGGGGAGTTCAGGGGAAATCGCAAAGTGAAAATTGGGCATAGCAAGGATCTCACCACTGGCTGCGAGTGATGGATTGCTACTCCTTGGTGCAGAGATCCATTCACCATAAGCTCAGTTCCAACAGGTATGGATAAGGTGGGCAGAGCTGCATCATCTACTTGTGCCGCTTATATAAGGTTAAATACTTCCGTAATTAGTACCTGATTCTTAGCCGAACTCCGCAGCGTCTGTGTGTGCGTCATGTGCCGGTACTGAGTAAGTGACTTTATGCTAATACCGCTACAAGTCCTTCCCTGGTGTACATCCATGCGTCGGCATGTGTAAGTACTGGGGCGCCCACTTTCAGCTTCTTTAAATGCTGAAATACAACAGCCTTTACCCCCAACGGTCCCTTCCTGTCAATCACTCTGCGTTGCATTTCTCACTACGATGGCAATGCAAAAGTACCTTGGTGTGTGCACAGTGTGATTGCAGCACGTGCGCAGTCTGACGATAGTTGCGTGGATATTGGCATTGTGTACCAATCTGAATTAGGCCTAGAGTACGCAATTAGTTCAGCGGCGCAGCTGCACAGCAACACAACACGCCCATGAGACGGACTATCTCTGTGCATCTGCGTAGCCACCTCCCAGTCACCGTTCCGGAAGACCCAGCACATTTCCAATACACTGCGGCTGACGTCGGGACACGTGCGATGTGTGACTGTTTAGAGAATTAGATGCATGTGCAGTGAGTTGCGTCACCACCAGCACTGCGCCCTACTCGGAATCCGGCCTGATGTGAGAAAATGATTCTTTTTAAAAATAAGCTTCCGAGGGATATTTTGTCTTAACAGGTCATCTGGATTTGTTAATCTTCGTTTTCTCAACACCTAATAGATGCTTTAATTCAGAGCCGGCCCTAACCAATATGATGCCCTAGGCAAGATTTTGGCTGGTGCCCCCTAGCACCACCGCTAGTTCTGCAGAAGATGCCTGGCATGAGTCAGCTGGCAGCTCTGCTAACGTCGGGCACCTTTTGTTTATGAAAATGCATCTTATTTGCATTACTATGTGGCTAGGACGCACAAGCAACTTCTGCTGATTAAAATGATATGCAGCATGCCTATATACTGTGTGAGACTGCGGCTGTATCTGCATACGAAATGCTACATTACCGTGATTTCCAGGAATACACACAGAATATAGGCATGCCGCATATCATTTTAATCAGCAGAAGCTGCTGGTGCCCCTAAGCATACCAAATGCCCTAGGCATTTGCCTAGTTTGCCTATGCCTAAGGCCGGCTCTGCTTTAATTACTGCATAAATCGGCGTGTCTATGCACAAATGGCACGTTGCTGAGACTGTGAACCCATCTACATCTGGGTTGTTATTCTGATAGGAGAACTTCCAGCCTCCCCCTAGTGCTGTGTATAAGTATCTGGTACAAGACGAGGGAATAGAATGAGACCCCAGTGCCATGATGTAATGCTCACATGAATTATGCATATCACTGCCAGTGTTCCCATGAATAATCTATACATCTAGCAGAATCCAGCAGTTTTTGTGCAAAAGACAATTAGCCACCAGCCGCTGCGCTAGTAATTATCCACTCTGCTAGACATTACCTGGGTTTATAACGCTGGGTACCACCTAGGTTGTAATGCAGCTTCAATGTGGACCTGTCACCTGCACCCAAATGCACATTAAACTGTTATCTAAACAGACGGCTCATAACTATACATCTTACCCTCAATGTGTGTTATATCTACCGTCCAACGCATCTGAATGAGGCATGGCTATCAGTGTGTTTTCCATTAATGGTTGCCATTGATGGAAAACGTAAGAAGAACCATCGATGGTATGAAACCATGCAATGTTATTCCATCGATGGTTCCCGTCACCTGTGTTTCAATCACGCATGCGCACTGCAGATCACTGAATCCCATGCATTTCTCTGCTGCAAGACCCACGGAGGCGGGGCAAGACGTGAGTAGCCGTCTCATCTCTCACTCCCCTTGCTCTTTTTCTCCCCTAAGCGGCATTGTAGTGACAAAAGGGGAGGAGGGGCCCTTTTAAGATTTTGCTATGGGGCCCACACAGTTCTAGTTACGCCCCTGCTTCTGGAGATATGGCCTCCAGAACTGGACACGTTATTCTAGATGAGGCTGTACCAATGACCTATACAGTGGCATTATTACTTCTTTTTCTCTTACGTCCTAGAGGATACTGGGGTCCACATTAGTACCATGGGGTGTAGACAGGTCCACTAGGAGCCTTCAGCACTTTCAGAAATTAATAGTGTGGGCTGGATCCTCCCTCTATGCCCCTCCTACCAGACTCAGTTTAGAAAATGTGCCCGGAGGAGCCGGTCACGCTTCGGGAAGCTCCTGAAGAGTTTTCTGCATTTATTTTTCTGTTTGTTATTTTCAGGCAGGTCTGGATGGCACCAGCCTGTCTGCTTCGTGGGACTTAGAGGCGGGAACGGCCCAACCTCCCAAAGGGTTAATGGTCCCGTTCCCCGCTGACAGGATACAGAGCTCCTGAGGGAACTATTCGTAAAGCCCCACCACGACGAGCGTACATTCCCACAGCACGCCGCCACCCCTAACAGAGCCAGAAATATGAAGAGTTGTGAGTAAATGGCGGGCGTCCCGGTTAGCGGGTCGCCGTTTGGAATTGCGGCATAAGGGTAAGGAGCGCAGCGCTGACATGCAGGCTGCGTCTGCAGGCTCAGTTAACGTGTGTGTGTTAGACCATTGTGAGGGGCGAGCTGAGCCACTAACACTTTACCCAGACTGGCTACACTGCTTACAGGGGTTCTAACCCGCTGGTAAGCGCCATTAGACCTCAGCCAGTATACAAAAAAATGGGAAGACTGCGCGCCATTGAGGGGGCGGGGCTTCACTATGAGCGGATCCAGCAGCTCACCAGCGCCATTTTCCCTCTGCAGCTTACACAGATCAGACTGGCAGGGAAGCGCAACTCCTCCACACGGACTCCAAACTACCTCAGCGGTGCCAGGGGGTCATAGCAGGGGGGAAAGCGATTTTAGTGTACTAAGCCCTAATAAGGGTACTTAGTTTGTGACCCAGCTAAGTTGCTATTAGCTAAAGGGGCGCGGTGTGGCTGGCTCCAATATACTCTGTGTCTCTCTGGAGGGCTCTGTGTGGGTTAACTGTGTTTTAACCTTTCAACTGTGTGTGTGTTTTTTTCTTACATTGTACTATGTCAAAAGAGTGTGTCTCATACACGGCAGAATGTTTGTCTTCCCGAGGGGGATCACTACAGTGTACCCAGGATAGTACACATTCTCAAACTAGTGGGTCTGACTCTGAAACTGCATGGTTGGATTCATTAAAGGGGATGATCTCAAATATTTAGAAAAATTGTCCCATACTGAGAAAAAGACGCAATACTTAAGACAGTCTGTGGATGACCTTATGAGTAGAGATTCAGGTCCCATACCAGCTTCTCAGACCCCTGCCATTTGTCCACAAAAGCGTACACTGGCCCAAATCTTGCAGGCTGACACTGATGATGATGTGTCAGACCCAGAGGAGGGTGAGGTGGACTTAGGTGGGGGGGGTGCAGCCCTGTTACAAGGCATACAGGCCCTGATGGAAGCTATTAGGGAGGTCCTGCACATCAAGGATGACACAGTGACAGGAGAGGATGAGGAATCTTATTTTAATGTAAAAAAAATAATTCTCTACTACTTTCCCTGCATCTAAGGAATTAAATTCCCTATTTGAAGAAACTTGGGTTAATCCTGACAAGAAGTTTCAGATCCCAAAAAGGTTAATTATGTCCTTCCCTTTTCCCCAGGATGATAGGAATAAATGGGAAAACCCACCGATTGTTGATGCATCGGTAACTAGGTTGTCACGCAAGATAGTCTTGCCTGTCCTGGTGGCGGCCCAACCACTTAACTGACAATTTTTCCCTTCAAAAGCGTTAAAACATTGTTTTTTTTAATTTATTTATTTTATTTAATCAAGTTGAAAAAGTATTTAAAATATTTGAACATTATATTATGCACATCTGCAGAACGTATCTCCTCGTCAAAAACGGGGGGACAGTGTGGGACGGCGCAGTTTCATGAAATCTGACCATGCCAGTTAAGTGGTTAAAAGACACGGCTGACCGCAAGAGAGACCACTCTCAAATCTCTGTACACAGCTGCGGAAGTAGCCCAGAGACCTACTATAGCTTGTGTATGGATCACAAGAGCCATTGCAAAATGGTCAGGTAACCTAATTGAGGGATTAGATTCCTTACCCAGAGGGGAGATTGTTTTACTCCTACAATATATACAAGACTGCAAATTTTATGGTAGAGGCCATAAAAGAGATAGGCTTGCTAAATGCATGCAAATTTTATGGTAGAGGCCATAAAAGAGATAGGCTTGCTAAATGCACGCACCACGGCCATGGCAGTGTCAGCACGCAGGGGCTTATGGCTACACCAGTGGACTGCAGATGCGGATTCCAGGAAAGACGTGGAAAGCCTACCATTCACAGGTGAGGCCCTGTTTGGAGATGAACTGGATACGTGGATATCCAAGGCTATGACGGGTAAGTCTGCGTACCTTCCTTCCACAGCTCCCCCAACTAGGAAGACCTACTCGGCTCCGACTCTGCAGTCCTTTCGGACAGCAAAATGTAAAAATAGGAACAAAGGTTCTTCTACAGCCTTCAAAGATAATAGAGGTAAACCCAGAAAACCAGCAATTGCAGGTTCACAGGAACAGCACTCAGGTTCTGTTCCCTCCAAGCCTTCTGCATGACGGTGGACCGCACTGTCTTGAAGACAGGCAGGCGGAAGCCCGATTAAAGGATTTCAGTCACATATGGGCGACATCATGCAAGGTTTCCTGGGTCAAAGAGCTTATCGCCCAGGGTTACAGACTGGAGTTTCAGGAACTCCCACCTCACAGATTCTTCAAATCAGGCTTTCCAGTTTTACAGGATGCAATTCAAAGACTGGTACAGACTCAGGTCATTGTTCCAGTTCCACCTCATCTACAGAACAAGGGTTATTATTCCAACCTGTTTGTGGTACCAAAGCCGGATGGTTCAGTAAGACCCATTTTAAACGTCAAGTCGTTGAACCCGTACTACTTACAGGTGTTCGAATTCAAGATGGAGTCTCTGAGAGCGGTGATCCCAGGTCTGGAGGAGGGCGAATTCCTGGTGTCTCTGGATATCAAGGATGCGTACCTTCATATTCCAATCTGGCCTCCTCATCAGGCTTATCTAAGGTTTGCATTACAGGACTATCACTACCAGTTCCAGGCCCTGCCATTTGGCCTCTCAAAAGCACTGAGGGTGTTCACCAAGGTAATGGCCGAGATGATGTTTTTCCTCCGCAAACAGGGAGTGAACATAATTCTGTACCTGGACGGCCTGCACATCAAGGCACCATCCATGGAGAGGCTGTAGGACAACATTACCCTCTCAACTTGACAACGCCGGCATCATGGGTGGATTCTGAACCTACCAAAATCTCACCTGGAACCAACACGGAGGCTCCGTTCCTGGGGATGATACTGGATATGGAGGCACAGAAGATATTCCTTCCATTGGAAAAAACATTGGTAATCCAGTTGATGGTGCGGGATGTCTTGAACCCATCCCGGATCTCGGTGCATCTCTGCATTCGCCTTCTGGGGAAGATGGTAGCCGCCTACGAGGCACTACAGTATTGAAGGTTTCACGCAAGGCCCTTCCAGCTGGATCTGTTGGACAAATGGTCCGGATCGCATCTCCACATGCACCAGAGGATACGTATGTCGCCAAAAGCCAGGATTTCTCTTCTGTAGTGGCTTCAGATTTCTCACCTGACCAAGGGCCAAAGGTTTGGGATTCAAAATTGAATTCTACTAACCACAGATGCAAGCCTCAGAGGTTGGAAAGCAGTCACCCAAGGGAAACAGTTCCAAGGAAAATGGTCAAGTCAGGAAACCATTCTTCCAATCAACATTCTGGAACTAAGGGCCATATACAACGCCCTTCTACAGGCATCATATCTTCTTCAAGATCGAGCCATTCAAGTTCAGTCGGACAATGTGACAGCAGTGACGTACATAAACCGACAAGGCGGAATGAAGAGCAGAGCAGCAATGTCAGAGGTGACAAGAATTCTCCTCTGGGCAGAAAGACACATGGTGGCATTGTCGGCAATCTTCATTCTGGGAGTAGACAACTGGGAAACAGACTTCCTCAGCAGACACGACCTATACCCAGGAGAGTGGGGCCTTCGCCCGGAGGTGTTCGGTGCTTGACACGACGGTGGGCAATGCCACAAATCGACATGATGGCCTCTCGTCTCAACAAGAGGCTCAAGCGGTATTGTTCCAGGTCGAGAGACCCACAAGCGGTGGCGGTGGACGCTCTGGTGACTCCATGGGTCTACCATATGGTGTACGTGTTTCTACCACTTCCACTGATCCCGAAAATTCTCAAAAGAATAAAAAGGAAAAAGGTTCAAGCAATTCTCATTGCTCTGGACTGGCCACGAAGGGCTTGGTATGCGGATCTGCTGGACATGCTCCTGGAGGATCCGTGGCCTCTGCCTCTTCGAAAGGATCTCCTACAACAGGGGCCATTTGTCTATCAAGACTTACCATGGCTACATTTGACGGAATGGAAGTTGAGCATCAAATTCTAGCCCGGAAAGGAATCCTGGATAAGGTTATTCCGACTTTGATCCAAGCCAGAAAAGGGGTAACGTCTAAGCATTACCACCATATTTGGAAAAAAATATACGTCTCTTGGTGTGAGAACAAGAAATTTCCTGAGGTGGAATTTCAACTGGGATGTTTTCTATTTTTTCTGCAGTCAGGTGTGGATATGGACCTGCGCCTGGGCTCCATAAAGGTCCAGATTTCGGCCTTGTCCATTTTCTTCCAGAAACAATTGGCTTCCCTCCCTGAGGTTCAGACGTTCTTGAAGGGTGTCCTGCACGTCCAACCGCCCTTTGTGCCTCCCACAGCACCTTGGGATCTCAACGTGGTGTTGCAGTTCCTCCAATCAGAATGGTTTGAGCCCTTACAGGAGGTTGAAGTAAAGTTTCTTACGTGGAAGACCGTCACACTGTTGGCCCTGGCAATGGGGGCATTGTCTCACAAGAGCCCCTATTTGATTTTCTATGAGGATAGAGCTGAGCAATTTCTTCCAAAGGTAGTGTCTGCGTTTTATATTAACCAACCTATTGTGGTTCCGGCGGTTACCGACACCTCTTCTACCTCAAAGTCCCTAGATGTTGTGAGGGCTTTGAAGATTTATGTGAAGCGGACAGCTCATCACAGAAAGTTTGACTCGCTGTTTGTTCTCTATGATCCCAATAAAGTTGGGTGTCCTGTTTCAAATCAGTCTATTGCTCACTGGATCAGGCTTACTATCCAGCATGGTTACTCTACGGCAGGTTTGCCGGTTCCAAGATCTGTACAGGCCCACTCTACTAGGTCAGTGGGTTCTTCCTGGGTGGCTGCCTGGGGTGTCTCGGCTTTACAGCTCTACCTGTGGTAAATCCTTTTCTCGTAGTCCGTAGAGGATGCTGGGCGCCCGCACAGTGCTTCGTGTTTCCTGCACAGTTACTTGGTTAAGTATTGTTGTTGGTTCAGCTGTTGCTGTTCCTGTTCAAGTTTGGTTAGCATGGCTTTCCTCTTGTTTGTGTGTGCTGGTTCGAATCTCACCACTGTCCTTTAAATCCTTCTCTCAAGGTATGTCCGTCTCCTCGGGCGCAGTTTCTAGACTGAGTCTGGTAGGAGGGGCATAGAGGGAGGAGCCAGGCCACACTATCAATTTCTTAAAGTGCCCAAGGCTCCTAGTGGACCCGTCTATACCCCATGGTACTAATGTGGACCCCAGTATCCTCTACGGACTACGAGAAAAGGATTTACCGGTAGGTAATTAAAATCCTATTTTTTCTGCTAGTGATTCCTCTCCCTATCCAACCAAGCATCTGACTAGCCTTCCTCATTGCTTTGTTGCATTGCTTTCCTGCCTTTAAGTCACCTGAAATAGTGACTCCTAGATCCATTTCCTCCTCAGTAGTTTCCATTATAGTACCCAGGGGTTTTGAGACGAGGTGCATGATTTTGTATTTTTTAGCATTAAACTGTAATTGCCACGTTCATGACCATTCCGCAAGTTTAATTAGATCATCAATCATTTGTTTTACCCCTCCCAGTGTGTCTACCCTGTTGCATATCTTTGTGCCTGCAAAAAGGCATACCTTCCCTTCAAAACCATTTGCAATGTCACCAATAAAGATATTAAAGAGAACTGGACCAAGTACAGATTCCTGGAGTACTCCACTGGTAACATTTCTCTCCTGCGAATGCACTTCATTTACTACAACTCTATGTTTCATTATCCTGTAACCAGGCTGTAATCCATTTAAGTGTTTTATAATTCAATTCCACGCTTTTGAGTTTATTTAGCAGCCTGCGATGTGGGACAGTGTGAAATGCCTCACTAAAGTCTAGATATGCCACATTTATGGCTCCCCTTCGATTTGTTAATTTAGTCACAGCATCAAAAAAGTCAATAAGATTTGTTTGGCATGATCTCCCCCCAGTAAAATCCATGCTGTTTGAGTTCCTGTTAGTTTGATGTAAGATATTCCACAACTCTTTCTTTTAATAGTGTTTCTCTAACGTCCTAAGTGGATGCTGGGGACTCCGTCAGGACCATGGGGTTTAGCGGCTCCGCAGGAGACAGGGCACAATAATAAAAGCTTTAGGATCAGGTGGTGTGCACTGGCTCCTCCCCCTATGACCCTCCTCCAAGCCTCAGTTAGATCTTTGTGCCCGGCCGAGAAGGGTGCAATCTAGGTGGCTCTCCTGAGCTGCTTAGAATAAAAGTTTAAGTTAGGTTTTTTATTTTCAGTGAGTCCTGCTGGCAACAGGCTCACTGCTACGAGGGACTTAGGGGAGAGAAGTAAACTCACCTGCGTGCAGGATGGATTTGCTTCTTAGGCTACTGGACACCATTAGCTCCAGAGGGAGTCGGAACACAGGTCTCACCCTGGGGTTCGTCCCGGAGCCGTGCCGCCGACCCCCCTTGCAGATGCCGAAGTTGAAGAGGTCCAGAGGTCCAGAAACAGGCGGCAGAAGACTTTCAGTCTTCATAAGGTAGCGCACAGCACTGCAGCTGTGCGCCATTGTTGTCAGCACACTTCATACCAGCGGTCACTGAGGGTGCAGGGCGCTGGGGGGGGCGCCCTGGGCAGCAATGTATTATACCTTTTTTATGGCTAAAATACATCACATATAGCCCTTGAGGCTATATGGGTGTATTTAACCCCTGCCAGATCTCACAAACTCCGGGAGAAGAGACCGCCGTTTTAGGGGGCGGGGCCTATTCTCCTCAGCACACGGCGCCATTTTCCTGCTCAGCTCTGCTGTGAGGAAGGCTCCCAGGCTCTCCCCTGCACTGCACTACAGAAACAGGGTTAAAACAGAGAGGGGGGGCACTTATTTGGCGATATGATTACATATGTGAAAATGCTATAAGGGAAAACACTTGTATAAGGGGTTGTCCCTGTATAATTATAGCGTTTTTGGTGTGTGCTGGCAAACTCTCCCTCTGTCTCCCCAAAGGGCTAGTGGGGTCCTGTCCTCTATCAGAGCATTCCCTGTGTGTGTGCTGTGTGTCGGTACGTGTGTGTCGACATGTAGGAGGACGATGTTGGTGAGGAGGCGGAGCAAATTGCCTGTATTGGTGATGTCACTCTCTAGGGAGTCGACACCGGAATGGATGGCTTATTTAGGAATTACGTGATAATGTCAACACGATGCAAGGTCGGTTGACGACATGAGACGGCCGGCAAACAAATTAGTACCTGTCCAGGCGTCTCAGACACCGTCAGGGACTTGTAAAAACGCCCATTTACCTCAGTTGGTCGACACAGACACAGACACGGACACTGACTTCAGTGTCGACGGTGAAGAAACAAACGTATTTTCCTTTAGGGCCACACGTTACATGTTAAGGGCAATGAAGGAGGTGTTACATATTTCTGATACTACAAGTACCACAAATAAGGGTATTATGTAGGGTGGGAATAATAAGAATTTACTTACCGATAATTCTATTTCTCGGAGTCCGTAGTGGATGCTGGGGTTCCTGAAAGGACCATGGGGAATAGCGGCTCCGCAGGAGACAGGGCACAAAAAGTAAAGCTTTAGGATCAGGTGGTGTGCACTGGCTCCTCCCCCTATGACCCTCCTCCAAGCCTCAGTTAGGATACTGTGCCCGGACGAGCGTACACAATAAGGAAGGATTTATGAATCCCGGGTAAGACTCATACCAGCCACACCAATCACACTGTACAACCTGTGATCTGAACCCAGTTAACAGTATGATAACAGCGGAGCCTCTGAAAGATGTCTCACAACAATAATAACCCGATTTTTGTAACTATGCACAAGTATTGCAGATAATCCGCACTTGGGATGGGCGCCCAGCATCCACTACGGACTCCGAGAAATAGAATTATCGGTAAGTAAATTCTTATTTTCTCTATCGTCCTAGTGGATGCTGGGGTTCCTGAAAGGACCATGGGGATTATACCAAAGCTCCCAAACGGGCGGGAGAGTGCGGATGACTCTGCAGCACCGAATGAGAGAACTCCAGGTCCTCCTTAGCCAGGTTATCAAATTTGTAGGATTTTACAAACGTGTTTGCCCCTGACTAAATAGCCGCTCGGCAAAGTTGTAAAGCCGAGACCCCTCGGGCAGCCGCCCAAGATGAGCCCACCTTCCTTGTGGAATGGGCATTTACATATTTTGGCTGTGGCAGGCCTGCCACAGAATGTGCAAGCTGAATTGTATTACACATCCAACTAGCAATAGTCTGCTTAGAAGCAAGAGCACCCAGTTTGTTGGGTGCATACAGGATAACAGCAAGTCAGTTTTCCTGACTCCAGCCGTCCTGGAACCTATATTTTCAGGGTCCTGACCACATCTAGCAACTTGGAGTCCTCCAAGTCCCTAGTAGGCGCAAGACACCACAATAAGCTGGTTCAGGTGAAACACTGACACCACCTTAGGGAGAGAACTGGGGACGAGTCCGCAGCTCTGCCCTGTCCGAATGGACAAACAGATATGGGCTTTTTTGAGAAAAAAACCACCAATTTGACACTCGCCTGGTCCAGGCCAGGTCCAAGAGCATGTTCACTTTTCATGTGAGATGCTTCAAATCCACAGATTTGACTGGTTTT
Source organism: Pseudophryne corroboree (assembly GCF_028390025.1). Lineage (NCBI taxonomy): Eukaryota > Metazoa > Chordata > Amphibia > Anura > Myobatrachidae > Pseudophryne > Pseudophryne corroboree. The sequence continues at coordinate 36,219,442 of NC_086452.1, read as the reverse complement.
AAACCAATGTGTTTTGAGGAATCCCAGAACTACGTTGAGATCCCACAGTGCCACTGGAGGCACAAAAGGGGGTTGTATATGCAATACTCCCTTGACAAACTTCTGGACTTCAGGAACTGAAGCCAATTCTTTCTGGAAGAAAAATCGACAGGGCCGAAATTTGAACCTTAATGGACCCCAATTTGAGGCCCATAGACACTCCTGTTTGCAGGAAATGCAGGAATCGACCGAGTTGAAATTTCTTCGTGGGGCCTTCCTGGCCTCACACCACGCAACATATTTTCGCCACATGTGGTGATAATGCTGTGCGGTCACCTCCTTTCTGGCTTTGACCAGGGTAGGAATGACCTTTTCCTGAACGCCTTTTCCCTTAGGATCCGGCGTTCCACCGCCATGCCGTCAAACGCAGCTGCGGTAAGTCTTGGAACAGACATGGTACTCGCTGAAACAAGTCCCTTCTTAGCGGCAGAGGCCATAAGTCCTCTGTGAGCATCTCTTGAAGTTCCGGGTACCAAGTCCTTCTTGGCCAATCCGGAGCCAGGAGTATAGTTCTTACTCCTCTACGTCTTATAATTCTCAGTACCTTAGGTATGAAAAGCAGAGGATGGAACACATACACCGACTGGTACACCCACGGTGTTACCAGAACGTCCACAGCTATTGCCTGAGGGTCTCTTAACCTGGCGCAATACCTGTCCCGTTTTTTGTTCAGACGGGACGCCATCATGTCCACCTTTGGTAATTCCCAACGGTTTACAATCATGTGGAAAACTTCCCCATGAAGTTCCCACTCTGCCGGGTGGAGGTCGTGCCTACTGAGGAAGTCTGCTTCCCAGTTTCCATTCCCGGAATGAAACACTGCTGACAGTGCTATCACATGATTTTCCGCCCAGCGAAAAGTCCTTGCAGTTTTTGCCACTGCCCTCCTGCTTCTTGTGCCGCCCTGTCTATTTACGTGGGCGACTGCCGTGATGTTTTATCCCACTGGATCAATACCGGCTGACCTTGAAGCAGAGGTCTTGCTAAGCTTAAAGCATTATAAATTTACCCTTAGCTATATTTATGTGGAGAAAAGTCTCCAGACTTGATCACACTCCCTGGAAATTTTTTCCTTGTGTGACTGCTCCCCAGCCTCTCGGGCTGGCCTCCGTGGTCACCAACATCCAAACCTGAATGCCGAATCTGCGGCCCTCTAGAAGATGAGCACTCTGTAACCACCACAGGAGAGACACCCTTGTCCTTGGATATAGGGTTATCCGCTGATGCATCTGAAGATGCGATCCGGACCATTTGTCCAGCAGATCCCACTGAAAAGTTCTTGCATGAAATCTGCCGAATGGAATTGCTTCGAAGGAAGTCACCATTTTTTTACCATGGCCCTTGTGCAATGATGCACTGATTTTAGGAGGTTCCTGACTAGCTCGGATAACTCCCTGGCTTTCTCTTCCGGGAGAAACACCTTTTTCTGGACTGTGTCCAGAATCATCCCTAAGCACAGGAGACTTGTTGTCGGGATCAGCTGCGATTTTGGAATATTTAGAAATCCACCCCTGCTGTTGTAACAGTATCCGAGATAGTGCTACTCCGACCTCCAACTGTTCCCTGGACTTTGCCCTTATCAGGAGATCGTCCAAGTAAGGGATAATTAAGACGCCTTTTCTTCGAAGAAGAACCATCATTTCGGCCATTACCTTGGTAAAGAACCGGGGTGCCGTGGACAATCCAAACGGCAGCGTCTGAAACTGATAGTGACAGTTCTGTACCACGAACCTGAGGTACCCTTAGTGATAAGGGCAAATTTGGGACATGGAGGTAAGCATCCCTGATGTCTCGGGACACCATATAGTCCCCTTCTTCCCGGTTCGTTATCACTGCTCTGAGTGACTCCATCTTGATTTGAACCTTTGTAAGTGTTCAAATTTTTTTTTTAGATTTAGAATAGGTCTCACCTAGCCTTCTGGCTTCAGTACCACAATATAGTGTGGAATAATACCCCTTTTCTTGTTGTAGGAGGGGTAATTTAATTATCACCTGCTGGGAATACAGCTTGTGAATTGTTTCCCATACTGCCTCCTTGTCGGAGGGAGACCTTGGTAAAGCAGACTTCAGGAGCCTGCGCAGGGGAAACGTCTCGACATTCCAATCTGTACCCCTGGGATACTACTTGTAGGATCCAGGGGTCCTGTACGGTCTCAGCGTCATGCTGAGAGCTTGTCAGAAGCGGTGGAACGCTTCTGTTCCTGGGAATGGGCTGCCTGCTGCAGTCTTCTTCCCTTTCCTCTATCCCTGGGCAGATATGACTCTTATAGGGACGAAAGGACTGAGGCTGAAAAGACGGTGTCTTTTTCTGCAGAGATGTGACTTAGGGTAAAAACGGTGGATTTTCCAGCAGTTGCCGTGGCCACCAGGTCCGATGGACCGACCCCAAATAACTCCTCTTCCTTTATACGGCAATACACCTTTGTGCCGTTTGGAATCTGCATCACCTGACCACTGTCGTGTCCATAAACATCTTCTGGCAGACATGGACATCGCACTTACTCTTGATGCCAGAGTGCAAATATCCCTCTGTGCATCTCGCATATATAGAAATGCATCCTTTAAATGCTCTATAGTCAATAAAATACTGTCCCTGTCAAGGGTATCAATATTTTTAGTCAGGGAATCCGACCAAGCCACCCCAGCTCTGCACATCCAGGCTGAGGCGATCGCTGGTCGCAGTATAACACCAGTATGTGTGTATATACTTTTTATGATATTTTCCAGCCTCCTGTCAGCTGGCTCCTTGAGGACGGCCCTATCTATAGACGGTACCGCCACTTGTTTTGATAAGCGTGTGAACGCCTTATCCACCCTAAGGGGTGTTTCCCAACGCGCCCTAACTTCTGGCGGGAAAGGGTATACCGCCCATATTTTCTATCGGGGGGAACCCACGCATCATCACACACTTCATTTAATTTATCTGATTCAGGAAAAACTACGGTAGTTTTTTCACATCCCACATAATACCCTCTTTTGTGGTACTTGTAGTATCAGAAATATGTAACACCTCCTTCATTGCCCTTAACGTGTGGCCCTAATAAGGAATACGTTTGTTTATTCACCGTCGACACTGGATTCAGTGTCCCTGTCTGTGTCTGTGTCGACCGACTAAAGTAAACGGGCGTTTTAAAACCCCTGACGGTGTTTTTGAGACGTCTGGACCGGTACTAATTGTTTGTCGGCCGTCTCATGTCGTCAACCGACCTTGCCGCGTGTTGACATTATCACGTAATTCCCTAAATAAGCCATCCATTCCGGTGTCGACTCCCTAGAGAGTGACATCACCATTACAGGCAATTGCTCCGCCTCCTCACCAACATCGTCCTCATACATGTCGACACACACGTACCGACACACAGCACACACACAGGGAATGCTCTGATAGAGGACAGGACCTACTAGCCCTTTGGAGAGACAGAGGGAGAGTTTGCCAGCACACACCAAAAACGCTATAATTATATAGGGACAACCTTATATAAGTGTTTTCCCTTATAGCATCTTTTTTATATATTTCTAACGCCAAATTAGTGCCCCCCCTCTCTGTTTTAACCCTGTTTCTGTAGTGCAGTGCAGGGGAGAGCCTGGGAGTCTTCCCTCCAGCCTTTCTGTGAGGGAAAATGGCGCTGTGTGCTGAGGAGATAGGCCCCGCCCCTTTTTCGGCGGCCTCGTCTCCCGCTCTTAACGGATTCTGGCAGGGGTTAAATATCTCCATATAGCCCCCGGAGGCTATATGTGAGGTATTTTTAGCCAAAAATAGGTTTTCATTGCCTCCCAGGGCGCCCCCCTCCCAGCGCCCTGCACCCTCAGTGACTGCCGTGTGAAGTGTGCTGAGAGGAAATGGCGCACAGCTGCAGTGCTGTGCGCTACCTTAAGAAGACTGAGGAGTCTTCATGCCGCCGATTCTGGACCTTCTTCTTGTTTCAGCATCTGCAAGGGGGCCGGCGGCGAGGCTCCGGTGACCATCCAGGCTGTACCTGTGATCGTCCCTCTGGAGCTAATGTCCAGTAGCCAAAGAAGCCAATCCATCCTGCACGCAGGTGAGTTCACTTCTTCTCCCCTAAGTCCCTCGTTGCAGTGATCCTGTTGCCAGCAGGACTCACTGTAAAATAAAAAACCTAAGCTAAACTTTTCTAAGCAGCTCTTTAGGAGAGCCACCTAGATTGCACCCTTCTCGGCCGGGCACAAAAATCTAACTGAGGCTTGGAGGAGGGTCATAGGGGGAGGAGCCAGTGCACACCACCTGATCCTAAAGCTTTACTTTTTGTGCCCTGTCTCCTGCGGAGCCGCTATTCCCCATGGTCCTTTCAGGAACCCCAGCATCCACTAGGACGATAGAGAAAATCTACTTTTAGTTTTTCCTGAATCAGATAAATGAAAGTGTGTGATGATACGTGGGTTCCTCCGATAGAAAATTATTGGAGGTATACCCTTTCCCGCCAGAAGTGAGGGCGAGTTGGGAAACACACCTTAGGGTGGATAAGGCGCTCACACGCTTATAAAAACAAGTGGCGTTACCGTCTCCAGAACGGCCGCCCTCAAGGAGCCAGCTGATAGGAAGCTGAAAAATATCCAAAAAAGTATATACACACATACTGGTGTTATACTACGACCAGCAATCGCCTCAGCCTGGATGTGCAGCGCTGGGGGGGCTTGGTCGGATTTCCTGACTGAAAATATTGATACCCTTGACAGGAACAATATTTTATTGACTATAGAGCATTTTAAGGATGCATTTCTATATATGCGAGATGCGCAGAGGGATATTTGCATTCTGGCATCAATTGTAGATGTGATGTCCATATCTGCCAGACGATGTTTATAGACACGACAGTGGTCAGGTGATGCAGATTCCAGACGGCACATGGAAGTATTGCCGTATAAAGGGGCGGTCCATCGGACCTGGTGGCCATGGCAACAGCTGGAAAATCCACTTTTGTTACCCCAAGTCACATCTCAGCAGAAAAGGACACAGTCTTTTCAGTCTCAGTCCTTTCGTACCCATAAAGGCAGGCGGGCAAAAGGCCAGTCATATCTGCCCAGGGTTAGAGGAAAGGGAAGAAGACTGCAGCAGGCAGCCCATTCCCAGGAACAGAAGTTCTCCACAGCTTCTGCCAAGTCCGCAGCATGACGCTGGGGCCATACAAGCGGACTCAGGTGCGGTGGGGGGTCATCTCAAGAGTTTCAGCACGCAGTGGGCTCACTCGCAAGTGGACTCCTGGATCCTACACGTAGTATCCCAGGTGTACATTGGAAATTCGAGACGTCTTCCCCTCACAAGTTCCTGAAGTCTGCTTTACCAACGTCTCCCTCCGACAGGGAGGCAGTATTGGGAAAAAATTCACAGGCTGTATTCCCAGCAGGTGATAATCAAAGTACCCCTCCTACAACAAGGGAAGGGGTATTATTCCACACTATATTGTGGTACTGAAGCCAAACGGCTCGGTGAGATCTAAAAGATTTGAACAATTACATACAAGGGTTCAAATCAAGATGGAGTCACTCAGAGCAGTGATAGCGAACCAGGACGATATGGTGTCACTGGATATCAGGGACGCTTACCTACATGTCCAAATTTTGCCCTTCTCACCAAGGGTATCTCAGGTTCGTGGTACAGAACTGTCACTATCAGTTCAGACGCTGCAGTTTGGGTTGTCCACGGCACCCCGGGTCTTTACCATGGTAATGGCCGAAATGATGATTCCGCCTAAAAGAAATATGGACGCTTTCCTGATAAGGGCAAGGTCCAGAGAACAGTTGGCGGTCGGAGTAGCACTATCTCAAGTAGTTCTACGACAGCACGAGTGGATTCTAAATATTCCAAAATCGCAGCTTTTTCCGACGACACGTCTAATGTTCCTAGGAATGATTCTGGACACAGTCCAGAAAAGGATGTTTTCTCCCGGAGAAGAAGGCCAGGGAGTTATCCGAGCTAGTCAGGAACCTCCTAAAACCAGGAAAAGTATCAGTGCATCATTGCACAAGGGTCCTGTGAAAAATGGTGGTTTCTTACAAAGCGATCCCATTCGGTAGATTTCACGCAAGAACCTTTCAGTGGAATCTGCTGGGAAAATGGTCCGGATCGCATCTTCAGATGCATCAGCGGATAACCCTGTCTCCAAGGACAAGGGTGTTTTCTTCTGCGGTGGCTGCAGAGTGCTCATCTATGAAAGGGCCGCAGATTCGACATTCAGGACTGGGTCCTGGTGACCACGGATGCCAGCCTGAGTGGCTGGGGAGCAGTCACACAAGGAAAAAATTTCCAGGGAGTGTGATCAAGTCTGGAGACTTCTCTCCACATAAATATACTGGAGCTAAGGGCAATTTACAAGGCTCTAAGCTTAGCAAGACCTCTGCTTCAAGGTCAGCCGGTATTGATCCAGTGGGACAACATCACGGCAGTCGCCCACGTAAACAGACAGGGCGGCACATGAAGCAGGAGGGAAATGACAGAAACTGCAAGGATTCTTCGCTGGGCGAAAAATCATGTGATAACACTCTCAGCAGTGTTAATTCCGGGAGTGGAAAACTGGGAAGCAGACTTCCTCAGCAGGCATAACCTCCACCCGGGAGAGTGGGAACTTCAGCGGGAAGTCTTCCACATGATTGTAAACCGTTGGGAAAAACCAAAGGTGGACATGATGGCGTCCCGCCTGAACAAAAAACTAGACAGATATTGCGCCAGGTCAAGGGACCCTCAGGCAATAGCGGTGGACGCTCTGGTAACACTGTGGGTGTACCAGTCAGGGTATGTGTTCCCTCCTATGCATCTCATACCAAAAGTACTGAGAATCATAAGAAGGAGATGAGTAAGAACGATACTCGTGGTTCCGGATGGGTCAAGAAGGACTTGGTACCCGGAACTTCAAGAGATGCTCACGGAAGAACCGTGGCCTCTACCTTTAAGAGAGGACCTGCTCCAGCAGGGGCCTTGTCTGTTCCAGGACTTACCGCGGCTGCGTTTGACGGCATGGCAGTTGAATGCCGGATCCTGAAAGGGCATTCCAGATGAAGTCATCCCTACCCTGGTCGAAGCCAGGAAGGATGTAACCGCAAAAACATTTTCACCGCATTTGGCGAAAATATGTTGCGTGGTGTGAGGCCAAGAAGGTCCCTACAGAGGAATTCCAACTGGGTCGTTTCCTACATTTCCTGAAAACAGGACTGTCTATGGGCCTAAAATTAGGGTCCATTAAGGTTCAAATTTCGACCCTGTCGAATTTCTTCCAGAAAGAACTGGCTTCAGTGCCTGAAGTTCAGACGTTTGTAAAAGGGGTACTGCATATACAGCCTCCTTTTGTGCCCCCAGTGGCACCTTGGGATCTCAATGTTGTTTTGAGTTTCCTAAAGTCACATTGGTTTGATCCACTCACCACTGTGGAATTAAAATATTTCACATGGAAGGTGAAGATTCTGTTAGCCCTGGCTTCAGCCAGGCGTGTGTCAGAATTTAATTTTAATTGTGTCAGACTTAATTTTTCATTCTGACAGGGGCAGAATTGAGGACTCGTCCTCAATTTCTCCTTAAGGTGTTTTCTGTTTTTCACATGAACCAACCTATTGTGGTACCTGCGGCTACTAGGGACTTGGAGGACTCCAAGTTACTTGACGTTGTCAGGGCCCTGAAAATATATGTTTCCAGGACGACTGGAGTCAGAAAATCTGACTCGCTGTTTAGCCTGTATGCACCCAACAAGATGGGTGTTCCTGCTTCTAAGCAGACGATTGCTCGCTGGATTTGTAGTACAATTCAGCTTGCACATTCTGTGGCAGGCTTGCCACAGCCAAAATCAGTAAAAGCCCATTCCACAAGGAAGTGGGCTCATCTTGGGCGGCTGCCCGAGGGGTCTCGGCTTTACAACTTTGCCGAGCTGCTACTTGGTCAGGGGCACACCCTGACTGAGGAGGACCTGGAGTTCTCTCATTCGGTGCTGCAGAGTCATCCGCACTCTCCCGCCCGTTTGGGAGCTTTGGTATAATCCCCATGGTCCTGACGGAGTCCCCAGCATCCACTTAGGACGTTAGAGAAAATAAGAATTTACTTACCGATAATTCTATTTCTCGTAGTCCGTAGTGGATGCTGGGCGCCCATCCCAAGTGCGGATTGTCTGCAATACTTGTACATAGTTATTGTTACAAAAATCGGGTTATTCTTGTTGTGAGCCATCTTTTCAGAGGCTCCTTCGTTGTTATCATACTGTTAACTGGGTTCATATCACAGGTTGTACGGTGTGATTGGTGTGGCTGGTATGAGTCTTACCCGGGATTCAATATCCTTCCTTATTATGCACGCTCGTCCGGGCACAGTATCCTAACTGAGGCTTGGAGGAGGGTCATAGGGGGAGGAGCCAGTGCACACCACCTGATCCTAAAGCTTTTATTATTGTGCCCTGTCTCCTGCGGAGCCGCTAAACCCCATGGTCCTGACGGAGTCCCCAGCATCCACTACGGACTACGAGAAATAGAATTATCGGTAAGTAAATTCTTATTTTCCATTCCTTTCCTTAATACTGATGAAAAGCTTACTAGTGTCACAATCTGGGTTATTGGACATCATTATTTACCTTCCAAGTGTCTCCTGAGACTGGCCCATCATTCCAAAACGGGATTCCATCTACGCTGTCTGCGTGCAGCGCGCTGTATATCATTACCTCAAGTCTCTTCCCTGTGATCCTGCAGCGCTGTCATGACAGTCCTACAGCTTAGTTACACTGTGTGTAAGAATGGCATCTCCTGCCCTTCGCGTCCTCTGCCGCCATTAATGTTATTTACCACATGGAATATACAAACAGACTTTCCCTCCAAATGCAAACATGGGCGCAGCCATGTTTTTCCTCATCACATGTCATTTCACAACCTATCCGCTTCACTCTGGACTCTGCCTAATTATCCAGCCAATCCCTGCTTCCCAGCTGGTATAAATATCCTGCTGCTGGGCTGGATAATCGTCAGTGCTTTGGTTGTCTAACCTATACACATGTCTCTCCTGCTTGTGGATTCTACTGCTTGTTTCTCCAGGTATTCCAGCTCCTGTGATTCAGCTCCACTAAGAGACCCGGACCTGTTTTCATCCTGTGGTGCAGCCTGACTTCTGCAGTGTTCCAGCATTGCTCCTGATTACTCTCTACGATCAGACACCGGCTTCTTGCTTCCAGCTTTGGTCCTGCTTCGCTTCCAGCCTCCAGCGGTGTCCTGGTATCATTTTCAACTTCTCCTTTCTGCAGCACCGCTCTCCATACTCCACAGCATACTTACCATGGCCTACCAGCTTTCCACAGTGCTCCTGAGTTGCTGGTATTCTCCTAGCGGTGCTCCACAGTGTCTTTAGTTTACTTCAACATCATCAGCGGTATTCCTATATCGCCTGCATCAGTGACCATTCTACCATTGAACCACAGCGTCCATCGATGCTCACCATCGGACTCTAAATCTACAGTGGTGAGTTCTGCACACCTTTCATTCATACCGCTTCCATCCGGCACTCTCTGCAAATACCAAGTACCATCTACTTCTGTGCATCTGTGTTGCTCCAGCCTCTGTACACCATCTGCTGGGCAGTACCAGTTCATACCTCTCCTCAGCAGTTAGCTGTGGCATACGGACTTACCATCTCCCCGGCGGCGTTTTAAGAGAGGAGGAGGCCCGGGTGCAGCCTCCTCCATTTGGGCCCCCTCCTCTCTGCCGGCAGCGGGCAGAGTCTGAGCACTAGAGCGCAGATCCCCGGGAAAATGTCGCGGCGGCCATTTTCCCTGAGATTTTTCTACTGCGCACGCGCAGAACTCTACGGTACTCAGTGCGCCAATAGCGTACTTAGTCCATAATAGAATATAGCTTAATGTTTTTAGGTAATAACTGACTTTCTCAACTTTCATCTACCTTATTTTTATGAATGTCCTTGCAACTTAACTGTGGCCCCTTCCTTTCTCCTTCTGCAGTGAATACTGAGCAAAAATAATTATTTAGATGATCTACTATTGCCTTGTCTCCCTCCACCAAATTCTCACTCTGTTTTAAGTCTTATTATTATGATTTTTTTTCAGTTCACTTATATACGAAAAAAAGTTCTGCCCTCTTTATCTACTGAATGGGACTATGGGGGTCATTCCGAGTTGATCGCTCGCTAGCTGCTTTTAGCAGCATTGCACACGCTAGGCAGCCGCCCTCTGGGAGTGTATCTTAGCTTAGCAGAATAGCGAACGAAAGATTAGCAGAACTGCTCAAAAATCATTTCCTGCAGTTTCTGAGTAGCTCCAGACCTACTCCTAGATTGCGATCACCTCAGTCCGTTTAGTTCCTGGTTTGACGTCAAAAACACGCCCTGCGTTCGGCCAGCCACTCCCCCGTTTCCCTAGCCACTCCAGCGTTTTAGCCTGACACGCCTGCGTTTTTTAGCACACTCCCGGAAAACGGTCAGTTTCCGCCCAGAAACACCCACTTCCTGTCAATCACACACCGATCAGCAGAGCGACTGAAAAGCGTCGCTCGCCCCTGTGTAAAATTGCTTAGTTTTGTGTGAAATTACTTGGCCCGTGCGCCCTGCGGCCCATACGCATGCGCAGAACAGCCGATTTTTAGCCTGATCGCTATGCTGCAAAAAACGGCAGCGAGCGATCAACTCGGAATGACCCCCATTGTCTCCTCAGCTTTTGCCTTTGCATGTCTGATCACCTTCTTAGCCTCCTTCCATCTGGCAAGATACACCTCTTTGTCATTATTGAGACTGTTTATGTTTCCTAAAGGCATACTTGCCTACTTTTGAAAATTAGTTTCCGGGAGATTCCAGGTGGCAGCAGAACACGCAGCGCTTTCCGTTGGGGGGGGGGGGGGGGGCGGTGTAATGCTTCACCCAAAGGGCGTGTCTAGGTCCACCTACAAGGGTATTTATTGCCACTCAGGGGTGTGTCCTGATGAAAACTATAGTACTAAAACCAGCCAAAAACAAAAAGAGTAATAATCTAGGTACACTAGAGTAATAATAGGTGCACTATATATTACGGTAGTGTGTACTGTACATTGGTGAGAAGAGACGGACGAATAGAAAACGTAATGTATATACTCTGGTGTGCGATTGTGTGATATATATATATAGCACCATAATACATTACATTATATACACAGCCAGAGCCGTAAGTAGACATTTTGGTGCCCTGTGCCAGAAATAGAAATGGTGCCCCTCACCCACGCGTAAAGTAGGGGCATGGCTTCATGGGAAAGTGGTATGACCACATAATTCACATTACATTACCCTGCACAGTAGTGTATATTTGTCACATTACATCACACAGTAGTAGCCCTTATACATATTACGCCTGACAGCCCCTTTATATACACCATACGCCAGGTAACCTCTTACACACATTACGCCAGGTAGCCTCTTACACACATTACGCCAGGTAGCCTCTTACGCACATCACGCCAGGTAGCCTCTTACGCACATCACGCCAGGTAGCCTCTAACGCACATCACGCTAGGTAGCCTCTTACGCACATCACGCCAGGTGTCACACCATGATAGACAGCAGCGCTTCAGCAAGCCCACAGCTCCATGTCTCACCCGCCTCTATGAGCAGCTCTGGGACCCGCTGCTCCATGTCCCCCCATATTACCACAGTAACACATTACGTTACATTTTACACAGCCCCCCCATATTACACACACAGTAGCACATTACATTACACCTGCCCCATATTACACACACAGTAGCACATTACATTACACCCCCCCATATTACACACAGTAGCACATTACATTACACCTGCCCCATATTACACACACAGTAGCACATTACATTACACCCCCCCATATTACACACAGTAGCACATTACATTACACCTGCCCCATATTACACACACAGTAGCACATTGCATTACACCTGCCCCATATTACACACACAGTAGCACATTACATTACACCTGCCCCATATTACACACACAGTAGCACATTACACTACACCTGCCCCATATTACACACACACACAGTAGCACATTGCATTACACCTGCCCCATATTACACACACAGTAGCACATTGCATTACACCTGCCCCATATTACACACACAGTAGCACATTACATTACACCTGCCCCATATTACACACACAGTAGCACATTGCATTACACCTGCCCCATATTACACACACAGCAGCACATTACATTACACCCCCCATATTACACACACAGTAGCACATTGCATTACACCTGCCCCATATTACACACACAGTAGCACATTACATCACAGTTCACCCCCCCCATATTACACACACAGTAGTACATTACATTACAGTTCACACCCCCCCATATTACACACACAGTAGCACATTACATCACAGTTCACCCCCCCCCCCCATATTACACACACAGTAGTACATTACATCACAGTTCACACCCCCCCATATTACACACACAGTAGTACATTACATTACACCTGCCCCATATTACACACACAGTAGCACATTACATTATACCTGCCCCATATTACACACACAGTAGCACATTACATTATACCTGCCCCATATTACACACACAGTAGTACATTACATTACACCTGCCCCATATTACACACACAGTAGTACATTACATTACACCTGCCCCATATTACACACACAGTAGCACATTACATTACACCTGCCCCATATTACACACACAGTAGTACATTACACCTGCCCCATATTACACACACACAGTAGCACATTACATCACAGTTCACCCCCCCCCATATTACACACAGTAGCACATTACATCACACCTGCCCCATATTACACACACAGTAGCACATTACATTACACCTGCCCCATATTACACACACAGTAGTACATTACATTACACCTGCCCCATATTACACACACAGTAGCACATTACATTACACCTGCCCCATATTACACACACAGTAGTACATTACATTACACCTGCCCCATATTACACACACACACAGTAGCACATTACATCACACCCCCCCCATATTACACACACAGTAGTACATTACATTACACCTGCCCCATATTACACACACAGTAGCACATTACATCACACCCCCCATATTACACACACAGTAGTACATTACACTACACCCCTCCCATATTACACACACAGTAGCACATTACATTACACCTGCCCCATATTACACACACAGTAGCACATTACATCACACCCCCCATATTACACACACAGTAGCACATTACATCACCCCCCCATATTACACACACAGTAGTACATTACATTACACCTGCCCCATATTACACACACAGTAGTACATTACATTACACCTGCCCCATATTACACACACAGTAGCACATTACATCACACCCCCCATATTACACACACAGTAGCACATTACATCACACCCCCCATATTACACACACAGTAGTACATTACATCACCCCCCCCCCCATATTACACACACAGTAGTACATTACATTACACCTGCCCCATATTACACACACAGTAGTACATTACATTACACCTGCCCCATATTACACACACAGTAGTACATTACATTACACCTGCCCCATATTACACACACAGTAGCACATTACATTACACCTGCCCCATATTACACACACAGTAGTACATTACATTACACCTGCCCCATATTACACACACACAGTAGCACATTACATCACCCCCCCCATATTACACACACAGTAGTACATTACATTACACCTGCCCCATATTACACACACAGTAGCACATTACATCACCCCCCCCCATATTACACACACAGTAGTACATTACACTACACCCCTCCCATATTACACACACAGTAGCACATTACATTACACCTGCCCCATATTACACACACAGTAGCACATTACATCACCCCCCCCATATTACACACACAGTAGCACATTACATCACACCCCCCCCCATATTACACACACAGAAGTACATTACATTACACCTGCCCCATATTACACACACAGTAGTACATTACATTACACCTGCCCCATATTACACACACAGTAGCACATTACATCACACCCCCCATATTACACACACAGTAGCACATTACATTACACCCCCCATATTACACACACAGTAGTACATTACATCACACCCACCCATGTTACACACACAGTAGTACATTACATTACACCTGCCCCATATTACACACACAGTAGTACATTACATTACACCTGCCCCATATTACACACACAGTAGCACATTACATCACACACCCCCATATTACACACACAGTAGCACATTACATTACACCTGCCCCATATTACACACACAGTAGTACATTACATTACACCTGCCCCATATTACACACACAGTAGTACATTACATTACACCTGCCCCATATTACACACACAGTAGCACATTACATCACACACCCCCATATTACACACACAGTAGCACATTACATTACACCTGCCCCATATTACACACACAGTAGTACATTACATTACACCTGCCCCATATTACACACACAGTAGTACATTGCATTACACCTGCCCCATATTACACACACAGTAGTACATTACATTACACCCCCCCATATTACACACACAGTAGTACATTACATTACACCTGCCCCATATTACACACACAGTAGCACATTACATTACACCTGCCCCATATTACACACACAGTAGTACATTGCATTACACCTGCCCCATATTACACACACAGTAGCACATTACACTACACCTGCCCCATATTACACACACAGTAGCACATTACATCACACACCCCCATATTACACACACAGTAGCACATTACATTACACCTGCCCCATATTACACACACAGTAGTACATTACATTACACCTGCCCCATATTACACACACAGTAGTACATTACATTACACCTGCCCCATATTACACACACAGCAGCACATTACATCACACACCCCCATATTACACACACAGTAGCACATTGCATTACACCTGCCCCATATTACACACACAGTAGTACATTACATTACACCTGCCCCATATTACACACACAGTAGTACATTACATTACACCTGCCCCATATTACACACACAGCAGCACATTACATCACACACACCCATATTACACACACAGTAGCACATTGCATTACACCTGCCCCATATTACACACACAGTAGTACATTACATTACACCGACCCCCCCATATTACACACACAGTAGTACATTACACTACACCCCTCCCATATTACACACACACACACACACACACACACACACACACACACACACACACACAGTAGTACATTACACTCAGGGCCGGTTCTGGGGCTCTGTGCGCCCCGGGCGCAATAGGGGGCGTGGCTTCGTACAGGGGGCGTGGTCATTTACGCCCCCTGTACAGACTGAAATTATGTGCGGTGCGCGATGACGTCATCGCGCACCGCACAGCAAAGGTCCTTCCACGAAGGGAAACTAGATGCGTAGCGTCTAGTTCCCTTCGTGGAGAGGACCTTTGCTGTGCGGTGCGCGATGACATCATCGCGCACCGCACAGTAAAGGACATCTCCACGAAGGGAAACTAGACGCGTACGCGTCTAGTTTCCCTTCACAGCGGCAAGGGGCAGCGGGGGGCACACAGCAGCAGCGGATCTTGCCCTGGTGCGGCTGATATTGTCTGCAGCCACTGGGTGGGGGGTCCTGCTGTGCTGACCAATCAGCATTAATCGTCAGCACAGCAAACACTGGGGGAGGTTGCAGGGAGGGGATCCGGTCTCTAGGTCAACAGTAACTAGGTTGATACTATCTAGGTTGACCAGTATTGGTCGACAGTATCTAGGTCGACTGGGTTTCTAGGTCGACTGGGTTTCTATGGCGACATGTTCTTGGTCTACAGGTCAAAAGGTCGACATGAGTTTTTCTCAATTTTTTCCACTTTTCATACTTAACGATCCACGTGGACTACGATTGGAACGGTAACCTGTGCCGAGCGCAGCGGTAGCGGAGCGAGGCAACTTGCCCGAAGCGCGAGCCATGCTAGGGGACACGGTGCACTAATTGGGGTTCCCGGGCACTCTACGAAGAAAACGACACAAAAACAAACAAACTCATGTCGACCTTTTGACCTGTCGACCTATACCAAGTCGACCTAAAGACCCTGTCAACCTAGAGACCCTGTCGACCTAGTTACTGTCGACCAATAGTGGTCGACCTAGACACTGTGGGGAGCACTATATATCATAATGTGAATTGGGGGTACTGTGCGGCATAATGTGAATTGGCGGTACTGTGCGGCATAATGTGAATTGGGGGTACTGTGCGGCATAATGTGAATTGGGGGTACTGTGCGGCATAATGTGAATTGGGGGTACTGTGCGGCATAATGTGAATTGGGGGTACTGTGCGGCATAATGTGTACTGGCAGCTCTGAAATGTGACACAGTGTGAACTTAAGCACTACTACGATTCATAAAAAATCTAAGGCACTACTATGGGGCGTAACATTAACAGCTGCTGCAGTGAAGTGTCTCTAGAAGCATTGGGATGAGGTCTCTTCAAAATGTTGCTATGGGGCCCACAAAGTTCTGGCTACGCCCCTGCTTCCTGGCCCAGTACACGCTGCTGTGGGTCTAGGGAGACTGCTGCCACTGAGTGCACGGAGCAAACCCCCCCTCCCCCATTCCGTTCAGGTCGGCACCGCTTTGCGGCGCACAAATAGTAGTTTTTCCGGCATTTCTTAGAAGGAGACTTTACCGGGGTCCGGGCAATATCTCTACGGTCTTGGCCACTGCTCATGCATCTAATCAGCACTGCGCATGTGCTGCGATAGTGTCCTGATGGTGGTCCCAGAGAAAATGTATTCGCAAAGTGAGCGGGCGTCTCAGTACGAATCCGGGCGGCATTTGCATATTTTCGCACAGTTGTGTACAAATTCACAGCTGCAACGGCATTTACGTACATCGGACCATAGAGGCGTATATTCACCCATGTGCATCGTGTCAGCTGCACAGCCCTTATACTTACACTTGATTTGATACCTGTCATCATCCTCAGTGAGTGCACACTTGCATCTGAAAACAGGCATCCTACTCCTTACTCTTCCGCACAGCTCTGCACGGTCTGCAGTTCCACCAATACGCCCACCATGCACTCTATGTGCAACTGCCCTGTTATGTGCCCCCAGTCTTCCATGTGACTGAACTGCGCAGCCCCTACTTGTGTACCGTCGACCTGGAGTACGTGCAGCAAACAAGCACACAATGGGGGTCATTCCGAGTTGATCGCAGCTGTGCTAAATTTAGCACAGCTACGACCAGGTACTCAGACATGCGGGGGGACGCCTAGCACAGGGCTAGTCCGCCCCGCATGTCAGTGCCGACCTTCCCCCCCCCCCCCCTCCGGCTGGCTGGGAGAACCTCTTCGCTGCCCGGGTTGCAGCGGCTGCGCCTGCGTTGGTCGGACCGCGCCCCCTAAACGGCGCCGTCCAGCCCCCTCCCGCCCAGCGACCGCCTCTGCCTGTCAATCAGGCAGAGGCGATCGCTAGGGAACAACGGCCTTTGGCCGTCCAGCATCTGACCCGATCGCTGCGATGAACTGTAGCGAGCGATCGGTCGGAATGACCCCCAATATACCCTCTGCTAACGAACACCTATATATTCATTGTGATGGACATTTCAGATGTTGAACAGGTAATGGGGCCCATTTATCAATGAGATGTAGCTATTTAAAACTCACTGCGTATGATAAATGGTCCTCCAGCCAATCAGCTCCCAGCTGTCATGTGTTTGAAAAATTACATTTGGCTGGAGCACCATTTGTCATTATCAGCAAGTTATAAATACCTAAAACTCATTGATTAATAAATCCAAACATGTCTCTTAATTACAATACACAATCGTACGTCAGCAAAACGCTCAAACTTGGGCAATTGTATTTCAAAACGGCCTCGGATCCCATTCCCATTGTTTTCCAGTGTGTACGTGCCAGACTCATCACAGTTACTGTAAGATGTTTTCCAATGTGACCGGAGTTGTTTGTGGCCAACTCAACCAGCGAAGCAGCAACGCGCCTGATCTATCAGCCGGGGATCCGTGATGGGTAACTAGGTTCTCAGCTACTTCTTCTGAAATATCGCACTTCTATTTTTAATTACCATGGGACGTCTGCGTTCACTTTTCCGCAGAGATTTCCCGTTTTAACTCTTTTATCACCAGTATCTTCACAGCCACTGCCTGTGTTAATTCTCAAGACAGACCAAACTGGGACGAGTAAAATCACTGCACATGGGGGTCATTCCGAGTTGTTCGCTCGTTATTTTTTTGTCGCAACGGAGCGAATAGTCGCTACTGCGCATGCGCAATGTCCGCAGTGCGACTGCGCCAAGTAAATTTGCTATGCAGTTAGGTTTTTTACTCACGGCATTACGAGGTTTTTTCTTCGTTCTGGTGATCGTAATGTGATTGACAGGAAGTGGGTGTTTCTGGGCGGAAACAGGCCGTTTTATGGGTGTGTGCGAAAAAACGCTACCGTTTCTGGGAAAAACGCGGGAGTGGCTGAAGAAACGGAGGAGTGTCTGGGCGAACGCTGGGTGTGTTTGTGACGTCAAACCAGGAACGACAAGCACTGAACTGATCGCAGATGCCGAGTAAGTCTGGAGCTACTCAGAAACTGCTAAGAAGTGTCTATTCGCAATTCTGCTAATCTTTAGTTCGCAATTTTGCTAAACTAAGATTCACTCCCAGTAGGCGGCGGCTTAGCGTGTGCAATGCTGCTAAAAACGGCTTGCGAGCGAACAACTCGGAATGACCCCCATTGTACAAAGGTTGCACGAAGTGCAAACAGGAACAGCGCAGGGGTTGAGGGGGAGATTTAGCAAAGCTTGGAGAGAGATTGTGGGGTCTATTTACTAAGCCATGGATAGAGATAAAGTGAATGGAGATAAAGTACCAGCCAATCAGCTCCTAACTGCCATGTTATAGGCTGTGTTTGAAAAATGACAGGTGCTGATTGGCTCGTACTTTCTCTCTCTCCAAGGCTTGATACATTTGCCCCAGCATGGCCAGATTTCGTCCTCCTGTCGCACTGGCCCCATTCATCACAACGTCCTGCGGCTTTTGTTTGGGACGAGAGGAGTTTCAAAGCGAAGAGGCACAGAGCGGCTGTCATTAATCCCCGGAAATCTGGTGGGAATGAGTGGGACGAGAAAAGATCCATGCCATGTTTTGCAATGTGTTCTGGCAGCGTGCTAAGCCTTCCCTTTAAATCCGCACAGCCCAACCACAGCAAGGAAAGCAAGTGCTTGCAATATTCACACATCAGTAGCCCAGCTCCATGGACAGAGACCCCCATTGACCTTTGACAGGCTGTAAATGACAAATCAAAACTCAGCATTCCCCAAACCAGCTGGAGACAGGACCCCTCTTATCCTCCGCACAGAAAATGAAAGAATCTGCATATCAAGGTAAGGGGGGCCTCAGCAATGTATTATGATATGGGTACAGCATAAGCGTGTAAATATATTTATCCCTGTGAGCATTAGGAACAGAGGTATGCTGTATATCTCATTTCAAGGAGGTCCGATGCAGGTGTCAGAGCGGTAGCACCTCATCAGGCTGCACCTGTGCATCCTTTAAGTGGACAAGAATGAGCATCACTCATGGTCTGTGCCACATTCTGACACAACCCTGCCTGATATGTCATCCACAGCCCAGGCACAGTGTCCCCTAAAATATAAGGGGGAGGGGGAGGAAAATTTAGGCTGAAAAGTAAAAAATGACAAAATGATCCATAAAGCAGCTAAATAATCTGTACACGTGTAGGACAGTTGCCGATCGGCATTTCCGGCTTGCAGGTTCTCCCCAGCGGTGAAAGCGTTAACCCATTAACATGTCCCCGCTTGCTCCTCAGTCATCTCATCATCTGAGAAATGGACTCCATCTTTTTTTTTTTTTTTTTTAGCTGCTTAAAGCGTGGTGATGTTCTCTCCCAGATATAACCCAGAAGGGGTTTATAGAGCCATGATACATTGTATCTTGTATTTTTTGAGGGTTTTTCTTAAGGGAATTTTTTTTCTGTCTATCGTCAGCTGTGCACTGTTTAGAGGTTGGACGTTGCCCTTGAGCAAGTGCGTTAGATGCGTTATATAGACCTGCATACATTATATAGACCTGCATACGTTAGATAGACCTGCATACATTATATAGACCTGCATACGTTAGATAGACCTGCATACGGGCTGTTTACATGCTGGACTGTCCTTAAATGCTGGAGATTAACGCAGCTAAAATATGAGTTAATCCCTATACTGTGCCTGTTATTCATCTATGAAGGATTGTGATTGTTATTGTCTCGTCTATAGACTGTGGCAAGTGCCCAGTCACCAGATCCATATGCTATATATAATTAAATCAATGGTAAGGAGTATTTTTAGAGCCATTACTGTCACTGTATAGTTACTGAAAGGACTTTAAATGGGGGAATCTGGCATGTTCGTAATGCAAGTGTATATATATGTATATAATATATATATATATATATATATATATATATATATGATCGTAGAATTCAGTTGGTGCGCTACTTTCCTTCTTGATTAATGAGTTCAAAAAAGAGTCCTAGGTTTATCAACTTGCACTTTGGTTCCACAGGGTATTCCTGTAGATGGCTGCTCAGTCCTTCAAGGTGTCACTAGGTTTGGTGACAAATAAATCTGGAAGAGACAAGGGGAGAGGGACAAGCGCCTAATAGTGCAGTAACTTCACACCAAATTAGGTTATTTATAATGTCGTGTCTATAGGTAATGTGCGTACCAGAAATGTGGTCTTTAGTGGGCACATCAAACTTTATAATAGCTGGTATTATACACCGCAATTGGTCACCAGGTTGGTCATCAATATGGAAATTTCCCAAATCATCAATTTGCAAGTGCGCTGGTCCTCAATAGATCTGCAAAGGTGGCTCAACATCTGATATATAAAGTTTGATGTGCCCACTAAAGACCACATTTCTGGTACGCACATTACCTATAGACACGACATTATAAATAACCTAATTTGGTGTGAAGTTACTGCACTATTAGGCGCTTGTCCCTCTCCCCTTGTCTCTTCCATATATATATATATATATAATTACTGTGCTGATATCAATGAAAGTACTGGAATGTGTGCACGGTGCTGCCTCTCATTCCTCTGCAGCAGGAGTCATGTTAGCAGAGAGGTCTGTGAGTAAGCAGAACTGACAGCTTGGCAGACTTGCAGTCCACTCATATGTTGTGCGGGTAGCTAGTTTCATATACAAGGGCAGGTTCAGTGACGTCACAGCAGCTCAAATGACTGCAGTGTCATATCTGTTGACCTAGCACCCTAATGGGAATGTCCGGTTACCACTGAACAGTATTATCCCAAAATGTCTATTTACCAGTCATTACACAGAAGGCATACAATTATACCCCGTTCACATTGCCATTGCCGGGTCACACCCACAAGTTGGATACGATTGGTTCTAAATCGGAGTGGGAGACCTTTTGACGTCACTAGGGGAGGAGGCACGTCACCAGGGGGAGCAGCTACGGCCGTCAGGGTACCCGAAAAGTACCCTCGCGGGCTCGCTTTGCTCTCCACGCTTCGGGCTCAGTGGCGAGCGATTACTAAAGGTAATAGTTGGTGGCGTGGATAGTAGAGGAACTATTCCGTTGGCCTAGCTCCTCCCCCTTGTGTCATGGCTCCTCCCCCTGACGCAAAAGGTCCCTTAGCCCACTTGGATCTAGCATTAACCAATTGGATACAGGTCCTTCCCAGGTGTGACCCGGCATTGGATCGGTGCAGTGTGAACTAGGTGGTTTCCCGACCCGACAATATGCTAGGTCAGGTTGCCATCCGGGGGCGTGGGCAGAAGCAGCATCACATGGGCGGATGCGGAGGCGGCACTGGAGATGTCTATAGAGATTAGTCCAATTTAACAATCTAATTTTTACAGTGATAATACTCATAACATGTATGCAGAGAAATTAAATGATCTGTGCAATACATGTTTTAGCATCTATATAAGGGGGATGGGGGGGGGGGGGTATACAGTATATACCGGCGGCCACACCTGTTATTCCGTTACCTTATGTATTAAGTATTCCCCACACTTCTCAAATTGTAAAATCAATTGGGCAGTGTCGTCATTACCTTGAATCATCTTAATATATGTAACATATTTGCGCAATGATCTCTGGAGCGTACAGCGCTGTGTACTGTGCCATCACTTTTGTAAATAACGGTGGTAACAACAGCAATTACTTTTATAATAAATATTGTAATTTCATTTTATTTGTGAATAAAAATATATTTAAGATAAATATATTGGGGAGATGTATCAACGGTTGGAGAGATAAAGTGGAGAGAGACAAAGTACCAACCTATCAGCTCCTAACTGCCATATACAGGCTGAGTTTGAAAAATGACAGTTAGCTGGTTGGTTGGTTGGTACTTTTACCTCTCTCCACTTTAACTCTATCCATGGTTTGATACGTCTCCCCCTATACAGCATACAATTTTAGCCTGTATGTCAGAATGATGCCCAATATATTCTGCAAATATATAAGCGTGTCTATTAGGACAGCCAATGTCTGAAAGTCTATTTATCTTCCTGGCAACAGGGACATTGCTGTGACAGCGCATGAGACTTGGCATAGAAGCAGCCATTTTGTGGGCTGAGCCAATATTGGAATCTATCTCATTAACTCACTCGTACCTGGGCTGGATGCTCATGAATATTAATTCGGCCAACACAAAGTCTGCCTCCGCTATGTGTAGGAGGTGATAGATCTTGAGATGTTTTATTCTTGCTTATTGTGTACTTGCCTACTGTCCCGGAATGTTTGTGGACTGGGAGGAGCCTCTGTGACGCTATTCATGGTCCCATCCCCTGGTGCGCATTGATGCAAATGCAGATTTGCTCAGCAACCAATCAGCAATAATGTCTAGTAAAAGCAAAATGATACAAAAATCGGATGCTGTGCTTCAGTGCAAGGTGTGCACCTTAAACCATACCTGCCTACTCCGCAAGTCTCCCGCCCGCACCTCGCCACCCACTTACCAAGTAAAGGGGCTGATTCAGACCTGATCAGTGCTGTGCGTTTTCGCACAGCAGCATCAGGTCTGAACTGCGCATGCGCCGCAGTCCGCCGGCGCATGCCAGACATCCGATGGCTGTCGTAGCCCTGCGATCGCCTCTGCTTGATTGACAGGCAGAGGCGGTCGCTGGGCGGGAGGGGGTGGGCCGGTGGCGTTTGGCCGCCGTTTAGGGGGCGCGGTCCGGGGCAACGCAGGCGTGCGACCCGGGCAGCAACGAGTAGCTCCCTGCCAGCGCGCAGGAGCTGCGCTGGCTGGGAGCTACTCCTAAAATACAAAAGCATCGCCGCTGTGCGATGCTTTTGTACTTGTGCGACGGGGCAGGGACTGACATGCGGGGCGGACTAACCCTGTGCTGGGCGTCCGGGACGTGCGGTGAGCATAATAGCTCAGGAGGCATTGGTTAGCACCAGAGCCAGATTTACATGCAAGATATGAGCCAAAGAGTACATCTCGGCATTATACACAGGTGCAGCAGTATAGACATCTGGGCATTATACACAGGTGCAGCAGTATAGACATCTGGGGATTATTCACAGGTGCAGCAGTATAAATTCCTGGAAATTTGGTGAGTTTTGATCAGAGATGTGCGGAAAAGATAAGCAGGTGAGGCACTGCCTCCCCTGCCATAGACTTATTACTCCAGAGTTTTGGCTATAAAAATTATTAAAATAATGCAAAGAAGATATTTCAAACATATTCTTTGTATTTTTCATATACTTTATACAGTCAAAACTCTGGCACAAACGTTAGTATGACAGGAAAGGCTCTGCCTCACCCGCCTCACCCCACCGCACGTCACTGCTGGGCGTCCCCCCACATGTCAGTGTCACTAATCGTAGATGTGCTAAATTTAGCACATCTTTGATCAGGTCTGAATTAGCCCCAAAGTGAGGTGACCAGGTGGCCAATGATGCGATTCGCACTGAATCGCGTTATCCTGGCCAGCAATGTACAGCGGATAGGCGTGGCTATGATGATGCAAAGACGCAGACACGCCCCCACCCACAGTCTCTTTCACCGCACCACGCCCCTTCCCTGCCCCCTATGGCAAGCCACACCCTACTCCCCCTCCACATCACCCACCGCTGTGCTGGCCTGGCAACCATAAAGTCGGCCACTACGTCTTAAATGCAATATTAGTAAAAAACTATTTCCCTCATTAATTATTATAGATGGGGGCAATAATGCCTCATAGTGGTCAGTTATGGGGGGGTCATTCCGACCCGTTTGCACGCAGCGGTTCTTTGCTGCGGTGCGAACGGTTGATCACACGAGCAGCAAAAAGTTGCTACGTGCGATCAACTCGGAATGAACCAATGATTCCAACAATGAATGGAATAGTTTGATTGTGCAAAAGGGTGTGGATTAACAGATTGACAATGTCATGGTCAATAGTCAATAGTCATTGATGTCATTTGGTCGACGCCAAATGGTCAACAGGGTCAAAATGTTGACAGCTAAAAGGTAGACAGTGCTTAAAACTGAAACGTTCAAAAGGTCAACATGACAATCAATGGTCAACACAAGTTTTTTTTTTCTTTTTCATTTTGTTTTAAAACTTTTGCCATTATTTACCATCCACGTGGACTACGATTGGGAACTTGTGCCGAGCGCACTAGTAGCGTAGCGTGGCACCTAGCCCGAAGCGTGGTAAGCAAAGTGAGTCCGTGAGGGTACACCTTTCCACTAATTTGGCTAAGATAAAGTGAAACATACAAAACGACACAAAAAAAGTTGTGTCAACCATTTCATCCTATCGATCTTTCTCTAACGTCCTAGTGGATGCTGGGAACTCCGTAAGGACCATGGGGAATAGCGGGCTCCGAAGGAGGCTGGGCACTCTAGAAAGATCTTAGACTACCTGGTGTGCACTGGCTCCTCCCACTATGACCCTCCTCCAAGCCTCAGTTAGATTTCGTGCCCGGCCGAGGTTGGATGCACACTAGGGGCTCTCCTGAGCTCTTAGAAAGTTATAGTCTTAGAATTTGTTATTTTCAGTGAGACCTGCTGGCAACAGGCTCACTGCAGCGAGGGACTAAGGGGAGAAGAAGCGAACTCGCCTGCTTGCAGCCGGATTGGGCTTCTTAGGCTACTGGACACCATTAGCTCCAGAGGGATCGACCGCAGGCCCAGCCTTGATGTTCGGTCCCGGAGCCGCGCCGCCGTCCCCCTTACAGAGCCAGAAGCAAGAAGATGGTCCGGAAAATCGGCGGCATGAAGACTCTGTCTTCACCAAGGTAGCGCACAGCACTGCAGCTGTGCGCCATTGCTCCTCTCACACACTTCACACTCCGGTCACTGAGGGTGCAGGGCGCTGGGGGGGGCGCCCTGAGGCAGCAATAAAAACACCTTGGCTGGCTAAAATACCTCAATATATGGCCCCAGGGGCTATATATGAGGTAAATACCCCTGCCAGAATTCCATAAAAAAACGGGAGAATAGGCCGCGAAAAAGGGGCGGAGCCTATCTCCTCAGCACACTGACGCCATTTTTCCCTCACAGCTCGGCTGGAGGGAAGCTCCCTGGCTCTTCCCTGCAATTCTACAGTACAGTAAGAGGGAAAAGAGAGGGGGGGCATTAAAATTGGCACTGTATACAGTATATTATATAAAAGCTATTAGGGACATAACTCAGTTAGTCCCTGTATATATATAGCGCTCTGGTGTGTGCTGGCATACTCTTACTCTGTCCCCCCAAAGGGCTTTTGTGGGTCCTGTCCTCGTTTAGAGCATTCCCTGTGTGTCTGCGGTGTGTCGGTACGGCTGTGTCGACATGTTGAATGAGGAGGCTTATATGGTGACAGAACAGAGGCCGATATATGTGATGTCGCCCCCTGTGGGGCCGACACCAGAGTGGATGGATAGGTGAAAGGTATTAACCGACAGTGTCAACTCCTTACATAAAAGGGTGGATGACGTAACAGCTGTGGGACAACCGGCTTCGCAGCCCGCGCCTGCCCAGACGTCTCAAAGGCCATCAGGGGCTCAAAAACGCCCACTCTCTTAGATGGCAGACACAGATGTCGACACGGAGTCTGACTCCAGTGTCGACAAGGTGGAGACATATACACAATCCACTAGGAACATCCGTGACGTGATCCCGGCAATAAAAAATGTGTTATACATTTCTGACTTTAACCCAAGCACCTCTAAAAATGGGTTTTAGGTTTGGGGAGAAAAAACAAAGCAGTGTTTTGTTCCCCCATCAGATGAATAAATGAAGTGTGTGAAAGCGTGGGTTCCCCCGTTAAGAAACTGGTAATTTATAAAAAGTTACTGATGGCGTACCCTTTCCCGCCAGGTGGATAAGTTACGCTGGGAGATATCCCCTAGGGTGGATAAGGCGCTCACACGTTTGTCAAAAAAGGTGGCACTGCCGTCTTAGGATACGGCCACTTTAATAGGTACCTGTTGATAAAAAAACAGGAGGCTATCCTGAAGTCTGTATTTACACACTCAGGTACTAGACTGAGACCTGCAGATAGTGCTGCTGCAGCGTGGTCGGTGACCCTGTCAAACAGGGATACTAGTTGGCAAACATAAAAACATATTAAAGACGTCGTCTTATATATGGGGGATGCACAGAGGGATATTTTGCCGGCTGGCATCCAAAATAAATGTAATGTCCATTCTGTCAGGAGGGTATTAGAGACCTGTCACTGGACAGGTGATGCTGACTTAAAAAGCGCATAGAGAGCCTTATAAGGGTGAGGAATTATTTGGGGATGGTCTCTGGGACCTCGTATCCACAGCAACTGCTGGGAAGAAATAATTTTACCTCAGGTTTCCTCACAGACAAAGGTACAGTCCTTTCGGCTTCAGAAAAGCAAGCGGGTCAAATGGCGCTTCCTTTCTGTACAGAGACAAGGGTAGAGGGAAAAAAGCTGCACCAGTCAGCCTGTTCCCAGAATCAAGATTCTTCCCCCGCCTCCTGTGAGGCCACACCATGACGCGGGTGCTCCACAGGTGTAGCCAGGTACGGTGGGGGGCCGTCTCAAAAATTTCAGCAATTAGTGGGCTCGCTCACAGGTGGATCCCTGTTTCTTTCAAGTAGTATTTCAGGGGTACAAGCTGGAATTCGAGATGTCTCCCCCCAGCCGTTTCCTAAAATATGCCTTGCTGACAACTCCCTCAGGCAGGGAGGCGGTGCTAGAGGCAATTAATAAGCGGTATTCCCAGCAGGTAATACTCAAGGTGCCCCTACTTCAACAAGGACGGGGTTACTATTCCACACGGGTTGGGGTACCGAAACCGCATGGTTCGGTGTGACCCATTTTATATTTAAAATCCTTGAACACAAAAATTCAAGTTCAAGATGGAATCGCTCAGGGCGGTTATTCCAAGCCTGGACGAGGGGGATTACATGGTATCCTGGGACATCAAGGATGCTTACCTGCATGTCCCCATTTACCATCCTCGCCAGGAGTACCTCAGATTTGTGGTACAGGATTACCATTACCAAGTCCAGACACTGCCGTTTGGACTGTACATGGCACCGAGGGTGTTTTATCAAGGTAATGGCCGAAATGTTGATACTCCTTCAAAAAAAGGGAGTTGTAATTATCCCGTACTTGGACAATCTCGTTATAAGGGCGAGGTCCAAGGAGCAGTTGGTAGTCGGGGTAGCACTATTTTGGAAAGTGCTACAACAGCATGGTTGGATTCTAAACAGTCCAAAGTCACAGCTGGTTCCTATGACACGTCTACTGTTCCTGGGGATGGTTCTGGACATAAACCAGAAATAGTGTTTCTCCCGGAGGAGAAAGCCAAGGAGTTGTCATCTCTAGTCAGAGACCTCCTGAAGCCAAAATAGGTAGCGGTGCATCATTGCACGCGAGTCCTGGGAAAAATGGTAGCTTCCTACGAAGCAATCCCATTAGGCAGGTTCCATACAAGAACTTTTCAGAGGGACCTGTTGGACAAGTGGTCCGGATCGCATCTTCCGATGCATAGGCTGATAACCCTGTCTCCAAGGACCAGGGTATCTCTACTGTGGTGGCTGCAGAGTGCCCATCTTCAAGAGGGCCGCAGGTTCGGCATACAGGACTAGGTCCTAGTGACCATGGATTCCAGCCTTTGAGGCTGGGAGGCAGTCACACAGGGAAGAAATTTCCAGGGACTTTGGTCAAGTCAGGTTATTTCCCTACACATAAATATTCTGGACCTGAGGGCCATTTACAATGCCCTGAGGCCGGCAAGGCCTCTGCTTCAAAACCAGCCGGTACTGATCCAATCAGACAACATCACGGCAGTCGCCCATGTAAACCAACAGGGCGGCACAAGAAGCAGGATGGCGATGGCAGAAGCCACAAGGATTCTCCGATAGGCGGAAAATCATGTGTTAGCACTGTCAGCAGTGTTCATTCCCGGAGTGGACAACTGGGAAGCAGATCTTCTCAACAGACACAACCTCCTCCCGGGAGAATGGGGACTTCCTCCAGAAGTCTTCCAATAGGATTGTACACCATTGGGAAAGGCCACAGGTGGACATGATGGCGTCCCGCCTCAACAAAAAGCTATAAAAGATATTGCACCGGGTCAAGGGACCCTCAGGCGATAGCTATGGACGCTCTGGTAACACCGTGGGTGTACCAGTCGGTTTATGTGTTCTCCCCTCTGCCTCTCATACCAAAGGTACTGAGAATAATAAGAAGGCGAGGAGTAAGAACGATACTCGTGGATGGCCAAGAAGAGCTTGGTACCCAGAACTTCAAGAATTTATATCAGAGGACCCATGGCCTCTGCCACTCAGACAGGACCTGCGGCAGCAGGGGCCCTGTCTGTTCCAAGACTTACCGCGGCTGCGTTTGTCGGCATGGCGGTTGAACGCCGGATCCTGAAGGAAAAGGGCATTCCGGAGGAAGTCATTCCTACGCTTACTAAAGCCAGGAAAGAGGTTACAGCAACTCATTATCACCGCATATGGCGAAAATATGTTGCATGGTGTGAGGCCGAAAGGGCCCCAACAGAGGAATTTCAACTAGGTCGATTTCTGCATTTCCTGCAAGCAGGAGTGACTATGGGCCTTAACTTGGGTTCCATTAAGGTACAGATCTCGGCTCTGTCGATTTTCTTTCAAAAAGAACTAGCTTCAGTACCTGAAGTTCAGACATTTATAAAAGGAGTGCTGCAGAGTCAGCCCCCGTTTGTGCCTCCTGTGGCACCTTGGGATCTCAACGTGGTGTTGAGTTTCTTAAAATCACATTGGTTTGAACCACTAAAAACCGTGGATCTGAAATATCTCACGTGGAAGGTGGTTATGTTATTGGCCTTGGCTTCTGCCAGGCAAGTATCAAAGTTGGCGGCTTTGTCTTGTAAAAGCCCTTATTTGATTTTCCATATGGATAGGGCAGAATTGAGGACTCGTCCCCAGTTTCTCCCAAAGGTGGTGTCAGCGTTTCACCTGAACCAGCCTATTGTGGTGCCTAGGCTACTAGGGACTTGGAGGACTCCAAGTTGCTAGACGTTGTCAGGGCACTGAAAATATATGTTTCCAGAACGGCTAGAGTCAGAAAATCTGACTCGCTGTTTATCCTATATGCACCTAACAAGCTGGGTGCTCCTGCTTCTAAGCAGACTATTGCTCGTTGGATTTGTAGTACAATTCAGCTTGCACATACTGTGGCAGGCCTGCCACAGCCAAAATCTGTCAATGCCCATTCCACAAGGAAGGTGGGCTCATCTTGGGCGGCTGCCCGAGAGGTCTCGGCTTTACAACTTTGCCGAGCAGCTACTTGGTCAGGGGCAAACACGTTTGCAAAATTCTACAAATTTGATACCCTGGCTGAGGAGGACCTGGAGTTCTCTCATTCAGTGCTGCAGAGTCATCCGCACTCTCCCGCCCGTTTGGGAGCTTTGGTATAATCCCCATGGTCCTTACGGAGTTCCCAGCATCCACTAGGACGTTAGAGAAAATAAGAATTTACTCACCGGTAATTCTATTTCTCGTAGTCCGTAGTGGATGCTGGGCGCCCATCCCAAGTGCGGTTTATCTGCAATACTTGTACATAGTTATTGTTAACTAAATCGGGTTATTGTTGAGCCATCTGTTGAGAGGCTCTATTGTTTCATACTGTTAACTGTGTTTCATATCACGAGTTGTACGGTGTGATTGGTGTGGCTGGTATGAGTCTTACCCGGGATTCAAAATCCTTCCTTATTGTGTACGCTCGTCCGGGCACAGTACCTAACTGAGGCTTGGAGGAGGGTCATAGTGGGAGGAGCCAGTGCACACCAGGTAGTCTAAGATCTTTCTAGAGTGCCCAGCCTCCTTCGGAGCCCGCTATTCCCCATGGTCCTTACGGAGTTCCCAGCATCCACTACGGACTACGAGAAATAGAATTACCGGTGAGTAAATTCTTATTTTTGTCCTGTTGACCTTTTCTACTGTCTACCTTTTCCATGTCAACCTTTTGACTCTGTCGACCATTTGGGGTCAACCTACTGACTATATTTTTACCGTAGATCTATTGAATCACACTCACTTGATAATTAGGCTTCCTCATGAAGAACAACATTTTGCTGATGAGAAATGGCGATATGAAATCCGTTGAAATCCCCAAGTTCTGGTGGCAGCTGTCATGTGGAAGCACAGTCCTGATCAGGAGCCTGGGAACTGAAGCAGGCAGTTCCCCAACACAGAGCGGGAATATGATAAGGTCATTTATAAGGGGTGTATTACGTTTCACCGGCGCTCGGGATCCCGGTGCCGGTATCCGGCCGCCGGAATGCCGGCAGTGGGGCGAGCGCAAAATAGCCCCTTGCGGGCTTGCTGCGCTTCCCACACTGCGGGCACAGTGGCACGATACGTGCACCACGCTATTTATTCTGGACACCCCAAGAGGGAAAATGGTTGTCGATATTCCGGCGGTCTTGTGAGGCTTAAGCTGGGTACACACTGACAGATATATCTGCAGATCAATCGATCTGCAGACGTATCTGCAGATGGTACACACTGGCCCCAGGGCCGAAACTAGGGGGGGCTAGGGGGGCAGGCGACCTGGGCGCCGGATTGGAGGGGGCGCCGAGACCCCCTAACACCCGCCGCGGCACTTTTATAACGTTGAAACCCCCTTCTCCCGAGTGCCCAGCTCGGGGGGCGGGGTTTCGCGGAATGACGCGATTGCGTCGTGACGTCACGGCGCAAACGCGTCATTCCACGAAACCCCGCCGGAGGAGGGAGAAGTCGGAGCCGCGCAGACCGGACGAGGAGGGAGAGGCGGCTGAAGAGCGGCGAGAACCGCTTCAAATGTAAGTCAGCCCCTCTCCCTCCCTCTCTCTCTCTCTCCCTCCACCACCGTCCTGCCGCAATGTGTAAAATGGTGACCTGTGCCTGCCGCAATGTGTAAAATGGGGACACTTGCCAGCGTACTGTGTAAAATGGGGACCTGTGCCTGCCTCAATGTGTAAAATGGGGACACTTTCCTGCCGCAATGTGTAAAATGGGGACACTTGCCAGCGTACTGTGTAAAATGGGGACCTGTGCCTGCCGCAATGTGTAAAATGGGGACACTTTTTCCTGCCGCAATGTGTAAAATGGGGACACTTTCCTGCCGCAATGTGTAAAATGGGGACACTTGCCAGCGTACTGTGTAAAATGGGGACCTGTGCCTGCCTCAATGTGTAAAATGGGGACCTGTGCCTGCCGCAATGTGTAAAATGGGGACACTTTCCTGCCGCAATGTGTAAAATGGGGACACTTTCCTGCCGCAATGTGTAAAATGGGGACACTTTCCTGCCGCAATGTGTAAAATGGGGACACTTTCCTGCCGCAATGTGTAAAATGGTGACACTTTTTCCTGCCGCAATGTGTAAAATGGGGACACTTGCCAGCGTACTGTTTAAAATGGGGACACGTGCCTGCCGCAATGTGTCAAATGGGGACACTTTTTCCTGCCGCAATGTGTAAAATGGGGACACTTTCCTGCCGCAATGTGTAAAATGGGGACACTTTTTCCTGCCGCAATGTGTAAAATGGGGACACTTTTTCCTGCCGCAATGTGTAAAATGGGGACACTTGCCAGCGTACTGTGTAAAATGGGGACACGTGCCTGCCGCAATGTGTAAAATGGGGACCTGTGCCTGCCGCAATGTGTAAAATGGGGACACTTTTTCCTGCCGCAATGTGTAAAATGGGGACACCTGTCTGCCGCAATGTGTAAAATGGGGAATGGGGACACTTGCCTGTCGTACTGTGTAAAATGGGGACACTTTTTCCTGGATATGAAATTCATGTTAGAAAAGGCAATTTTTCAGGTAAAAAAGTTCTGAAAGAGAGATATATATATATATATATATAATATTTTTATTCATGTATTTATTTATTTTAATTTTTTTTATTATTATTTTTATTTATTAATTGTAAAATATTTTTTTTCTTTTTGCCGGGGGTGGGGGGGGGGGGGGGGGGGGGTGGTGTCAAATGACTACCTTGCCCCGGGTGACAAAAATCCTAGTTTCGGCCCTGGCCAACCACCACTGCCATCTGCAGATATATCTGTTGTTGAGGACATTGGCCAGTTAATCTTTCCTCTGTACACACTGGCAGATCGTCATCATGAAATGTGCCAAATATTCCCGCAATTTACATAATGGCCCAGCCTACTAGTGAGTACACAAGAAAATAGGCCTTTTTTCCCTGTTTTCTCTCTCGCTCCTACCATCTCCCACTGCCTCTCTCACGCTCCCTCTGTCTCCCACTGTCTCGCTCCCTCCGTCTCCCACTGTCTCGCTCCCTCCGTCTCCCACTGTCTCGCTCCCTCCATCTCCCACTGTCTCGCTCCCTCCATCTCCCACTGCCTCTCTCACGCTCCCTCTGTCTCCCACTGTCTCGCTCCCTCCATCTCCCACTGTCTCGCTCCCTCCATCTCCCACTGTCTCGCTCCCTCCATCTCCCACTGTCTCGCTCCCTCCATCTCCCACTGTCTCGCACTCGGGTTCTATACTCCCTCTATTGGTGTCGTGGAGACCCACAGAGGGAGAATCGCTTACCTCGCCGGTATTCCAGCGGCGGAATGGTGCCCCTTTTGGGATCCCAACGGCGGTATTGTGACAGCCGGGATCCAGATGAGCGGTATGCTGACCGCATACCGGCATCTTAACGGCATCTTGTTTTTATTATGTGTTTGTAATAAATTTACTTTTATAAATAGTGTGCTTTTACAGTTGATTACCACCCATTATTTCTGTCTCTTCTTGCCTATTCTATTTTTACTCTTGGAGCGTTCGTGCTACAACTTTTTATTACTAATAATAATCCTTCTATCAGAGGGAGCAAGTTTTTAGAAGCTGCATCCTACCAGATGCGCAGATAGTTATTAACGCTTACTCTAGTGGCCACGCGTTGAGGGTTA
This sequence comes from Pseudophryne corroboree, assembly GCF_028390025.1. Classification (NCBI taxonomy): domain Eukaryota; kingdom Metazoa; phylum Chordata; class Amphibia; order Anura; family Myobatrachidae; genus Pseudophryne; species Pseudophryne corroboree. Next base: position 36,186,048 of record NC_086452.1, on the reverse strand, counting down.
GCTCCTGATTGCGGGAGCATGAATTTAAAAAAAATAACTAAAATAAAACTTTTTACAAAATTATTTTCGTCCCACCAGGAAATCTCCTGGTTAAATTGACTGCAAATTTACACCTATCTGCATCTGTGCAGTATGTATGGGTGCAATGGGGACATATGCAGCATGTATGTGTGTAGTGGGCATGTATGCAGAATGTGTGTGTGCAGTCACTATGTATGCAGCATGTCTGTGTGCAGTGGGCATGTATGCAGAATGTGTGTGTGCAGTCACTATGTATGCAGTATGTATGTGTGCAGTGGGCATGTATGCAGAATGTGTATGTGCAGTCACTATGTATGCAGCATGTCTGTGTGCAGTGGGCATGTATGCAGAATGTGTGTGTGCAGTCACTATGTATGCAGTATGTATGTGTGCAGTGGGCATGTATGCAGAATGTGTATGTGCAGTCACTATGTATGCAGCATGTATGTGTGCAGTGGGCATGTATGCAGAATGTGTGTGTGTAGTCACTATGTATGCAGTATGTATGTGTGCAGTGGGCATGTATGCAGAATGTGTGTGTGCAGTCACTATGTATGCAGTCGCCAGGTATGCAGCATGTATGTGTGCAGTCACCATGTATGCAACATGTATGTGTGCAGTATGTGGAGAACCTCAGCAAGCTCTGGCAGAGAGCAGTCATTGCCGTCAGGGTGTCATAGGGGGCGCTACTGTATGGCACTGATGCAGTCCAGACTCAAGCACACGGGGTTAGGGTTATAATCCTCACCCAGGGTCACAGGATCACAGCCTCTCAATACAGAGCTGTCTCATAGGTCACCATCAGGGTGTGGTCTTCAGAAACCCGTGTAATTATATAAACATTGCAGAGAGCCTGTAGGGTGCTCGCAATGAGAGGGTGTGCATAGGAGCTACCTGTACGCAGTGAAGTAACATGCACCGCCAATCTAATGAGTAGCTGTGCTCTCTCCTGCTCGCCAGGTCTCCAAGATCGAGAACCCAGAAGTGACTGTCCCACCAGCTCAGGCTTCCCCAGACCCCCCCGAACTGTGCGCCACTGGCACCCTCACACATGCTGCAGCCACCCTCCTGCGGCACTGGACTCTCAGCGCTCCCTCTCCTATGCCACCAAAGGTGCTGCCACATTCCTCTCCTCTCTATTGTGCCTCTATCCAATGCTGGCCTGTACTGTCTTTACAGCTAGCCTCGTCACTGACACTAATATTGACACACACACACACACACACACACACACACTGACAATGAGACATACTGAGACACATACACACACACACACACACACACACACACACACACACACACACACTGACAATGAGACATACTGAGACACACACACACACACAGACACACACACACACACTGACACTCACACTGAGGCGCGACATTCACACATACACACACACTGACACTCACACTGAGACACACACACACACACTGACATTCACACTGAGGCACACACACTGACACTCAGACTGAGGCACACACACACACACACACACACACACACACACACACACTGACATTCACACTGAGGCACACACACTCACACTGAGGCACACTCACACACTGACACTCAGACTGAGGCACACACACACACACACACACACACACACACACTGACAATAAGACATACTGAGACACACACACACACACACACTGACACTCACACTGAGGCGCACACACACCGACACTCACACTGAGACACACACACACACACACACTCACACTGAGGCGCGCGCGCACACACACACACACACTCACACTGAGACACACACACACACACTGACATTCACACTGAGGCACACACACATACACATACACCGACATTCACACTGAGGCACACACACTGACACTCAGACTGAGGCACACACACACACACACACACACACACACACACACCGACACTCACACTGAGACACACACTGAGACACACACACACACACACACACACACACACACACACACACACACACACACACACACTGACATTCACACTGAGGCACACACACTGATACTCAGACTGAGACACACACACACACACACACACACACACACACACACACACACACACTGACATTCACACTGAGGCACACACACTGATACTCAGACTGAGACACACACACACACACACACGCACACACACACACACACTGACACTCAGACTGAGGCACACACACACACACACACACACACACACTGACATTCACACTGAGGCACACACACTCACACTGAGACAGGGCCGTCTTTTCGTATGGGCTCAATGCATACTTACCGACTTTTTAGCTGCTCTCTTCGGGAGAGAGCAGCCAGGTCGGCTCGGCAGGGGGGCGGGCTGCGATGTGAGTGCAGAGGGGGGCGTGGCGGAGGCGGACCAGGGGCGTGGCAGAGGCGGGTTGGGGGCGTGACCACATGATTGTGCTATGTAAGCTCCGCCCCCCGCTGTGTAATGCCGCTATTACCGGCATTATACAGCAGGGGGCGTGGCTATGATGACGCGATTCAACAAGAATCGCGTCATCGCCTGCCCGGACCGCCCACTTTACTCGCTAAGTGGGCGGCCGGGCAGGGGGGGACCCCTGTAATCGGAAGACTTGCCTGCTCTTCCGGGGGGGCGGGAGGGTCACCCGATTTTCGGGAGCCTCCCGGCCATTCCGGGATAGTAGGCAAGTCTGGCTCAATGGGCTCTTGCCCAAGGGCCCCAGGGGTAAAAGGGCCCTAGGCTGATAGCTCTTCCCAGCCAGATATCTCAGGTTCTGTATGACTTAGAGTTTTTCTGAAGGTATACTCCAAAAGCTGGGACTCTCCTCTTCTGGTGAACAATGTCAGCTTTTCTCTACTATGCTCAGAACCAGAGATATCAGCTTTCAAGCAGCCGGTCCCTGCTCCAGCTCCACATGCCTAATATGCAGTTTTATATTTTCGTCGGTGGATTGCTCTGGTTCCTGAACTCTGATCCCCAAGTCCCCAGAACCTCCGGACAGGTGTCCCCAGAACCTCCTGACAGGTTGGACTCTCTAGTTTTAAAGCTAGGAAATCTATTTCCAGGAACTGGAGATATCTGCAGTAAAGCAAGCTGCCCTCCCACCAGAAAATTATGAATATTAAGCCCACTCCACTATTGACCCCTCCCCTGTGTATTAAACACCTCCTACCACCCTGGAAATCATGTACCAGGGCCCCTTCATTCAGCCCAATGCCCCCTTCTACAGTTTAGTGTTCTCCTTCCTGACCCATCTGTGCAGTAAAGGAGAAATTAGCAGAAATTATTTCTCTAGGTCCTACATGCTGAGCAGAAGATAGAACACCCCTTCTGCCTGCGGAACTTCAAAGCTGCTGCTGATAGAACCCCCCACCCCTACCGCTGATGGGTGGGTAGGGGGCCCAGTGCATTGCTGTGCCCAGGGGCCTACACTGCTGTTAAGACGGCTCTGCACAGACACACACTGACACTCAGACTGAGGCACACACACACACACACACACACACACACACACACACACACACACACACACACACACACTGAGACACACTGAGGCACACACACTGACACTCAGACTGAGACACACACACACACACACACACACACACACACACACACACACACACACACACACTGACATTCACACTGAGGCACACACACACTCACACTGAGGCACACTCACACACTGACACTCAGACTGAGACACACACACACACACACACACACACACACACACACACTGACACTCACACAATGAGACACAAACTGACAATGAGAAACACATACTCACTGAGACTCATGAAGAGAGACACACATGCACTACCACAGCAGATACGCACAGACACAGCTCCACTGCAATTACCTCAAAGTCGAGTGACTGTCACTGCGGGAGCCACTCTCAGAGGGAGGCAAGCAGGGCTGCAGACAGAACGGCCGGGTCCTGGCAACGTTGGGGGCGTGGCCTAATCACAGAGCTGTGGACCCGCCCCCTTATTTAAAAAAAATATATTAAGCAGCACTCCACATCAAGCACAACTAGCTGGCCCAGCAGAGGACAACACGTGACCGGCCCACAGGGAACACGGACACCTTCCTGGCGGACCAATCCTCTACTGGCCAGTAGCCCCTGTGACACGCAGCGGCTGCGTTGACCCCCGTCCTCCTTCCCATGAGACCTCCAGGACAGGTAGCATTGGCCGACCTATCTGTGCCCGGCGGGTCGGCCATACACACACAACGATGCACCAATATATCTGCAGATATATTGGTCATCGTCTGTGCTGCAGGACCGACGCGATATGTCTGTGAACGACGTAGTTCACAGACATATCGTTTGTACACACCCGCCGATCAGTTAACGATATATTGGGGGTAATTCTGAGTTGATCGCAGCAGCAAGTTTGTTAGCAAATGGGCAAAACCATGTGCACTGCAGGGGGGGCAGATATAACATTTGCAGAGAGAGTTAGATTTGGGTGGGTTATTTTGTTTCTGTGCAGGGTAAATACTGGCTGCTTTATTTTTACACTGCAATTTAGATTTCAGTTCGAATACACCCCACCCAAATTTAACTCTCTCTGCACATGTTATATCTGCCTCCCCCTGCAGTGCAAATGGTTTTGCCCAATTGCTAACAAAATTGCTGCTGCGATCAACTCAGAATTAGGCCCATTGGCCGATCAATTGATCGGCCAATATATCTGCCAGTGTGTACCCAGCATAAGGCTAGGAAGGAACTGTACAAGAGATCTTGCGTTCTCAGGGCAGTTACTAGAGGTGTGACCGGTGCCACGCACCCAGGGTTCAAGGCTGAGAGGTGGCACCGTCATTGGCATCTGCATCAAGATTCTGCCATGTCCTACCTCTCTGGCAAGTGGGTTCTCCCTCCTATGTGGCACTATCTTCCCACTGGTGTATGGGAAAATGGCGCATGACCACATAATAGCAAAAGCTCTGGCACTCTTTATAAATATGCCTATGTGGAGAGGGCTGTGCCCGGTACCCAGATTCATTCTCCCGGCCCCTCTCTCTGTGACATCACAATATTACACATGCAGGGGTGGTAGGCAGCGTCGACTAGACAAGTGGCCTGATACAGATGCGGTCGCAACTTCAGTGGTGTTGCAACTGAGCAATTATCGTCAGACTGCGCATACGTCACGTCCGTAGCGCACACAGGACAAGGTACCTTTGCGATGCCGCTCACATAGAAGCACCCTCTTACCAGCAAAATGGCCCAGGAAACTATTTTAAACCATTGGCGACTCTGCTCTTAGGATGACATCACAATCACCTTTATTTATTACCTAAGGACCCAACGCAGATCCTCATACGCTTAATACACTGAAGACGCCAAATAATATTCTTCCCGTGCTCCAGATTTCCTGCTGATGTGTCGGATACACAGCGTTATGGGGTTACTGTATTTGCTGTAAAGGAAATGACCTGTTAGTAGGAAATAATTATATTTTATTATTTAAGCAATGCACGCTCATAATGTCATTATCGCTAGTAGTCCCCAGTAATATATACAGATGATTTCCTTGTGTACCGTAACTAAGCAGAAATTATGGATCGCTAAAGAAAAAGCCACATTATATATGAGCCGTTTCATCCTTGTCCGTATCTCTGCCAGAAGCTGACGTGCCGCAACTTACTGACATGCCATGCAAACTTTAGTTTACTGTAGGTCTAAAAGTGCAGATCACTATTTCATCTATATAAGGCAAAAATTTGTATTAGTTAAGGTTTAGGGAGAAATTCAGTTGCGGTAATTTACCATGGACTAATTGATTCCCCGGTACTATCCAATCAGCCCCAAAGGCAGCACAATGCCGGCACGTTTTGGGGATAGCCCTGGTAAGTCACAATTGTAAAACCAACAAATTGTGTGCGCTTGATGTGCTAACAAATAATTATTTATATATCAGCTAAGATAAACAGTATGTTTGGATTCATTGAATGATTGAGAAAACTTGCTTTTAATAAAACTGTTATATGAACCCAGTAAAGGTTTTTTATTAAAAGCAAGTTTCTCAATCATTCAATGAATCCAAACATACTGTTTATCTTAGCTGATATATAAATAATTATTTGTTAGCACATCAAGCGCACACAATTTGTTGGTTTTACAATTGTGTCTTTTGGGGCTCCGCAAAAAGCTGATCATTGTGTGCAGCTGATGAGTGCTTGACCTTGGTAATTAATTTGTTAATTTGCGCCGGGAGATAGGGTGTTTTTCACCTTATATAACTAGTTTTTTAGCCCTGGTAAGTGTCCTGTTTTCGCAATAACGGCCACAAAAACACATAGGTCCGTGAACTTATCATGGATCCTACAGTATGTGTTTTCACCCGAAACAGGTAATATTTTTGGGTGATAAAAAAGGCCCTAATTGGATTCCCCCCCCCCCCCCCCCCCCCCAAAAAAAAATAAAAAAATGCAGTATAGTCCCGTTTTAACCCCTCGAAAAATTACCACGGGCAATTGAAGTCCCATATTCTTCCTGTTCATCCAAAATACACCTTAGTTTGTTCTGTGCAGCTCATTTTCTTCAAAAGTTGTTTGTTCGCTATACATGGAATTCTCAGTAATATTTATCTGTGGCCACTATGAATATTATTATCTGTTTTGGGTGGAATATCCAAAGTACAACAAAGGCCCAAAAGGTTACATTCCTGGGGTTCAGCCTTTGGGTTTCCTGGGGGGGGGGGGGGGGGGGCGGCGCACTAATGTCTTTGTGTATGCCAATGGGGATTAGTTGTCTCTGCATGCTTTGCCTGGCAACATGCTCTGCCAGCCAGGGTGGCATGAAAGAGCAGACTGCAGGAGGCATCACTGGACTCACTTAGCTCCTCCTGGCTATGGACCTCATTCAGATGCTGTCACAAAGTGGCTGAAGTAAGCAAGTTGATCGATGTTTCATACTGCGCATGTGTCTAAGCCGCACTGCGCACATGCAGCAATTGAATTGCATTGAATTTGCAATAAGCAATCAGGCAAAGTGAGTGACAGGTAGACAGCGTTTGAGGGTGATGACGGGGAGTGGTCAGGTAAACACAGGGTGTCATGGTCGTTCAGACAAGTGTTTTCTGAGCGTGCATAAATTAGCAGTTGCGATCTCACTTGCTATTGGAGAGCCCTCTGCATCCCAAGAGAGCAGCTCAGCCTGAGCGTCTACATTGGCACTCAGAATACGCAATCGCAACAACAACCACATCTGAATCAGGTTGTCAGAGGGTCTGTCTAGTGTTGGGCTGGAGGTATGAAATAAGGAAAGCCAAAAAATAGTGTGCTGCTTTGGGTTTTAGTTAGGCCATGGATGGCATATTGCAGGCGCATTAATGGGGTGACTTGTGATTAACTAGTCCACCTTCTAATGACATACCTACCACTCCAATGTACCAGTATATAACTGGTAGCTAGTGTAGACACCAGACTCCAGCTGTTGTGGCTAGTATAGACAGCAGGCTCCAGTCTTGGTGGCTAGTTTAGACAGTAGTCTCCAGTCCTGGTGGCTACCGTAGATAGCAGACCCCAGTCCTGGTGGCTACCATAGACAGAAGACCACAGTTCTGGTGGCTAATGTAGACAACAGTCTCTAGTCTTGGTGGCTAGTGTAGATCCCAGTCTCCAGTCCTAGCGGCCTGGTGCAGGAAGCAGTCTTCAGTCCTGGTGGCTAGCATAGATAGCAGACCCCAGTCCTGGTGGCTCATGTAGACAGCAGACACAGTTCTGGTGGATAGTGTGGACAGCAGTCTCTAGTCCTTGTGCCTACTGTAGATGGCAGTTTCCAGTCCTGGTGGCTAGTGTAAGCAGCAGACCCCAGTCTTGGTGGCTTGTGTAGACAGCAGTCTCCAGTCTTTATGGCTAGCATGGACAACAGACCTCTGTTCTTGTGGGTATTGAAGACAGCAGACCCCTTCTCTGGTGGCTACTGTACAGCAGAACCAGTCCTTGTGGCTAGAGTAAACAGCTACCCAGTAATCTGACTGGTGCAGATGTGTCCTCATACATCTAGCCTCAATACGTCATGCACCGCGAGATGTCTGGCATGAGTGAGCCGGCAGTTGCCGTGCAACTCTACTAACGTCGGCTGTTTTTTATTTGCTGAAAACGCAGCTTATTCGCATCACTAGGTGAATAAGATGAACAAGTAGACTCTCGGGGGGGGGGGGGGGGAATACACAAGAAAGACGCCCGGCACTAGCAAACGCGCTCACAACTAGAAGGTCTGTTTAACGTGACTGCAACAACGGTGAGAGAGGACACATCTTTATATACAGAAAACCACGGTCCTGTGTAGACAGCAGACCTTGCTCCTGGTGGCTAGTGTAGACAGCACACCACAGTCCAGACTTCATCGCCTGTCTATTCTGCTACTCTGTTCTCCTTTGAAGCTGGACTGCCACCAAGTGCAGATACGTTATCACAGGAGCTGTCATAAGTACCTGTTGCTACTCTTGACGCGGGCTCCCATTGGCTGCAGGAGTTTACTGAAGGGGAAGTGACACACGCTATTGGCAATGGAGGAGGCGGGTGTTCCTGCTCCTGGCAGGGGCAGCACTAATCCAAGATCCAAGCTGACTGTGAGCCTATGAGGCCTGCACACAAGTCTAGGGCTGACGGCCAGAAACAACACAGCTCTAGCCAGTCTTACGGGAACTTTCATTTACTGTAGTTAAGTTACAGCGTTTGTGACCCATTCACACACTAATCTCATATATAATTCTATGGTCTAACTCATCTACTACAGCTAAACCAGGTACAGAGCTCCGTCCTCAGGATGCTAGCATACAGTAGTTAGGGTGATATTATAAATAGGGTGACATACAACAGAAATTAAAACGTATTCATTTTTAAAATATATGCAGTGATTAAGTGAGAGTGGTATAATACTAGGGCGAAGATATAAAGAGGGAGGAAATTTATTCACATCTTAGGGCCTAATTCAGACCTGATCGTAGCCGTGCAAAACTTTGCACGGCTACGATCAGCCACCCTGACATGCAGGGGGATGCCCAGCACGGGGCTAGTCCGCCCCGCATGTCTGTCCCTCCCCCCGCAGAGGTACAAAAGCATCACGCGGCGGCGATACTTTTGTACCTGAGGAGTAGCTCCCTACCAGCGCAACTCCTGCACGCTGGCAGGGAGCTACTCGTCACGCAGCCGCCGCGGCCCGACCCCCACACGGTCCGTGCACACCTGCGTTGCCCGGACCGAGCCCTCAAAACGGTGGACAAACGCCGCCATCCCGCCCCGCGACCACCTCTGCCTGTCAATCAGGCAGAGGCGATCGCTGGGCTGAGATGGCCATCGGCTCTCAGGCACGCACATGCGCACTGCAGCAATCAGCTCTGAATTAGCACCTTAATCATTTATCCAAGCTGAGAGCTACAGACATTAGATAAGACCGTACGCATAATGTAACCACTAGAGGGGGCTAGTACGTTACAAATGAACTCTAAAGGAACGTTTCTACTTCGCTCTCAGTGGTAATATCAGATAAACATGCACATAGATCTTACAATGATACCCCGGCCGACACTTTTGAACACTTTGAAATGTTACTACTTCACTCTTTAAATAAGTGATCAACAAATTAAACATTAGATATCTTCTTCTCAATCTCTGACAGATCTGGAATTGGAGCCTATTATTTGTTGAAATTAAATTCTGAGACTGTATATAAGACAGGAAAAATAAAAATGCAGGTGCACACTCTAAGCATTTAGAATACTGATAGTCAAAATAATTTTGATTGACTCTTACAATTAACATGGAGTATAAGAGAAGCTTTTAGCACAAATTTGGACAAAAAATGTGGGCCTGTCCACCAGGATCAGTATGATTTACTGGCGGCCAGGATGCCGCCCATCAGTATACCGACAGTGACATCCCAGCCGCCAGAATGCCGGCAGCGGGGCTGCGCTCGCCACAGGTTCTATTCCCACTCTATGGGTGTCGTGGACACCCACGAGTGAGAATAGCCCCTGTGCGCCGGCATTCCGGCTGTCGGCATTGTCGACTGTCTGGATTCCGGCGTTGGTATCCTGACTGCCAGGATCTCGAGAGCCCGCAAATTAACTGCATCCCCATCCACAACGTCCAGGTGAACTTTATTAGAGAGGTCCTAAACAGCCCTAATACTAACATGTTATATAAATTTATCCAGGTCTTACCATTAAATAGAGCCCATTCTAATATAAAGTCAGGAATTGCAGGGACCTGTACTAGTTAAAACACCCGAGAGTAGATGGGAGGGGTGCTAGTGCCAAAATGAAGGAGCCTCACCTTCAAGTGTACAATATATACACAAATATAGAGGAAAAAGGATGTTGGGGTGGGAGGGGGGTGGGGTTTAAACTGCACACCCTATTTTAAACATAATAAGAAGTGCTTTCATATTGAGACCTCTGGTACCACACAGGACAAAGACAAATGTAGGTGCACACACTAAGCACTAAGAATACCTCACTTACACTCCGTGTTAATTGTAAGAATGTATCAAAATTATTGTGACTATCAGTATTCTTAGTGCTTAGAGCGTGCACCTGCATTTGTTTTTTTCCGGTGTGCCACTATAAGCCTCAGCATGGTAGCACCTCTTATTATGTTTAAAAATAGGGTGTGCAGTCCAAGTCCCCCCTTTTTGCTGTATAAAAGTCACAGGGTCTGATTCCGAGTTGCACGCTATGCCAATATTCGCAGAAACGGACGTTTTGTTTTTCCTGCATCTGAATCGCACCACGCATGCGTCCTGATTTTGTTCAAGTGACCAGAGTGAAGATGAGGAATGTTACTTTGAGTAAAGTTACTTTGAATTCTTAACGCCTAACATGGTTTCCAAAATTCAAGTACCGGCGCTCATAATACCAACCCTGGACTCCTGAAGTGTTAAATCCCAACTGGGGCGAGGTTAATATGTTCCTCCCTCTCCCCTACCTCCTAACCCTCCCTTCCCACAGCCTTACCCTAACCTCCCCCCAGTGCCTAACCCTAACCTCTCCACGGTAGGGGTCCCATATGCATACTCTGTGTGGGCACTCTCCTCTCTGAAATGAGACAGGAGGCGCCTATACTTCAGACGCCCCCTACAGTCATTAGCATATATCACTGGCTGCGTGCAACTTCCTACATCTCTTAATTGGGCCCTTAGATAAAAAACTGCAGTGTAAAAATAAAGCTGTCCAGTATTTGTACAGCCAGTATTTACCCCTACATATAATGTATTTGCACCACTGGCATCGCAGCTTTATTTGCCCAGGTGCAAAGTTACTCCTCTTTTTTTTTTTTTTTTTTTACCTTACTCCCAACCAGGGCCGTAACTAGGTGTGAGCCAGCGGTGCGTTGCACACAGCGCATCTGCACTGAGGGCGCATCCGCTGGCACACACATGGGGCCGGGCCGCACTGGCCTGGTTTTCCCATTACACCAACTACGCTAGCGCATAGAGCGCCAGCCAACAGAGGGCGCCACGGTCCGGGAACTTCCTGCAGCAGCCCCACAGTCAAGCCGTCGCAGACTTAGTGTAGAGAGGACCCCAGGGCTGCCCTCCACTGTGCCTGGCGTCTTGCGAGTGAGGCAGCGCATCTGTAAATGGTGGCTGCATTGTTACATCCAGTAAAAAAGCGGTGCATAGAGCCAGGGATTTGCGGTGTGTGGCAAGCGGTACAGCTCTCCTGGTGCCGGTGGACAAATTACTTAAGAGAAACAGGGCACCTGATCAGCTGCCAACGTACAAGAGAGGACCCGCATGGGATGCCAGCAGCAGCGAGAGGTCAGTGTGACACAGGGGGAGGTTACCTACAGGAGATGTTACCTACAGGAGCTGTGTAAAAGGGGACGCTGTCTGCTGTAATGTGTAAAAAGGGGGACTGTCTGCTGTAATGTGTAAAAGGGTCGCTGTCTGCCGTAATGTGTAAAAAGGGGGACCATGTCTGCCGTAATGTGTAAAAAGGGGACGCTGTCTGCTGTAATGTGTAAAAGGGGACGGTCTGCCGTAATGTGTAAAAAGGGGGACGCTGTCTGCCGTAATGTGTAAAAAGGGGGACTCGCTGTCTGCAGTAATGTGTAAAAAGGGGGACGCTGTCTGTCGTAATGTGTAAAAAGGGGGACTGTCTGCTGTAATGTGTAAAAAGGGGGACTGTCTGCCGTAATGTGTAAAAAGGGGGACTGTCTGCTGTAATGTGTAAAAAGGGGAGGTCTGCCATAATGTGTAAAAAGGGGGACGCTGACTGCCGTAATGTGTAAAAAGGGGACGCTGTCTGCAGTAATGTGTAAAAGGGGGCAGTCTGCCATAATGTGTAAAAATGGGGACGCTGTCTGCCGTAATGTGTAAAAAGGGGGACTGTCTGCTGTAATGTGTAAAAAGGGGGACTGTCTGCCGTAATGTGTAAAAAAAGGGGACGCTGTCTGCCGTAATGTGTAAAAGGTGGCTGCTGTCTGCCATAATGTGTAAAAAGGGGATGCTGTCTACCGTAATGTGTAAAAAGGGGACTCTGCCTGCAGTAATGTGTAAAAAGGGGGACTCTGCCGTAATGTGTAAAAGGTGGATGCTGTCTGCTGTAATGTGTAAAAGGTGGATGCTGTCTGCCGTAATGTGTAAAAAGGGGGACGCTGTCTGCCGTAATGTGTAAAAAGGGGCTCTACTTGGTGTAGTGGCGTTACTGTGCAGCGTAATTTGAATAATGGAGACTACTGTGCACCGTAATATGATTTGGCATTATTTTGTGGCCACATCCCTTCCCATGAAGCCACGCCCCTATATTTTTTATGCACGCCTACGGTGCACACTGCCCCTATTTTACATAAGGGGGAGGGGGGCGCTGTGATGTTAGTGTATTAGAATGCTTAATATTTGTAGACACTCCCTTAGATATGTGTAAGCCTGAATCTTCAGTGATGGTCCCTGGGACCAGGGGGATGCTGGGAAGTGGATGGTCCAGTGTGCAGTGTGCCTGAAGTTGGTGATGGAATAAAAACAGCACAGCAGTGAACTCACATGTCTCTGTGTCCTTATGACTGGATTTGCAAACATGTGAACAAAACATGGTGTCAGAAGAAGTTTAACTTGGACTGCTAGTGCTCTCAGAGTGTGACAGAATCTTGCAGAAGTCTGTAAGGCTGTGATACTCAGTGTCTGCAAAGCCTGCCGTGTGCTCCTCTCTTCAAACAGTGAGTAACCATGGATAAACTGGCTCCTCCAACCGGCTTGCTGATGTCTGGTAACTTGTCTGAAAACTGGAAAAGATTTAAGCAAAGGTTTAATATATATCTTGCTGCATGTGGAGCTGATACAGAGGTTGACAAAACGAAGGCATCCATTTTACTCCATGTGATAGGAGAGGATGTGCTGGACATTTATAATAGTTTTCAGCTTGATGAGGGGCAGAATATGGTGCTATCTTCTATAATGCAAAAGTTTGAAGATTACTTTGTGCCAAGGAAAAATGTGACATATGAGCAGGGGCGCCAGAATGATTTCACGCAGGGGAGGGGGCAAGTTTGAATTTCATTTTTGCGCCTCTCCTTCAACCTCCGCCCCCCTCCTCCCCCTCCCGTGGTGCCGGTCTCTTCTCCTTCAAACCCCTTCCCCCCTTCATCAGTGCGGGGGAGCGCTTACCTCTGTATCCCCATGGGTGGCTTTTAAAGTAGTGTGCTGCCGCAGGCAGGGTGCAGTGCCCCTTCTGTACTGGCCGGCTGTCTCTTCTTTAATGATGCATTACTAGGAGGAGGCGTCGCATTCCGGGACCACAGCCACGCCTCCTCCCAGTAATACATCACCAGTGAAGAGACAGCCGGGCAGTACAGAAGGGGCCCCGCACCCTGCCTGCGGCAGTACATTGCTTTTAAAGTTGTAGCCGCTTACGGGGATGCAGAAGGAAGCGCTCCCCGGCACCAGCGCCTGCGCCTCGATCATGTTTGGGGGGGTCAAGCTGCCCCCTTGCCCCCCCCCCCCGTTCCGACGCCTATGCATATGAGAGATATAAGTTTTTCACATGTGATCAGAAGTCTGTAGATGGATTTGATCAGTATGTTACAGAGCTGCAATCACTCAGTAAAACCTGTGAGTTTGGTTATTTAAAGGTTTCACTGATTAGAGATCGTATTGTCTGTGGAATACCTGATAATGGACTCAGAGAGAGACTGCTGAGAGAGCAAGACCTAAAACTAGACAAGGCAGTGATGTACATGTAGTGCAGAAAACAGAGCCAAGCAAACCTCCATTCTCAAGAATGAAGCAGTCTAAGCCACAGTCTAATAAGGAAATGTGTAGTAGATGTGGAAATGCTCACAATCCTAAAATGTGCCGGCTTATGGTAAAACCTGCATGAAATGTGGTAGACTTAATCCCTTTGCCAAATGCTGTAAAATGAAAAGTGAAACAACCAATGGGCAGTACGGATGGTGTAATGGTTAGCATTACTGCCTCACAGCACTGAGGTCATGGGTTCGATTCCTACCATGGCCCTAACTGTGGGGAGTTTGTATATTCTCCCCGTACTTGCGTGGGTTTCCTCTGGGTACTCCGGTTTCCTCCCACAATCCAAAAATATACTGGTAGGTTAATTGGCTTCCAACAAAATTAACCCTAGCATGAATGTGTGTGCGTGTACATGTGATAGGGAATATAGATTGTAAGCTCCACTGGGGCAGGGACTGATGTGAATGACCGAATATTCTTTGTAAAGCGCTGCGGAATTTGTGTGCGCTATATAAATAACTGGTAATAATAATAATAAAAATAATAACCAATGTGCATGCAGTTAAACAAACAGAGGAATTCTTTGTGGATTGCATTGAACTTTTCAGTACAGATAAGAAAGAATGGATTGTCCCTTTAACTGTGAATGAGATTGTCATTCCCTTCAAGCTTGATACTGGCGCGCAGGTGAATTTAATAATGTTTCAAGACTATAAGACTTTTAGAGAAAAACCTAAAATTCATCCAGCCAAAGTGAAAGTTACAGGGTACACTGGGGAGGAAATTCCTGTGAAAGGTACATGCTTAGTGACACTGAAATATAAGGGACAACCGTTTAAAACATCTCTACTGATTGTGGATAAAAATGTGCAACCGATTCTAGGATTAAGTTCCTGTGAGAAACTAAGCTTGCTAAAGAAAGTTTTTATGGTGACATCACAAGTAGAAGATGACTGCAAATCAATGTTTACAGAATACAGGGACTTGTTTGAAGGTCTAGGTTGTTTGCCTGGAGAGCATAAAATAAATATAGACACGCAAGTTTCTTCAGTGATACACCCCTGTAGAAAAGTGCCGTTTGCGCTGAGAGAAAAACTGAAACAAGAGTTAAATCGCATGGAAACCTTGAGTGTGATACAGAAAGTTGATGAGCCTACTGAATGGGTAAGCTCCTTAGTAATTGTTGAAAAGAAAAATGGACAACTCAGAATATGTCTAGACCCCAGAGATTTAAACAAATCTATTAAACGAGAACATTTCAAACTACCAACCAGAGATGAAATCATGTCGCAATTTGCGGGAGCAAAATTGTTCAGTAAACTGGATGCATCTTCAGGATTCTGGCAAATGAAGCTAGATGAGGCCAGCTCAAAGCTTTGTACATTTAATACACCAGAAGGTCGATACAGATTTCTTCGACTACCATATGGAATATTGTTTGCTCCAGAAGTATATCACAAAAAGATAAACATGATTTTTGAACATATTCCAGGTGTTGAAACAATGATGGATGACATTATTGTCTGGGGATCTACAAAGGAAGAACATGATTCTAGATTGAGACAAGTAATGGAACTTGTCAAGAAAGTGAATCTAAAGCTAAACAAGGACAAATGTGAATTTGGCGTAAATACACTTACCTTTATGGGCGACGTGGTCTCGGATCAAGGTGTAAAACCAGACCCAAGGAAAATATCAGCCATAGTGAACATGAACATCCTAACAACAAAGATGACGTCAGAAGATTCCTAGGAATGATTACTTACTTAGGAAAGTTTATTTCTCAACTCTCTGAACGAACAGCCTCTCTTAGATGGTTGTTGGACAAAGATAACGAGTGGATGTGGTCACATGAACAAGAAGAAAGTTGGCAAAACTTGAAACAGATCATTACAGAGCAACCAGTGCTAAAATTCTTTGATCCTGCGAAAAGAATAAGTATTTCAGCAGATGCTTCGCAATTTAACCTAGGCTCAGTGCTGTTACAAGAACATGAGGATACATGGCAACCAGTAATCTATGCATCAAGAGCACTGACAAGTGCTGAAACAAGGTATGCTCAGATAGAAAAAGAACTTCTAGCGATCACATATGCATGTGAGCGATTTAATCAGTTTGTGTATGGTCAACCATTTACAGTGGAAACTGACCACAAGCCATTGGTAGCTATCATGACTAAATCATTACATGACTGTCCCATGAGAATTCAACGAATGCTTATCAGACTACAGAAATATGATGTACACTTGCTGTACTGTCCCGGCAAATACATGTACATTGCTGATACACTTTCTCGTGCTGTGGACAAAAGTGAAGGTTCCAAAAGTCTGATGGATGAAGAGATAGAAGCCTATGTTAATTTGATCGTAGCTTCTCTACCAGTGTCTCTTGCAAGACAAGAACAGATTAGGAAAGAAACTGAGACAGATGACACAATGAAAGTGTTCAAAGATATAATTCTGAATGGTTGGCCAGCAGAAAAACATGCGTGCCCGCTGTCTATCCATGATTATTGGATGTACCGCAGTGACCTTACAGTTGTCAATGGTATTATTTACAAAGGCAATAGGTTTGTCATACCTGCACGACTAAGAAAAACTATGCTGTGCAAGATACATGAAGGCCACTTAGGAGAAGAAAAATGTAAGCGGAGAGCACGTGAAGTTATGTATTGGCCAAAAATGAACCAAGACATAGCACAGACTACAGCTACATGTGAATTATGTCTTACGTATAGACCGAAACAACAAGTCGAGCCACTGAGTCCTCACGCAGTGCCAGAGAGACCGTACCAGAAAGTTGGCGCAGATTTGTTTTATTGTAATGGGAAAACGTACATTGTCGTGACTGATTATTACTCTAACTACCCTGAGGTGAAGACACTACCTATATCTACTAGTATAGCCGTAATCAATTGCATGAAGTCAATCTTTGCAAGGCATGGTGTTCCTATGGAAGTGTTCACTGACAATGGTCCTCAGTTTTCCAGTGCTGAATTTAGACAAATTGCTGATGAGTGGGAATTTGTCCATACTACGTCAAGTCCCCACTATCCACGCTCAAATGGGTTGGTGGAAAGTTCAGTAAAAACTGTAAAGAGTCTGAAAAAAGCTCAAGAAGGTAAAGAAGATTTCTACAAAAGTCTTTTAATCTACCGCAGTACACCTTTACAGAATGGACTTTCTCCTGCACAAATGCTGATGGGAAGGAGGATTAGAGCAAATCTCCCGATACATGATGAACTGCTTAATACACATAACTCAGCGTTGGTCAGACTGAGTAAGGAATGTCAACAGGCGAAACAGAAACTGTTCCATGACAGGCGAGCAAAAAGCTTATCTGATCTAAAATCGGGTGACCAAGTCCGTCTCAGAGATCACGAGAAAGGTATTTGGGTGCAGAAAGGTATTGTGCAAGCACAAGTAGCACCAAGATCTTATATTATACGTACAGAGCGTGGAACGGAAGTAAGAAGAAATCGGGTGGATTTAAGATCTCAACCTAACCATAATGAAGACAACATGACTGAAGAATATCCTTCATCTGAAATGTATGATGATCCTCATAATGGTGAACAAACCACGATTCTAGAAAGGTCCAACATGGTCGATGAAACACAGACTGTCTATGAAAGACCCAAAAGGGAAATACGCAGACCTGAGAGACTCATTGAAACGTGTTAGATGATGTTCTTAATATGACGTTGTTAATTGTTGCATTGAAGCGTACAGGGCTTATCTTTAAAGAAAAGAGGATGTGATGTTAGTGTATTAGAATGCTTAATATTTGTAGACACTCCCTTACTAATTGTGTAAGCCTGAATCTTCAGTGATGGTCCCTGGGACCAGGGGGATGCTGGGAAGTGCGTGGTCCAGTGTGCAGTATGCCTGGAGTTGGTGATGGAATAAAAACAGCACAGCAGTGAACTCACATGTCTCTGTGTCCTGATGACTGGATTTACAAACATATGAACAAAACAGGCGCCAATGCCGTTTCTTGCACACAGTGCTAAAATGTCTAGTTACGGCACTGCTCCCAACTCAGAATCGGACCGCCTGAGTCCTGGTTTTACTGCGTCTGGGTGATGGACGCGGTGCACTAATTTGGGATCCCGGTCACTCTACGAAGAAAACGACACAAAAAAAAAAAATTCCTCATGTCGACCTTTAGACCTGTCGACCTAGCACATGTCGACCAAGAAACCCTGTCGACCTTCCATCCATGTCGACCTAGTGACTGTCGACCTATAGTGGTCGACCTAAACATTGTCGACCTAGATACTGTCGATAAAACGAACCACATCCTTCTCTACTGGAACCACAGGCTGTTGCTGGAAACCATTTTTTCAGGGAAGCAGTAAGGAGCCCTTCCTCTGAATGGGGCATAGACTTAGGTCCACCAAATGGGACCGATGTACTTTGGCGTTTCTATAATGGGTGGGTGTAATGTGGTGGTGGTGGTGAGGGGAAGGGGAGGGGGCATTTCCTATGGTATCTTCAGCATAGTAGATGAGTCACAATAACAAAAACACCTATTTACCTTATAGCCAGTGGTGAGGGAATTAAGAATTCAAACTAGGTATAATGCTCTTTCCAAATTATTTAGCTAGTACAAATAATGATAGAACAAATACTGTTTCTATCCCAGGGCCCAATTAGAGTATACAGTAGTTATTACAGTTGGTTTTCTGTAATAGAGAATATAAACACAATGGGTGTCATTCTGAGTTGATCGCTAGATGAAAATGTTCGCTGCGCAGTGATGATGCAAAAAAAAAGGCACTTCTGCGTATGCGGCGCAATGCACACGCGTGACGTACTTTCACAACGGCCGATGTAGTTTCACACAAGGTCTAGCGAAGCTTTTCAGTTGCACTGCTGACTGCAGAGTGATTGACATGAAGTGGGCGTTTCTGGGTGTCAACTGACCGTTTTCAGGTAGTGTTCGATAAAAAACGCAGGCATGCAAAGAAAAACACAGGCGTGGCTGGGCGAACGCAGGGCGTGTTTGTGACGTCAAATCCGGAAGTGAACAGTCTTAAGTGATCGCAAGCGCTGAGTGGGTCTGAAGCTACTCTGAAACTGCACAAAATTATTTTGTAGCCGCTCTGCGATCCTTTCGTTCGCACTTCTTCTAAGCTAATATACACTCCCAGTGGGCGGCGGCATAGCGTTTGCACGGCTGCTAAAAACTGCTAGCGAGCGATCAACTCGGAATGACCCCCATAGTAACTGTGCTAAACAGCTTAGTCTACCAGGTCCCAGCAGCTGCAGCTTGAACTGCCCTGACTTCTAATATGTTTGCAATCTCCAATTAACTAAATGGTCCAAACCTCCAGCAGCGTGTAACGTCAACACACGGCTCCAGGAGAAATGTTTAGCCTAAGGCCACGGATGGTAAACATAGCGTTAAAATAAGAATTTACTTACCGATAATTCTATTTCTCATAGTCCGTAGTAGATGCTGGGGACTCCGAAAGGACCATGGGGAATAGCGGCTCTGCAGGAGACTGGGCACAAAAGTAAAAGCTTTAGGACTACCTGGTGTGCACTGGCTCCTCCCCCTATGACCCTCCTCCAAGCCTCAGTTAGGATACTGTGCCCGGACGAGCGTACACAATAAGGAAGGATTTTGAATCCCGGGTAAGACTCATACCAGCCACACCAATCACACCGTACAACTTGTGATCTGAACCCAGTTAACAGCATGATAACAGAGGAGCCTCTGAAAAGCAAAAGACAAAAACAGAATTGGGCGCTGATATTTGAATTAAACGCTAGCTGCACATTCCTGGGGCCTGGTTTGTAAGCCTCCAATTAATTTAAAACAAGAAAAAACAATCTGGAACAGCGCTTAGCATTTAATAAAAACTTTTTTTATTTTATTGTCTATAAAATTAAATAAAAAATAAAAGATAATAAATAAAAAATAATAATATGTATATGAAATTGCGGGAATTATGCAATTATACAGTTACCGGCCGGATTTCTTATAATATACATTCAATCCATAAAACAATTAATATGTATATAATACACAACTGTTGCACACAGCAAGAAATTTTAAAATAATTATATATTTAGGCACAACAGAATAAACTCCACTAATAGGAATGACTTTTTATGTTGACAGATATAACTTAGCAGGCGTCCCTGCGCTGTATAGTGCCACTTGTATTATCCGTTTAATTTGTTTGGACAAAACTTGTATAATTTATCCTTCCTTTAAGAAGCAAAAATGAAGCAACAGTCTCTGTGTGGAATATACGGCAATTCTGATGTAAAACTGTCCATGTATCAGCACAGCGGCATGATAAGAAAACTGTTATATGAACGTGGTAATTTGAGACTCCCTTTAACACCAGATAACGCACCAACCTCTATATAATGATGTTGTATAGCTCAGATGAAGGAGAGTCCTCCTTATTCCCCCTTAGCACTGGGGTCCGGAAAACCGGGTACTGAGATATGCGGTGTTTAAGAGGCAGTCAGCGTCTCCTGGAGTGAATGAATAAGCCGGCCGGCTGTAGCTCACTTGTCATCATGCCGCTGTGCTGATACATGGACAGTTTTACATCAGAATTGCCGTATATTCCACACAGAGACTGTTGCTTCATTTTTGCTTCTTAAAGGAAGGATAAATTATACAAGTTTTGTCCAAACAAATTAAACGGATAATACAAGTGGCACTATACAGCGCAGGGACGCCTGCTAAGTTATATCTGTCAACATAAAAAGTCATTCCTATTAGTGGAGTTTATTCTGTTGTGCCTAAATATATAATTATTTTAAAATTTCTTGCTGTGTGCAACAGTTGTGTATTATATACATATTAATTGTTTTATGGATTGAATGTATATTATAAGAAATCCGGCCGGTAACTGTATAATTGCATAATTCCCGCAATTTCATATACATATTATTATTTTTTATTTATTATCTTTTATTTTTTATTTAATTTTATAGACAATAAAATAAAAAGAGCCTCTGAAAAGATGGCTCACAACAATAATAACCCGATTTTTGTAACAATAACTATGTACAAGTATTGCAGACAATCCGCACTTGGGATGGGCGCCCAGCATCCACTACGGACTATGAGAAATAGAATTATCGGTAAGTAAATTCTTATTTTCTCTGACGTCCTAGTGGATGCTGGGGACTCCGAAAGGACCATGGGGATTATACCAAAACTCCCAAACGGGCGGGAGAGTGCGGATGACTCTGCAGCACCGAATGAGAGAACTCCAGGTCCTCCTCAGCCAGGGTATCACATTTGTAGAATTTAGCAAACGTGTTTGCCCCTGACCAAGTAGCTGCTCGGCAAAGTTGTAAAGCCGAGACCCCTTGGGCAGCCGCCCAAGATGAGCCCACTTTCCTTGTGGAATGGGCTTTTACAGATTTTGGCTGTGGCAGGCCTGCCACAGAATGTGCAAGCTGAATTGTACTACAAATCCAACGAGCAATAGTCTGCTTAGAAGCAGGAGCACCCAGCTTGTTGGGTGCATACAGGATAAACAGCGAGTCAGATTTTCTGACTCCAGCCGTCCTGGAAACATATATTTTCAGGGCCCTGACTACGTCCAGTAACTTGAAATCCTCCAAGTCCCTAGTAGCCGCAGGCACCACAATAGGCTGGTTTAAGTGAAATGCTGAAACCACCTTAGGGAGAAATTGAGGACGAGTCCTCAATTCTGCCCTGTCCGTATGAAAAATTAGGTAAGGGCTTTTATAGGATAAAGCCGCCAATTCTGAAACACGCCTGGCTGAAGCCAGGGCTAACAGCATTACCACTTTCCATGTGAGATATTTTAAGTCCACAGTGGTGAGTGGTTCAAACCAATGTGATTTTAGGAACCCCAAAACTACATTGAGATCCCAGGGTGCCACTGGAGGCACAAAAGGAGGCTGTATATGCAGTACTGTTATGTACACCAGTGCCTGCAGGAAAGTACTGGTGTCAGAACTGTTATGCACAACAAATGGACTCACAGACAGACTGGGGAATATGACATAACGTACACAGAAGGTGATAGGGTAACAAAATACACACAAAGTGAACAGAGAAGCCCAGAGGCTAAGGAACTGGGTATCTCCCTTGTATTAGAAATGCTCAGATGGGAAAAGCAAGATGTAGTGTTTTAATACATAGAGAACCCGAAATGCTGTTGCTAAGGGCAACAGCAAAACCCTAAAGGGTTACCAACGGGTGTGGCAGTAAACTCCTTGGTCAGAGATGGAATGATAGACACAAGGAGAGTCTCCACAATCCTAATTCTCACTTGCAGTGCACAGGTTCAGTTTACTGCCACTAAACTGACCCCTGACACCTAGCACAGTGAGACAGGATTAGACAGGCAAGTCTTAGAATACAGCCGCAAACTTGCTAAATTCACAGAGTAGTAACAGAACCCCAGCAAGCTAAACGACTGACTCCAGTCTTACTGCTAGGTCTGGATTGGCAGAGTGTAATACCAAATCCCCAGGCCTATTTGCAGTAAGCAACAAACAAATACAAAGCTACACAGTACTGGCTAACTTTCAGGAACTGACTAACCAACAAAGATTCAGCAGCATCTGCTTAACCTGGAAAGAGGCCTTATAAAGCAGGTGCTGTCCACGCCCCACTCAGACCTCACAGACTGTGAGCACAAAAACCAGCACCGGATCCCCTGCCGTGCACAGAGCCTATAACCACTGCACAGCAAAAGACCCGAACCGGAGTATCAGCTGCGCTCAGGTTACTCCGCTAGTACTTGTCTCCCGGTTGCCATGACGACGTGGCAGCACAGGGCAGGAGACCCTAACAAGTACTCCCTTGACAAACGTCTGAACTTCAGGAACTGAAGCTAGTTCTTTTTGGAAGAATATTGACAGGGCCGAAATTTGAACCTTAATGGACCCTAATTTTAGGCCCATAGACAGTCCTGTTTGCAGGAAATGCAGGAAACGACCCAGTTGAAATTCCTCTGTAGGGGCCTTCCTGGCCTCACACCACGCAACATATTTACGCCAAATACGGTGATAATGTTGCACAGTGACATCCTTCCTGGCTTTGATCAGGGTAGGGATGACTTCATCCGGAATGCCTTTTTCCTTCAGGATCCGGCGTTCAACCGCCATGCCGTCAAACGCAGCCGCGGTAAGTCTTGGAACAGACATGGTCCCTGCTGGAGCAGGTCCTTTCTTACAGGTAGAGGCCACGGGTCTTCCGTGAGCATCTCTTGAAGTTCCGGGTACCAAGTCCTTCTTGGCCAATCCGGAGCTACGAGTATAGTCCTTACTCCTCTCCTTCTTATGATTCTCAGTACCTTGGGTATGAGAGGCAGAGGAGGGAACACATACACTGACTGGTACACCCACGGTGTTACCAGAGCGTCCACAGCTATTGCCTGAGGGTCCCTTGACCTGGCGCAATATCTGTCCAGTTTTTTGTTGAGGCGGGACGCCATCATGTCCACCTTTGGTTTTTCCCAACGGTTCACAATCATGTGGAAGACTTCTGGGTGAAGTCCCCACTCCCCCGGGTGGAGGTCGTGTCTGCTGAGGAAGTCTGCTTCCCAGTTGTCCACTCCCGGAATGAACACTGCTGACAGTGCTATCACATGATTTTCCGCCCAGCGAATAATCCTTGCAACTTCCGTCATTGCCCTCCTGCTTCTTGTGCCGCCCTGTCTGTTTACGTGGGCGACTGCCGTGATGTTGTCCGACTGGATCAACACTGGCTGACCCTGAAGCAGAGGCCTTGCCTGACTTAGGGCATTGTAAATGGCCCTTAGTTCCAGGATATTTATGTGAAGTGACGTTTCCATGCTTGACCACAAGCCCTGGAAATTTCTTCCCTGTGTGACTGCTCCCCAGCCTCTCAGGCTGGCATCCGTGGTCACCAGGACCCAGTCCTGAATGCCGAATCTGCGGCCCTCTAGAAGATGAGCACTCTGTAACCACCACAGGAGAGACACCCTTGTCCTTGGAGACAGGGTTATCCGCTGAAGCATTTGAAGATGCGATCCGGACCATTTGTCCAGCAGATCCCACTGAAAAGTTCTTGCGTGGAATCTGCCGAATGGAATCGCTTCGTAAGAAGCCACCATTTTTCCCAGGACCCTTGTGCATTGATGCACTGACACTTGGCCTGGTTTTAGGAGGTTCCTGACTAGGTCGGATAACTCCCTGGCTTTCTCCTCCGGGAGAAACACCTTTTTCTGTACTGTGTCCAGAATCATCCCTAGGAACAGCAGACGTGTCGTCGGAATCAGCTGCGATTTTGGAATATTGAGAATCCATCCGTGCTGTCGTAGTACTACTTGAGATAGTGCTACTCCGACCTCTAACTGTTCTCTGGACCTTGCCCTTATCAGGAGATCGTCCAAGTAAGGGATAATTAAGACGCCTTTTCTTCGAAGAAGAATCATCATTTTGGCCATTACCTTGGTAAAGACCCGGGGTGCCGTGGACAATCCAAACGGCAGCGTCTGAAACTGATAGTGACAGTTCTGTACCACAAACCTGAGGTACCCTTGGTGAGAAGGGCAAATTGGGACATGGAGGTAAGCATCCTTGATGTCCAGAGACACCATATAGTCCCCTTCTTCCAGGTTCGCTATCACTGCTCTGAGTGATTCCATCTTGAATTTGAACCTTTGTATGTAAGTGTTCAAGGATTTCAGATTTAAAATAGGTCTCACCGAGCCGTCCGGCTTCGGTACCACAAACAGCGTGGAATAATACCCCTTTCCCTGTTGTAGGAGGGGTACCTTGATTATCACCTGCTAGGAATACAGCTTGTGAATGGCTTCCAATACTGCCTCCCTGTTGGGGGGAGACGTTGGTAAAGCAGACTTCAGGAACCGGCGAGGGGGAGACGTCTCGAATTCCAATTTGTACCCCTGAGATACCACCTGATCCAGGGGTCCACTTGCGAGTGAGCCCACTGCGCGCTGAAATTCTTGAGACGGGCCCCCACCGTGCCTGAGTCCGCTTGTAAGGCCCCAGCGTCATGCTGAGGACTTGGCAGAAGCGGGGGAGGGCTTCTGTTCGTGGGAAGAGGCTGTCTGCTGCAGTCTTTTTCCCCTTCCTCTGCCCCGGGGCAGATATGAGTGGCCTTTTGCCCGCTTGCCCTTATGGGGACGAAAGGACTGAGCCTGAAAAGACGGTGTCTTTTTCTGCTGAGAGGTGACCTGGGGTAAAAAGGTGGATTTCCCAGCCGTTGCCGTGGCCACCAGGTCCGATAGACCGACCCCAAATAACTCCTCCCCTTTATACGGCAATACTTCCATATGCCGTTTGGAATCCGCATCACCTGACCACTGTCGCGTCCATAACCCTCTTCTGGCAGAAATGGACAGCGCACTTACTCTTGATGCCAGAGTGCAAATATCCCTCTGTGCATCTCGCATATATAGAAATGCATCCTTTAAATGCTCTATAGTCAATAATATATTGTCCCTGTCCAGGGTATCAATATTTTCAGTCAGGGAATCCGACCAAGCCACCCCAGCACTGCACATCCAGGCTGAGGCGATTGCTGGTCGCAGTATAATACCAGTATGTGTGTATATACTTTTTAGGATATTTTCCAGCTTCCTATCAGCTGGTTCCTTGAGGGCGGCCGTATCAGGAGACGGTAACGCCACTTGTTTTGATAAGCGTGTGAGCGCCTTATCTACCCTAGGGGGTGTTTCCCAACGCGCCCTAACCTCTGGCGGGAAAGGGTATAATGCCAATAATTTTTTAGAAATTAGCAGTTTTTTATCGGGGGAAACCCACGCTTCATCACACACCTCATTTAATTCATCTGATTCAGGAAAAACTACGGGTAGTTTTTTCACACCCCACATAATACCCTTTTTTGTGGTACTTGTAGTATCAGAAATGTTCAAAACCTCCTTCATTGCCGTGATCATGTAACGTGTGGCCCTACTGGAAAATACGTTTGTTTCCTCACCGTCGACACTGGAGTCAGTGTCTGTGTCGACCATCTGAGGTAACGGGCGCTTTAGAGCCCCTGACGGTGTTTGAGACGCCTGTACAGGTATTAACTGATTTGCCGGCTGTCTCATGTCGTCAACAGTCTTTTGTAAAGTGCTGACACTATCACGTAATTCCTTCCATAAGACCATCCAGTCAGGTGTCGACTCCCTAGGGGGTGACATCACTAATACAGGCAATTGCTCCGCCTCCACACCATTTTCCTCCTCATACATGTCGACACAACGTACCGACACACAGCACACACACAGGGAATGCTCTGATAGAGGACAGGACCCCACTAGCCCTTTGGGGAGACAGAGGGAGAGTTTGCCAGCACACACCAGAGCGCTATATATATACAGGGATAACCTTATATAAGTGTTTCTCCCTGATATAGCTGCTGTATATATTTATCTGCCAAATTAGTGCCCCCCCTCTCTTGTTTTACCCTGTTTCTGTAGTGCAGGACTGCAGGGGAGAGTCAGGGAGCTTCCCTCCAACGGAGCTGTGAGGAAAAAATGGCGCCAGTGTGCTGAGGAGATAGGCTCCGCCCCCTTCTCGGCGGCCTTTCTCCCGCTTTTTTATGGAAAAATTGGCAGGGGTTAAATGCATCCATATAGCCCAGGAGCTATATGTGATGTATTTTTTGCCATATAAGGTGTTTTTATTGCGTCTCAGGGCGCCCCCCCCCCAGCGCCCTGCACCCTCAGTGACCGGAGTGTGAAGTGTGCTGAGAGCAATGGCGCACAGCTGCGGTGCTGTGCGCTACCTTATTGAAGACAGGACGTCTTCTGCCGCCGATTTTCCGGACCTCTTCAGTCTTCTGGCTCTGTAAGGGGGCCGGCGGCGCGGCTCTGGGACCCATCCATGGCTGGGCCTGTGATCGTCCCTCTGGAGCTAATGTCCAGTAGCCTAAGAAGCCCAATCCACTTTGCACGCAGGTGAGTTCGCTTCTTCTCCCCTTAGTCCCTCGATGCAGTGAGCCTGTTGCCAGCAGGTCTCACTGAAAATAAAAAACCTACTTTAAACTTTTACTCTAAGCAGCTCAGGAGAGCCCCTAGTGTGCACCCTTCTCGTTCGGGCACAAAAATCTAACTGAGGCTTGGAGGAGGGTCATAGGGGGAGGAGCCAGTGCACACCAGGTAGTCCCAAAGCTTTTACTTTTGTGCCCAGTCTCCTGCGGAGCCGCTATTCCCCATGGTCCTTTCGGAGTCCCCAGCATCCACTAGGACGTCAGAGAAATACTTATTATTGTAACACAAGAGTTATAGGAATACTTATATACACAGCAATTGATGACTAGTGATGTCAGAGAGTAACAAAGATAACATTATGGAAATAATTATCACCCCTCCGAGGTTACTCCGGACAGTCCGGAATTTAGAAAATCTGTCCAGTATTAATGCAGTAACTAATTCCAAGGGGTCTATTCATGAAGCAGTGAAAAGAGTGAAGAAGTAAGCCTGTGGCGAAATTGCCCATGGCAACCAATCAGCTGCTCTGTACAACTGTATAGCATGCAAATTATAAATGTTACGTCAATGCTGATTGGTTGCCATGGGCAACTTCTCCACTGGCTCACTACACCACACTTTTCACTGCTTCATGAATAGACCCCTAAATGTCAAATCTCTGCGCAATCTTCAACCCATGACGCATAGCAACATTTCTACTGCACACTTCTTACGAGTCACCCTTACTGTTAGTGCTGCTAAAAAATGCACTAAAAAACATGCGGACATTACACAGACAGGGTGGTGTCATTTCTCCATTTCACTCAAGCCCTCAAATGTACAGAAAGGCTGGTGGTGTGAAGAAGAGGAATGACGGAGAGGAACAAAGACAGCAAGCTCATATTTCAATGAGCCGCTTGTGGTGACGATACTGGGCACTAGTGTTCTGGGCTGTGTTGCTGGAAGCTGCGTGCTGCGAAGCGGAGCTGCTTGGATGTCCCACACCCAACGACATCAAGAGATCACTGTATGGCCATGCTCCCTAGCCACATCCTTTAGCCACACCTAAAGGCGAAGAGAGGGGGGGGAGGGGTGGCTCACCTGGTGAAGCACCGCAATGCCCATCCCTCTGTAGCTATTTCACATACATTAGTATGGGATCAGTATGTTTTGCCGTGCATGGTATCCCGGCGGTCGTAATACCGACGCCAGGATCCCAATATATATTAGAAGCCGACAGTGGTGAGTAAGGGGTGTTCCCCACCTCTCCCCAACCCCCTAACCCTTTCTCCCCACAACCTAACCCTAACCTCCCCTCTTGGTGCCTAACCCTAACCACCCCCCGTAGGTGCCTAAACTTAACCCCCTGTCCCTGCTGCCTTAACCTAACCCTCCCTTCCGCAGCCTAACCCGAACCCTCGGGGTGGGGGTGCCTAACCCTAACCCCCCGGGACACAGCCTAACCCCCCCCCCCCCCGCGGCTTACCTGAGTTGCGGCACAGTCAGTCCTCGTTCGGGATTCCGGCTGTTAGTATTCCGGCACCGGGATGGTGTACCAGTGACGTGCGGGCAGGTGAGGCAGAGCCTTTCCTGTCATACTAACGTTTGTGTCAGAGTTATGACTGTGTAAAGTATATGAAAAATACAAAGAATATGTTTGAAATACCTTCTTTGCATTATTCGAGTCATTTTTATAGCCAAAACTCTGGAGTAAAAAGTCCATGGTAGGTGAGACAGTGCCTCACCTACTTACCTTTTCCGCACCTCTCAGATCAAAACTCACCAAATTTCCAGGAGTTTATACTGCTGCACCAGTTTATAATGCCCAGATGTACCCTTTGGCTCATATATTGGATGTAAATCTGGCTCTGGTGCTTGACAGTGCCTCCTGAGCCATTTAGCTCACCGCACGTCCCTGTGGTGTACCCATTCTGGATTCCGGTGTCGGCATTCAGAATGGGGTCGGTAGTGTTCTCACATCATCATCGGCACCAGCGATCCTGGCGGTGTCCTCCTAGCCATACCCGCTGAATGGAAATCTGAAAATAAATTCCCCTCACAAAGGTCACGGAACTCCAATTTGGGTGTAGTACAAAATGCTGACATTGAGAATGTCGATGCCAGAATGTCAATATGGTCTAAGTATCGGCATTCAGAATGATGACACCGTAGTAATATCAACATTGTGCATGTCGCCAGTCGGTATATCGACATAACATTTTTTCTACCGTGATAGTCCTCCTAACCCTATCCCAAGATTAACCTCAAGTTAATCTGTAATGTTGACATATTCAGATTTTACATTATGTCCATGTCAGCATTCTAAGGGGGAGATTCAAATGTTTGAAAAGTCAGTTGGGAGTCTGTTTTTTCCTATCTAATAGACAGGAGAAAACAGACACCCAACCGGCATTTTCAAACATTTGAATCTCCCCCTAAATGTCAAGATCATAACTACATCCCTTCCAATTCATATACTGCCAACCTACTGAAGGGGGTTAGTTATTCTTTATAATACACAAGTTTCAATATGAAACAAAACAAATTACTTGTACGAACTATGAGAACTCATATCCGTGTTTTGTTTTCTATGATGTTCTAATCACTTTCACAATGTGTCATGTACATCTCCAAACTGTCCCCAGTCAGCCAAGATGGGGTCACAACTGGAGGGCTTCCTGATGCCCCCACTGTAGTGCAGCCACGCCCCCTGTCCCAACTCTTGGATCTGAAATTTTCGGAGGAATGTCTCACATGACATCACTGCTCGCCCAAAATAAGGATATAGGCCCTCATTCCGAGTTGGTCGCTTGCTAGCTGCTTTTAGCAGCCGTGCAAACGCTAAGCCGCCGCCCTCTGGGAGTGTATTTTAGCTTAGCAGAAGTGCAAACGAAAGGATCGCAGCGTGGCAACAAAAAAAGATTGTGCAGTTTCCGAGCAGCTCCAGACCTACTCAGCACTTGCGATCACTTCAGACTAATTAGTTCCTGTTTTGACGTCACGAACATGCCCTGCATCCGTCCAGCCACGCCTGCGTTTCCTCAGGCACGCCTGCGTTTGTATCTGACATGCCTGCGGTTTACCACACACTCCCAGAAAACAGTCAGTTACCTCCCAGAAATGCCCACTTCATGTCAATCACTCTGCAGCCAGCAGTGCGACTGAAAAGCTTCGCTAGACCTTGTGTGAAACTACTTCGGCTGTTGTGAAAGTACGTCGCGCGTGTGCATTGCGGCGCTTACGCATGCGCAGAAGTGCTGTGTTTTTTTTACTAAACACTGTGCTGCTAACGAAAACAGCTAGCGATCATCTGGGAATGACCACCATAATATATGCGTTACATCACTATTCTGCTAACACAAGTGATGGCCTTAATTTCCATTTAAGCTTCCTCGGTGACATCATTAAATAGAAACACAGGAAAGACTGTGAAGTAGATCTTCATATTTTTTTTAAGACTCAGAGCTCAACAAATGATGAGTAAATGGTGTAATTGCTTCAGAGCACAGTAGGAAGTAATACAACAAATTAGAAACTGAACTGTTTCCTCCTGGGAACAAAATATATTACACTTTTATGAAACGTAAAAATATATGTATTTTTTTCTTATATCCAAGTTTCTTTTTCTTCTAATTATATAGAAAAAAATATTGAAGAATTGGATAAAGTGTCAGATCAACTCTAATGTAAAGAATGATATCCTGTAAGGAATAAACCCACTTTTATTCTAATTAGCAGAGATTACCTCAGACCCCTGTTGTGCGGCCCCACACAGAAGACACTGGTGCTGGCGTTCTGAATATTTTATCCGCTCGCCATCGAAGCCTCCCCCCACGCTTGTTGCTGTTACTCCCAGTGAGAATGAGCAATTCTGTTCTTATCCATGTGATATCTGGGGGGTGTTCTAATTATCATAGAGACCAACACCTCATAATGAGCAGATATATGCGGGGGGCTGATGCAGACCTGGTAGCACATTGGGTGTAGCTTACTCAAATAAAATAATACAAATTGCACATTTATGTCCATATACAGAGCTCAAGATGTGAAGTACACATCAGACACTAATGTGTCACTTGGAACCATGCTGTAAAATATTTAACATTCATTAATAGACATCAATTTAACTACAAAAAACTTTCTGGTAGATCCGAAAAAAACTGTCTTGTGCTTGCACAGAAAAAAAACAAATAACACGGGCACGGTCAACCTTCCCATTCCATTCTGCTTCACTGATCACAAAGATTGGAGCTCGTACTATAAGTAATTTGCACCTTGCCCAGCGTCAGGTGGTAGCACGCCTCCCGTTTTGTGGTTGGCTGACTTCTGGCCGGCACCCTTCATTTTGAACCATCCTGGCCAGCTGGTGTTTGGCCCTTCCACACACACAGTGTGCTCATCTACCATAAAATATAAGGCAACTGGAAGCCAATGAGGAGTTGGGTGATCATAGAAATGCACTTGGTTTCATACAGGTCACCGATCTCCGAGGAGACTCTCTGTACAGCCTGTACCTGTAATATGACAGTTAGGAGCTGATTGGCTGACACTTTATCTCTATACAAGGTTTGATATACTTTATATCCCACTTTATCACTTTTGTTCAATATCATTGAAATATAAGCGGTTTCATCAATATTCTGAAAATATAAGAAAATATTATATATGTATTCCTGAGACATATTCCAGATTTCACAAATTGTACTTTTAGAATATTTACCTTTGTCAGCCATGGACTTTTCAGGAGATCCCATCGTGTTCCTGGGGAACATTCCAAAGCTGCATAAGATTAAAAAAAAATGGAATGAGCAATCAAAATCCATCAGTGACATGTGTATATATATATATATATATATATATATATATATATATAGGGCAGGCCACACAACTAAGGGGGTACCCCCAGGCAAACCAGTCCTCCGCAGCTACCCCCAGGCAAACAATCCCCCCCCCCCACCCTGTGGCCCCATCACTACCCATCTCAAGCGGCAATTCCTGGCCACGCGTAGACCCTCTTATTGGAGAGATCTATGCTGCCGGATTTGGAGACAGCAGACAAAGCAGGCTGGGACAGACAGGTACAGCAGTCTTCTGTGCATGAAATGGCCTCCGCAATACAGGCACACCCACGTATCTCTTCTGGGGCTGAAGAGGATCAGCTGCCTCCCTCCCTGCATAATCTGGTAGCCAGGCACCAAAATCTAGGGGCCATAGTGACCTGGCACCTGGGATTTGTCGAGCCCTGATATAGGGTTATTCATGGTGTGGGTTGGGTTAGAAATCCTGACAAAAGACCGACAGCAGGAACTCAGCGGCCAGAATCCCGACACATCCCGATAAGTATATTTACCCTACCCCTAATCCTAACCCATCCCTCCAGCAGCCTAATCCTAACTGCCCACTCCCGCAGTCTAACCCTAACCTACCCCTCCCACAGCCTAACCTCCCTCTACTATGGCCTAACCCTAACTGCCCCTCCCTCGCAGTCTAACCCTAACTGCCCCCCCCTGCAGCCTACCCTCCCCCTCCCACAGCCTAAACTCCCTCCTCTATAGCCTAACCCTAACTGCCCCTCCCCCGCAGTCTAACCCTAACCTCCTCCTCCCGCAGCCTAACCTCCCTCTTTTATAGCCTAACCCTAACTTCCCCACCCGCAGTCTAACCCTAACTTCCCCCTCCTGCAGCCTAACCTTAATCTACACCCCCCACAGTCTAACCTCCCCCTCCCACAGCCTAACCTCCCCCTCCTGTATCCTAACCCTAACTGCCCCCCCCGCAGTCTAACCCTAACTGCCCCCCCTGCAGCCTACCCTCCCCCTCCCACAGCCTAAGCTCCCTCCTCTATAGCCTAACCCTAACTGCCCCCCCCCCCCCGCAGTGAAACCTAACCTCTCCCTCCTGCAGCCTAACCTCACTCATCTATAGCCTAACCTTAACTGCCCCCCCACCGCAGTCTAACCCTAACTTCCCCCTCCTGCAGCCTTACCCTAATCTCCACCCCCCACAGTCTAACCCTAACCTCCCCCTCCCACAGCCTAACCTCCCCCTCCTGTATCCTAACTCTAACTGCCCCCCCTGCAGACTAGCCTCCCCCTCCCACAGCCTAACCTCCCCCTCCTGTAGCCTAACCCTAACTGCTCCCCCCCCCCCCCCACAGTCTAACCCTCCCCAAAGTGCCTAATCCGAACCCCAGTACTTATTTCTGGGATGTGTTGGGTTTCTGGCCATTGGTATCCCTCTTTCGGTCTTCTGTCAGGATCCGGAGTGCCGGTATTTTGACCGCATACCCATGGTATAATAATTTATGTTAGATATTGGGGCTGAGCCAATGTTCATGATAAAAACGTTCAATTCACTGGGGAACGGTGACACCGGGGTGTGAAACTTTATATATGTCATGTCACAGGTTGTAAGTGAATTAATAGTCTAGGGCACAGGTTCTCAAACTCAGTCCTCAGGACCCCACATGGTTCATGTTTTGTAGGTCACCTGTACATTTTTAAAATGTGACAGTTGGTGATACACAGTGCAGCTGCTGGGTGACATGGAAAACGTGAACCGTGTGGGGTCCTGAGGACCGAGTTTGAGAACCACTAGTCTAGGGGGTATACGGCAATGAATAAATCTACCTACTAAGTGCATTAGACCCTAATGTTGATGTTATGAACTAGTCAAGGTGCGATCATCTGTGCAAAAATTGTTTTGGACAGGTACGTATAATAAATGCATTGTTTGGTATAATTAGAAACAAATATTGTGAGTATATTGCAAGTCTGTATGGAGCTCAGTATTGTATACATTGTATAGAAATACTGCACTATGGGGGTCATTCCGAGTTGTTCGCTCGCAAGCTGCTTTTTGCAGCTTTGCACACGCTAAGCCGCCGCCTACTGGGAGTGAATCTTAGCTTATCAAAATTGCGAACGAAAGATTAGCAGAATTGTGAATAGACACTTCTTAGCAGTTTCTGAGTAGCTCCAGACTTACTCGGCATCTGCGATCAGTTCAGTCAGTTTCGTTCCTGGTTTGACGTCACAAACACACCCAGCGTTCGCCCAGACACTCCTCCATTTCTCCAGCCACTCCCGCGTTTTTCCCAGAAACGGTAGCGTTTTTTCGCACACACCCATAAAACGGCCAGTTTCCGCCCAGAAACACCCACTTCCTGTCAATCACATTACAATCACCAGAACGAAGATAAAAACTTGTAATGCTGTGAGTAAAATACCTAACTGCATAGCAAATTTACTTGGCGCAGTCGCACTGCGGACATTGCGCATGCGCATTAGCGACTAATCGCTCCGTTGCGATAAAAAAATAACGAGCGAACAACTCGGAATGACCCCCCATGTTCCAGCTATTACAATGTAATGTACAGAAGAATATTGTACATATTACGTGTGTGCTATAAGAGTAGCTCAGATCACAAAGGGATTAATTCAATGTATAATGAAGATTTGTAGAACGCTCAGGGAAGTTGTTATAGACTTATAAAACATAAGTACAGACAACTATGCAATAATCTCATTTAGATTTATATTAACAAGACCAACAATTCTGCCTCGTTAATCTGCTGTAAATTCTTTATAGGATATCATTCGCTTCAGTGTAAAGTATAATAATAACAACCGTACAGATCAGAAATGTTACATGGCCATGTGACATAATATTCTTATAATCTACAGATGTAAGTTATTTCTTATAATACATGCGTTACTGAATATTATTGTGGTGACATTCATATACTTGTTTTACAAGTATAAAGTGAAATTGGGTGTTTGTCACACCCATTTCACAGTATTTTAGTATCACTTAAATATATGAAAAGGCTTTTGGAGGAGAATTTGCTAATTTCTTCTCCAAGCCCTTATATTTGTATATATTTAGTACGCAGATCAAATTTCCCACACTTGTATATCAGCGCGGAGGAAAGGACGGCCTTGCCATGTGCTGGGCGCCCCCCTCCCCCCCCCCCGCATGCATGCGGCCAAAGGTCCTCATTCCGAGTTGATCGCTCGCTAGCTGTTTTTAACAGCCGTGCAAACGCATAGTCGCCGCCCACGGGGGAGTGTATCTTCGCTTTGCAAGTGTGCGAACGCCTGTGCAACCGAGCTCTACAAAAACATTTTTTGCGGTTTCAGAGTAGGTCTGAACTTCCTCAGCCCTTGCGATCACTTCAGTGTTTTTGGTGCCGGACTTGACGTCACACACCCGCCCTCCAAGCGCCCGGACACGCCTGTGTTTTCCCTATCACTCCCAGAAAACGGTCAGTTGACACCCATAAACGCCCTCTTTCTGTCAATCTACTTGTGTTAAATCCATCGCTCAGCAACGATGCGCATTGTACCCGTATGACGTGCGTGCGCATTGCGGTGCATTCGCATGCGCAGTAGAGACCTGATCGCAGCGCAGTGAAAATCGGCAGCATGTGATCAACTCGGAATGACCCCCAAAGACCAAAAACGGGCTTTAGCCCGCATTTTCCTTCTAGTACATAACACCCTACTGTATGTGTGTGTGACTAGAACTGTCTTTATTGTTGGCGCACCTTTGCTTTGGTTTGCAATAGGAAGATCGTCCCACTGACTCACCCTGCGCTCATATGCTGCAATAGAAATATTAACACTCCGTGTTGTATGACTTATGCTCTTGACTAATTAATATTTTCCTCACACAGGTTCTTATGAAAGATGTGGTGTTCTTTATTATTATGTGCCTTGTATCTACTTTTATTTGAATTAAGAGATTAAGGGGTCTATTTACTAAAGCCTTAGATGGAGATAAAGTCGCTGGAGATACAGTACCAGACAATCAGCTCCTAACTGCCATGTTACAGGCTGTGTTTGCAAAACGACCAGTTTGGCTGGTACTTTATATCCAGCAACTTTATCTCCATCCAAAGCTTAGTAAATAGACCCCTAATTTTACTATGTTCCCAGACTAAAGAGTACATGGTGTTTGACAGGACACAGAAGGGCAATAATGAGCAATATATATGGCGTATGACAGGATATAGGGGGCAATAATGGGAGATATTAAGTGTATGACAGGATATAGGGGGCAATAATGGGAGATATTAAGTGTATGTCAGGATATAGGGGGAAATAATGGGAGATATTCTGTGTATGACAGGATATAGGGGGAAATAATGGGAGATATTCTGTGTATGACAGGATATAGGGGGAAATAATGGGAGATATTCGGTGTATGACGGGATATAGAGGGAAATAATGGGGGCTATTCAGTGTATGACGGGATATAGGGGGCAATAATGGGAGATATTAAGTGTATGACAGGATATAGGGGGCAATAATGGGAGATATTAAGTGTATGACAGGATATAGGGGGCAATAATGGGAGATATTTAGTGTATGTCAGGATATAGGGGGAAATAATGGGAGATATTCTGTGTATGACAGGATATAGGGGGAAATAATGGGAGATATTCTGTGTATGACAGGATATAGGGGGAAATAATGGGAGATATTCGGTGTATGACGGGATATAGAGGGAAATAATGGGGGCTATTCAGTGTATGACGGGATATAGGGGGCAATAATGGGAGATATTAAGTGTATGACAGGATATAGGGGGCAATAATGGGAGATATTCTGTGTATGACAGGATATAGGGGGAAATAATGGGAGATATTCTGTGTATGACAGGATATAGGGGGAAATAATGGGAGATATTCTGTGTATGACAGGATATAGGGGGAAATAATGGGAGATATTCGGTGTATGACGGGATATAGAGGGAAATAATGGGGGCTATTCAGTGTATGACGGGATATAGGGGGAAATAATGGGACATATTCTGTAAATTACAGGATATAGGGGCTATAGTGGGAGATATTTGGTGTATGCCAGGATATAGGGGGAAATAATGGTGGATATTTTGTGTATGAGAGGATATAGGGGGCAATAATTAGTGCTATTCAGTATATGACAGGATATAGGGGATAATAATGGGAGATATTCAATGTATGACAGGATATAGGGAGCTATAATGTCAGATATTCGATGTATAACAGGATATAAAAGGCTATAATGGCAGACATTCCATATATGTCAGGATATAGGGGGCTATAATGGGAGATATTTGGTGCATAAGAGGCTATAGGGAGCTATAATGTAAGGTATTCGATGTTTGACAGCATATAAGGGAGCTATAATGGGAGATATTCGATGTATGACAGGATATAGGGGAATATTTTGTGTATGACAGTATATATATTGGCTATAATGTCAGATATTCGGTGTATGACAGGACATAAGGGGGGCTGTAATGGGAGATATTCGGTGTATGACAGCATATAGGGGGTAATAGTGGGAGATATTTGGTGTATGACAGGATATAGGGGGATATTCAGTGTAAGACAGGATATAGGGGGGCTATAATGGGAGATTTACGGTGTATGACAAGATATAGGGGGATATTTGGTGTATGACAACATACAGGGGGATATTCGGTGTATGACAGAATATAGGGGGATATTCGGTGTATGACAGGACATAGGGGGGCTATAAT
Organism: Pseudophryne corroboree; assembly: GCF_028390025.1. Taxonomy (NCBI): domain Eukaryota; kingdom Metazoa; phylum Chordata; class Amphibia; order Anura; family Myobatrachidae; genus Pseudophryne; species Pseudophryne corroboree. The sequence goes on along the minus strand of NC_086452.1, from coordinate 36,148,386 downwards.
GTCAGATACTCAGTGTGTGACAGGATATAGCGGGCTAAAATGTCAGATATTCGGTGTATGACAGGATATAGGGGGCTATAATGGTTGATATTCGGTGTATGACAGGATATAGGGGTCTATAATGTCAGATACTCAGTGTGTGACAGGATATAGCGGGCTAAAATATTTGGTGTATGACAGGATATAGGGAGATATTCGGTGTATGACAGGACATAGGGGGCTATAATGGGAGATTAACAGTGTATGACAGGATATAGGGGGACATTCGATGTAAGACAGGATATAGCAGGGCTATAATGTTATATATTCTGTGTATGACGGGATATAGGGTATATTCGGTGTATGACAGGACATAGAGGGAGGTATTTGGTGTATGACAGGATATAGGTGGCTATAATGTCAGATATTCAGTGTATGACATGATATAGAGGGATATTCGGTATATGACATGATATATGGGGCTATAATGGGAGATATTCGGTGTATGACAGGATATAGGGGGATATTCTGTGTATGACAGGACATAGAGGAAGATATTCGGTGTATGATAGGATATAGAGGGATATTCGGTATATGACATGATATATGAGGTTATAATGTCAGATATTCGGTGTATGATAGGATATAGAGGGATATTCGGTATATGACATGATGTATGGGGTTATAATGTCAGATATTCGGTGTATGATAGGATATAGAGGGATATTCGGTATATGACATGATATATGGGGCTATAATGGGAGATATTCAGTGTATGACAGGATATAGGGGTATATTCGGTGTATGACAGGGCATAAGGGGGGCTGTAATGGGAGATATTCGGTGTATGACAGGATATAGGGGGCTATAATGGGAGATATTCGATGTATGACAGGATATAGGGGTATATTCGGTGTATGACAGGACACAAGGGGGGCTGTAATGGGAGATATTCGGTGTATGACAGGATAAAGGGCGCTATAATGGGAGATATTCGATGTATGACAGGATATAGGGGGCTATAATGGGAGATATTCGGTGTATGACAGGATATAGGGGGACTATAATGAGAGATATTCGGTGTATGGCAGGATATAGGGGGATATTCGGTGTAAGACAGGATATAGGGGGATATTCGGTGTAAGACAGGATATAGGGGGGCTATAATGAGAGATATTTGGTGTATGACAGGATATAGGGGGATATTCGATGTATGACAGGAGATAGGGGGGCTGTATTGGGAGATATTTGGTGTATGACAGGATATAGGGGGGCTGTATTGGGAGATATTCGATGTATGACAGGATATAGGGGGCTATAATGGGAGATATTCGGTGTAAGACAGGAGATAGGGGGGCTGTATTGGGAGATATTCGGTGTATGACAGGATATAGGGGGATATTCGATGTATGACAGGCGATAGGGGGGCTGTATTGGGAGATATTCGGTGTATGACAGGATACAGGGGGGCTGTATTGGGAGATATTCGGTGTATGACAGGAGATAGGGGGGCTGTATTGGGAGATATTCGGTGTATGACAGGATATAGGGGGATATTCGATGTATGACAGGAGATAGGGGGGCTGTATTGGGAGATATTCGGTATATGACAGCAGGGGAGGGATGGGGGAGGGTCTCGGCCAGGACAATAGACACCTATAGATGTGACACCAGGAGGAGGATCCTCTCCCAGTGTAATCCCCTCAGCTCCGGGAAGAGGGAGGGAGCAGAGGCCGCCGGCTCCCGGGATTCCTCCTCCTGTCACTGACCCATGAGCCTGCTCGGGAGTTACCGGAAAAAGACCAACAATGACGGCTATGAGTCTTTGCAGCTGGTGGAGAGCAACGGGGACCCGAGTAACGGCGGCGGCGGCAGGGAGAGGCCGGCGAGCAGGCAAGGAGTGAGCGGGGCGGCTGCAGCATCCGGAGCGTCCCCAGCAACAGCCCGGAGCCCGGCCCGGCAGTCCGACTGCAGCACCATGGACAGCTCAGGTACAGAGACGCGGCGGCCTGGATGTTGGAGCATGCTGGGGATGGAGGGGCCTGATCTGTCGTGTCTGCCAGGGCATGCTGCATGTGGGGCCCCTGATCTCATTGTATGTGCATGCTGCATGTGGGGCCCCTGATCTCATTGTATGTGCATGCTGCATGTGGGGCCCCTGATCTCAGTGTATGTGCATGCTGCATGTGGGGCCCCTGATCTCATTGTATGTGCATGCTGCATGTGGGCCCCCTGATCTCATTGTATGTGCATGCTGCATGTGGGGCCCCTGATCTCAGTGTATGTGCATGCTGCATGTGGGGGCCCCTGATCTCAATGTATGTATGTATGTATGTATGTATGTATGTATGTATGTATGTGCATGCTGCATGTGGGGCCCCTGATCTCTGTATGTATGTATGTATGTATGTATGTATGTATGTATGTATGTATGTATGTATGTGCATGCTGCATGTGGGGGGCCTCTGATCTCTATATGTATGTGCATGCTGCATGTGGGGGGCCTCTGATCTCTATATGTATGTGCATGCTGCATGTGGGGGGGCTATGATCTCTATATGTATGTGCATGCTGCATGTGGGGGGGCTATGATCTCTATATGTATGTGCATGCTGCATGTGGGGGGGCTATGATCTCTATATGTATGTGCATGCTGCATGTGGGGGGGCTATGATCTCTATATGTATGTGCATGCTGCATGTGGGGGGGCTATGATCTCTATATGTATGTGCATGCTGCATGTGGGGGGGCTATGATCTCTATATGTATGTGCATGCTGCATGAGGGGCCTCTGATCTCTATATGAAAATAGTATTATATGTGTGCTATGTCTGTATGTATGCGCTTCATGTCCCCCACCTTGCACTATAGTATTATATGTATGCTATGTCTGTACACGCTTCATGTCTCCCACCTGACACCATAGTATTATATGTGTGCTGTGTCTGTACGCGCTTCATGTATCCTACCTGGCATCATAGTATTATATGTGTGCTGTGTCTGTACGTGCTTCATGTACCCCACCTGGCACAATAGTATTATATGTGTACTGTGTCTGTACGCGCTTCATGTCCCCCACCTGGCACCATAGTATTATATGTGTGCTGTGTCTGTACGCACTTCATGTCCCCCACCTGGCACCATAGTATTATATGTGTGCTGTGTCTGTACGCGCTTCATGTATCCCACCTGACATCATAGTATTATATGTATGCTGTGTCTGTACACGCTTCATGTACCCCAACTGCTACCATAGCATTATATGTGTACTGTGTCTGTACGCGGTTCATGTACCCCACCTGGCACCATAGCATTATATGTGTGCTGTGTCTGTACACGCTTCATGTACCCCACCTGGCATCATAGTATTATATGTGTGCTGTGTCTGTATGCGCTTCATGTATCCCACCTGACATCATAGTATTATATGTGTACTGTGTCTGTACACACTTCATGTCCCCCACCTGGCACCATAGTATTATATGTATGCTGTGTCTGTACGCGCTTCATGTACTCCACATGGCATCATAGTATTATATGTGTGCTGTGTCTGTACGCACTTCATGTACGCCACCTGGCACCATAGTATTATATGTGTGCTGTGTCTGTACGCGCTTCATGTCCCCCACCTGGCACCATAGTATTATATGTGTGCTGTGTCTGTATGCGCTTCATGTATCCCACCTGACATCATAGTATTTTATATGTGTGCACTATCTGAACGTGCTTCATGTACCCCACCTGCTACCATAGTATTATATGTGTGCTGTGTCTGTACGTGCTTCATGTACCCCACCTGGCACCATAGTATTATATGTGTGCTGTGTCTGTACGTGCTTCATGTACCCCACCTGGCACCATAGTATTATATGTGTGCTGTGTCTGTACGTGCTTCATGTACCCCACCTGGCACCATAGTATTATATGTGTACTGTGTCTGTACGCGCTTCATGTACCCCACCTGGCACCATAGTATTATATGTGTGCTGTGTCTGTACGTGCTTCATGTACCCCACCTGGCACCATAGTATTATATGTGTGCTGTGTCTGTACGCACTTCATGTCCCCCACCTGGCACCATAGTATTATATGTGTGCTGTGTCTATATGTGCTTCATGTCCCCCATCTGGCACCATAGTATTATATGTGTGCTGTATCTGTACACGCTTCTTGTATCCCACCTGGTACCATAGTATTGTATGTGTGCTATGTCTGTACACGCTTCATGTCCCCTACCTGGCACCATAGTATTATGTGTGTGCTGTGTCTGTACGCGCTTCATGTCTCCCACCTGGCACCATAGTATTATATGTGTGCTGTGTCTGTACGCGCTTCATGTATCCTACCTGGCATCATAGTGTTATATGTGTGCATTGTCTGTACGCGCCTCATGTTCCCCATCTGGTACCATAGTATTATATGTGTGCTATGTCTGTACGCGCTTAATGTCCCCCACCTGCTACCATAGTATTATATGTGTACTGTGTCTGTACGCGCTTCATGTCCCCCACCTGGCACCATAGTATTATATGTGTGCTGTGTCTGTACGTGCTTCATGTATCCCACCTGTCACCATAGTATTATATGTGTGCACTGTCTGTACGCGCCTCATGTTCCCCATCTGCTACCATAGCATTATATGTGTACTGTGTCTGTACGCGCTTCATGTACCCCACTTGGCACCATAGTATTATATGTGTGCTGTGTCTGTACGCACTTCATGTACCCCACCTGGCACCATAGTATTATATGTGTGCTGTGTCTGTACGTGCTTCATGTACCCCACCTGGCACCATAGTATTATATGTGTGCTGTGTCTATATGTGCTTCATGTCCCCCATCTGGCACCATAGTATTATATGTGTGCTGTATCTGTACACGCTTCTTGTATCCCACCTGGCACCATAGTATTATATGTGTGCTGTGTCTGTACACGCTTCATGTATCCTACCTGGCATCATAGTGTTATATGTGTGCATTGTCTGTACGCGCCTCATGTTCCCCATCTGGTACCATAGTATTATATGTGTGCTATGTCTGTACGCGCTTCATGTCCCCCACCTGCTACCATAGTATTATATGTGTACTGTGTCTGTACGCGCTTCATGTCCCCCACCTGGCACCATAGTATTATATGTGTGCTGTGTCTGTACGTGCTTCATGTATCCCACCTGTCACCATAGTATTATATGTGTGCACTGTCTGTACGCGCCTCATGTTCCCCATCTGGAACCATAGTATTATATGTGTGCTGTGTCTGTACACGCTTCATGTCCCCCACCTGGCACCATAGTATTATATGTGTGCACTGTCTGTACGCGCCTCATGTTCCCCATCTGGCACCATAGTATTATATGTGTGCTGTGTCTGTATGCGCTTCATGTACCCCACCTGGAACCATAGTATTATATGTGTGCTGTGTCTGTACACACTTCATGTCCCCCACCTGGCACCATATGTGTAGTGTGTCTGTATGCGCTTCATGTCCCCCATCTGTCACCATAGTATTATATGTGTGCACTGTCTGTACGCGCCTCATGTTCCCCATCTGCTACCATAGCATTATATGTGTACTGTGTCTGTACGTGCTTCATGTACCCCACCTGGCACCATAGTATTATATGTGTGCTGTGTCTGTACGTGCTTCATGTACCCCACCTGGCACCATAGTATTATATGTGTACTGTGTCTGTACGCGCTTCATGTACCCCACCTGGCACCATAGTATTATATGTGTGCTGTGTCTGTACGTGCTTCATGTACCCCACCTGGCACCATAGTATTATATGTGTGCTGTGTCTGTACGCACTTCATGTCCCCCACCTGGCACCATAGTATTATATGTGTGCTGTGTCTATATGTGCTTCATGTCCCCCATCTGGCACCATAGTATTATATGTGTGCTGTATCTGTACACGCTTCTTGTATCCCACCTGGTACCATAGTATTGTATGTGTGCTATGTCTGTACACGCTTCATGTCCCCTACCTGGCACCATAGTATTATGTGTGTGCTGTGTCTGTACGCGCTTCATGTCTCCCACCTGGCACCATAGTATTATATGTGTGCTGTGTCTGTACGCGCTTCATGTATCCTACCTGGCATCATAGTGTTATATGTGTGCATTGTCTGTACGCGCCTCATGTTCCCCATCTGGTACCATAGTATTATATGTGTGCTATGTCTGTACGCGCTTAATGTCCCCCACCTGCTACCATAGTATTATATGTGTACTGTGTCTGTACGCGCTTCATGTCCCCCACCTGGCACCATAGTATTATATGTGTGCTGTGTCTGTACGTGCTTCATGTATCCCACCTGTCACCATAGTATTATATGTGTGCACTGTCTGTACGCGCCTCATGTTCCCCATCTGCTACCATAGCATTATATGTGTACTGTGTCTGTACGCGCTTCATGTACCCCACTTGGCACCATAGTATTATATGTGTGCTGTGTCTGTACGCACTTCATGTACCCCACCTGGCACCATAGTATTATATGTGTGCTGTGTCTGTACGTGCTTCATGTACCCCACCTGGCACCATAGTATTATATGTGTGCTGTGTCTATATGTGCTTCATGTCCCCCATCTGGCACCATAGTATTATATGTGTGCTGTATCTGTACACGCTTCTTGTATCCCACCTGGCACCATAGTATTATATGTGTGCTGTGTCTGTACACGCTTCATGTATCCTACCTGGCATCATAGTGTTATATGTGTGCATTGTCTGTACGCGCCTCATGTTCCCCATCTGGTACCATAGTATTATATGTGTGCTATGTCTGTACGCGCTTCATGTCCCCCACCTGCTACCATAGTATTATATGTGTACTGTGTCTGTACGCGCTTCATGTCCCCCACCTGGCACCATAGTATTATATGTGTGCTGTGTCTGTACGTGCTTCATGTATCCCACCTGTCACCATAGTATTATATGTGTGCACTGTCTGTACGCGCCTCATGTTCCCCATCTGGAACCATAGTATTATATGTGTGCTGTGTCTGTACACGCTTCATGTCCCCCACCTGGCACCATAGTATTATATGTGTGCACTGTCTGTACGCGCCTCATGTTCCCCATCTGGCACCATAGTATTATATGTGTGCTGTGTCTGTATGCGCTTCATGTACCCCACCTGGAACCATAGTATTATATGTGTGCTGTGTCTGTACACACTTCATGTCCCCCACCTGGCACCATATGTGTAGTGTGTCTGTATGCGCTTCATGTCCCCCACCTGGCACCATATGTGTAGTGTGTCTGTATGCGCTTCATGTCCCCCACCTGGCACCATAGTATTATATGTGTGCTGTGTCTGTACACACTTCATGTCCCCCACCTGGCACCATATGTGTAGTGTGTCTGTATGCGCTTCATGTCCCCCACCTGGCACCATATGTGTAGTGTGTCTGTATGCGCTTCATGTCCCCCACCTGGCACCATAGTATTATATGTGTGCTGTGTCTGTACACGCTTCATGTCCCCCACCTGGCACCATAGTATTATATGTGTGCACTGTCTGTACGCGCCTCATGTTCCCCATCTGGCACCATAGTATTATATGTGTGCTGTGTCTGTATGCGCTTCATGTACCCCACCTGGAACCATAGTATTATATGTGTACTGTGTCTGTATGCGCTTCATGTACCCCACCTGGCATCATAGTGTTATATGTGTGCTGTGTCTGTACACGCTTCATGTATCCCACCTGGTACCATAGTATTATATGTGTGCTGTGTCTGTACACGCTTCATGTCCCCCACCTGGCACGTAGTATTATATGTGTGCTGTGTCTGTATGCGCTTCATGTCCCCCACCTGGTACCATAGTATTATATGTGTGCTGTGTCTGTACGCGCTTCATGTATCCTACCTGGCATCATGGTATTATATGTGTGCTGTGTCTGTACGTGCTTCATGTCCCCCACCTGGCATCATAGTATTATATGTGTGCTGTGTCTGTACGCGCTTCATGTATCCCACCTGTCACCATAGTATTATATGTGTGCTGTGTCTGTACGCGCTTCATGTATCCCACCTGGCACCATAGTATTATATGTGTGCTGTGTCTGTACGCGCTTCATGTCCCCCACCTGGCACCATAGTATTATGTGTGTGCTATGTCTGTACACGCTTCATGTACCCCACCTGGCACCATAGTATTATGTGTGTGCTATGTCTGTACACGCTTCATGTACCCCACCTGGCACCATAGTATTATGTGTGTGCTATGTCTGTACACGCTTCATGTACCCCACCTGGCACCATAGTATTATGTGTGTGCTATGTCTGTACACGCTTCATGTACCCCACCTGGCACCATAGTATTATATGTGTGCTGTGTCTGTACGTGCTTCATGTCCCCTCCCTGGCACCATAGTATTATATGTGTGCTGTGTCTGTACGTGCTTCATGTACCCCACCTGGCACCATAGTATTATATGTGTGCACTATCAGTACGTGCTTCATGTACCCCACCTGGCACCATAGTATTATATGTATGCTGTGTCTGTACACACTTCATGTTCCTGCACCCCAACACCTTCTTCCATAGTATTGCTGGCATGTTTTCTGTGTATACTTCATGTGTCCCAACAACTGGCCTCATGTATCCTGGCGCCTTTTCCCGTCACTTGTGTAGGTGCCAGCGCACATTCTGTGTATGAATCATTCCCCCCAGCACTGTACACCCTGGAGTACAATTTCTCTTTATCTCCTTGTATTTCCCATGATGTAACCTGGCAGAGTTATTGTTATTCTCTATTATCACCTCTCTGCTGGCTGTGAGAACTCCTTGTAGTTGCATGGACTAGTGAATGTAGGAGGCAGAGACCACGTGGGGATACTGGCAATGATGAGGTTAATGCAGATGTGCGCTGCGCTTGGGAATGGCTGTAGACTAGCAGCACGCTTCTATTACCCAGGTTACAGCGCAGGATGACTGTATTCCAGATATATGCCAATGCTAATTGGATTGCCTGGGATATAACTATTTTTATAGCATTATTATATTCACTTGATTGATGAAGGCAGCCGCAGTATCTATATGTGCCTGTAACCCGTCATCTCCATGCCAGCCATGCTTTGTAGGCCCCTGAAAGCACGTGGGTGTCTGGGTTGGTTCTGAGATATTGCTTACTCTCCTATGTATTTCTGCAGACAATTATTACTAAGCTGCATGGAGGGCTTTTCTGTGGATAGTCATGTATAGGCCATTATTTTGGCTACCAGGGGGCGCCGTCGGCTATTGTTGTACTACAAATCCCAGCAGGGTCAGTCTTACCTTGGTCCTACAGCTACTGCACATACTGAACATTTTAAAGACTCATGCAACAATCAAATTCAATAATATTAACAATAGAATCACCCACACAGCTTACTAACAATGGACGCACACGCTGATGCCGGCTGTTACTGACGGAGGCCTTTTCTGTCTAGTTAGCACGTCACGTTCCCAACACATGACGACTTTTTACTGGAAAATGGTTCATGTCAGTCGAGGGGTAGGTGTATCAAACCTTGGTGAGAGATAAAGTGGAGAGAGATAAAGTACCAGCCAATCAGCGGGGGGTTAGGGTTAGACAATGGGGGGGGGGGGGGTAGACGCCCCCCCCAACTCGAGTCTTAGCCCTAGCCGCCAACACAGTGTCTTAGCCCTAGGTTAGGGTGAGGGGAGGGGACAGAGGAGGGGTAAAATAATTACCCCATCCACTGCCGGCATTCTAATTGTCGGATACCGATGTCAGTTATTTAACTGCCAGCATCCGACCACCGGAATCCTCTATCACACCCGTTTTTTTAGTGTCAAGTACATTTTCCCATTTTTTTTCCCTACTTGCATAAAAAACACAGTGGGGGGTAATATAATGGAGAGAGATAAAGTATCAACCAATCAGCTCTTAACCATCATTATTTAAATGTAGCCTGTGATGTCACTCAGGAGCTGATTGGTTGGTATTTTATTTCTCTCTACCTCTCCCCAAACTTTGATGGGTGGCATTTGATACCCTGGCTGTCAGGACCCCGGCGCTCAGCATACCGGCGCCAGAATCCCGACAGCCGCGTACCCCTGGAGGGAGAATAAATTGCGTGCACCATGCCCGCAGTGTGGGGGGCTCTTTTGCGCTTGCCCCGCTGCCGTCATACCAGCGGTCGGGATCCCAGCGCTGGTATATCGTAGCAAACCCACTTTGATAAATATCTCCCAATATAGACAATAAGATGCACACCACAAAGATTTTATCTGCTGAAATACACTCTCAGGTTGTTATTATTCATCCATAAATAAAAGTAGTAATATTCTCGCCAGTGCGACCTTATAACGGGTTGGGTTTGGTATACCGGCGCTCGGATACCGTCAGTCAGAATATCTACCAGGGCATCCTGATGGTGAGAATCCTGACAGGGGCAAGGATAGTATACTTACCTTTCCCCGGGTCTGGGACTCAGGGTCGACACACCATAGGTCGACACCAATTGGTCGACACACCTTAGGTCGGCACCAGAAATAGGTCGACACGACCAATAGGTCGACTTGAACAAGATCGACATGAGTTTTTTAATGTTTTTTTGGTGTCGTTATCCATGTAAAGTGACCGGGAACCCCAATTACTACACCGTGTCCCCTCGCTTCGCTCGCCATGCTTCGGGCAAGGTTACTATTCCCAATCGTAGTCCACGTGGATCGTAAAGTATGAAAAAGTTCTAAAAAATTTAAAAAGTGTGAAAAACTCATGTCGCCCTTTTCCATGTCGACCTGTTGGCAGTGTCGACCTATTTCTGGTGTCGGCCTAAGGTGTGTCGACCTAAGTGGTGTCGACCCTAAGTCCGGATACCCCTTTCCCCAATGCCCCCTAATCCTTCCCTTCCCGCAGCTTAATTGTAACCCTTTCCCCAGCAGCCTAACCCTCCCCAGTGGTGCCTATTCCTAACCCCCTCCCCCCTTCCCGCAACCTAAACCCCCACGCATCCTAACCCTGACCCTTACGGGGGGGGGGGGGGGGGGGGGGGGGCTAAACTTAGCCCTCCCCCCACCGCACACCCTAAACCTACCCCCCCCCCCCCCACCCCCCTCCCCCGCAGCCTAACCCTAACCACCACCCCCGCGGCTTACCTCTCTGGCGGCGTGGCAAACACTCGTTCGGGATCCCGTTATTCCGGTGCCGGGATTGTGATCCTAGTCGGGATGGCGGCGGCGTCATTCTGAGCAGTGTTGGGATTCCGGCGGCGGTAATCCGAATGCGACGATCCTGACCGGATTCCCTTAAAACAGCTTCTTATGGCCACAAATAGCCTTGTACACTGTCCTTATAGCCACAACCTGTCTTATTTACCACTTTCCTGGGGCTCAGGATGATTGCCCCGCTCTTTCATGCACTTCGCATACATCGCGCACTGCGGAACTAAAGGAGCGGCACCCAGGAGAGGGCTGCGATTTCGACATTTGGAATTAAATTGCGCAACTTATTCGGATATTATCACGCAAAATGCGCAAACTGTTAACTTGGGAGCACATGCCACAAAACTTGCAGCTGATTGAATCCGGCCCAGTGTGATGAAACCAGAGGTTTTGTGCCGAGAGGGACAGGGTGCACTCCCGCATTGGGGGAGGGTGTGGATAGGTTGGGTTGGAACGGGATCGAGGGTAAGGGTTGATGAAGAAGAGGAAGTGATGAGGGCAAAACACAATTTCTCTGACGTCCTAGTGGATGCTGGGAACTCCGTAAGGACCATGGGGAATAGCGGCTCCGCAGGAGACTGGGCACAAAAGTAAAGCTTTAGGACTACCTGGTGTGCACTGGCTCCTCCCCCTATGACCCTCCTCCAAGCCTCAGTTAGATTTTTGTGCCCGACCGAGCAGGGTGCAATCTAGGGGGCTCTCCTGAGCTTCTTAGAAAAAGTTAGTTTTAGGTTTCTTATTTTCAGTGAGACCTGCTGGCAACAGGCTCACTGCATCGAGGGACTAAGGGGAGAAGAAGCGAACCTGCCTGCTTGCAGCCAGCTTGGGCTTCTTGGCTACTGGACACCATTAGCTCCAGAGGGACCGAACACAGGCCCAGCCTCGGAGTCCGGTCCCAGAGCCGCGCCGCCGGCCCCCTTACAGAGCCAGAAGCAAGAAGAGGTCCGGAAAATCGGCGGCAGAAGACATCCGTCTTCAACAAGGTAGCGCACAGCACTGCAGCTGTGCGTCATTGCTCCTCAGGCACACTTCACACTCCGGTCACTGAGGGTGCAGGGCGCTAGGGGGGGGCGCCCTGAGCAGCAATATAAACACCTTGGCTGGCGAAAATACACCACATATAACCCCCAGGGCTATATGGATGTATTTTAACCCCTGCCAGAATTCAGCAAAAAGCGGGAGAAAAGTCCGCCGAGAAGGGGGCGGAGCCTATCTCCTCAGCACACTGGCGCCATTTTCCATCACAGCTCCGCTGGAAGGACGTCTCCCTGACTCTCCCCTGCAGTCCTGCACTACAGAAAAGGGTAAAAAAGAGAGGGGGGGCACTAATTTGGCGCAGTTTGATAATATCAGCAGCTATAAAGGGAAAAACACATTATATAGTGGTATCCCTGTGTATATATAGCGCTCTGGTGTGTGCTGGCATACTCTCTCTCTGTCTCCCCAAAGGGCTAGTGGGGTCCTGTCCTCTATCAGAGCATTCCCTGTGTGTGTGCGGTGTGTCGGTACGATTGTGTCGACATGTTTGAGGAGGAAAATGATGTGGAGGCGGAGCAATTGCCTGTAATAGAGATGTCACCCCCTAGGGAGTCGACACCTGAGTGGATGGGCTTATGGAAGGAATTACGTGACAGTGTCAGCTCTTTACAAAAGACAGTTGACGACATGAGACAGCCGGCTACTCAGCTTGTGCCTGTCCAGGCGTCTCAAAGGCCATCAGGGGCTCTAAAACGCCCGTTACCTCAGATGGCAGACACAGACGCCGACACGGATACTGACTCCAGTGTCGACGATGAAGAGACGAATGTGACTTCCAGTAGGGCCACACGTTACATGATTGAGGCAATGAAAAATGTTTTACATATTTCTGATAATACAAGTACCACTAAAAAGGGTATTATGTTTGGTGAGAAAAAACTGCCTGTAGTTTTTCCTGCATCGGAGGAATTAAATGAAGTGTGTGATGAAGCGTGGGTTTCCCCCGATAAAAAACTGATAATTCCTAAAAGGTTATTGGCATCATACCCTTTCCCGCCAGAGGATAGGGCACGTTGGGAAACACCCCCTAGGGTGGATAAAGCGCTCACACGCTTGTCTAAACAGGTGGCACTACCCTCTCCTGAGACGGCCGCCCTTAAGGAACCTGCTGACAGAAAGCAGGAAAATATCCTAAAATGTATATACACTCACACGGGAGTTATACTGCGACCAGCAATCGCCTCAGCCTGGATGTGCAGTTCTGGGGTGGCTTGGTCGGATTCCCTGACGGACAATATTGATACCCTAGACAGGGACAGTATATTACTGACTATAGAGCATTTAAAAGATGCATTTCTATATATGCGTGATGCACAGAGGGATATCTGCCGACTGGCATCAAGAGTAAGTGCGCTGTCCATTTCTGCCAGAAGAGGGTTATGGACACAACAGTGGTCAATGGATGCGGATTCCAAAAGGCATATGGAAGTATTGCCTTATAAAGGGGAGGAGTTATTTGGGGTAGGTCTATCAGACCTGGTAGCCACGGCAACTGCTGGGAAATCCACATTTTTACCCCAGGTAGCCTCTCAACATAAGAAGACGCCGTATTATCAGGCGCAGTCCTTTCGGCCCCATAAGGGCAAGCGGGCAAAAGGTTCCTCTTTTCTGCCCCGTGGCAGAGGGAGAGGGAAAAGGCTGCAGCAAACAGCCAGTTCCCAGGAACAGAAGCCCTCTCCCGCCTCTGCCAAGTCCTCAGCATGACGCTGGGGCTTTACAAGCGGACTCAGGCACGGTGGGGGCCCGTCTCAAGAATTTCAGCGCGCAGTGGGCTCACTCGCAAGTGGACCCCTGGATCCTTCAGGTGGTATCTCAGGGGTACAAATTGGAATTCGAGACGTCTCCCCCTCGCCGTTTCCTAAAGTCTGCTTTACCGACGTCTCCCTCCGACAGGGAGGCGGTATTGGAAGCCATTCACAAGCTGTATTCCCAGCAGGTGATAATCAAGGTACCCCTCCTGCAACAGGGAAAGGGGTATTATTCCACGCTGTTTGTGGTACCGAATCCGGACGGCTCGGTGAGACCGATTTTAAATCTAAAATCCTTGAACACTTACATACAGAGGTTCAAATTCAAGATGGAGTCACTCAGAGCAGTGATTGCGAACCTGGAAGAAGGGGATTATATGGTGTCTCTGGACATCAAGGATGCTTACCTCCATGTCCCAATTTACCCTTCTCACCAAGGGTACCTCAGGTTTGTGGTACAGAACTGTCACTATCAGTTTCAGACGCTGCCGTTTGGATTGTCCACGGCACCCCGGGTCTTTACCAAGGTAATGGCCGAAATGATGATACTCCTTCGAAGGAAGGGAGTTTTAGTTATCCCTTACTTGGACGATCTCCTGATAAGGGCAAGATCCAGGGAACAGTTGGAAGTCGGGGTAGCACTATCTCAGGTAGTGTTGCGGCAGCACGGTTGGATTCTCAATATTCCAAAATCGCAGCTGATCCCGACGACACGTCTTCTATTCCTAGGGATGATCCTGGACACAGTCCAGAAAAAGGTGTTTCTGCCGGAGGAGAAAGCCAGGGAGTTATCCGAACTAGTCAGAAACCTCCTAAAACCAGGCCAAGTGTCAGTGCATCAATGCACAAAGGTCCTGGGAAAAATGGTGGCTTCCTACGAAGCAATCCCATTCGGCAGATTCCACGCAAGAACTTTCCAGTGGGATCTGCTAGACAAATGGTCCGGGTCGCATCTTCAGATGCATCAGCGGATAACCTTGTCACCAAAGACAAGGGTGTCTCTCCTGTGGTGGTTGCAGAGTGCTCATCTTCTAGAGGTCCGCAGATTCGGCATTCAGGACTGGGTCCTGGTGACCACGGATGCCAGCCTGCGAGGCTGGGGAGCAGTCACACAGGGAAGGAATTTCCAGGGCTTGTGGTCAAGCCTGGAGACATCACTTCACATAAATATCCTGGCGCTAAGGGCCATTTACAATGCTCTAAGCCTAGCAAGACCTCTGCTTCAAGGTCAGCCGGTGTTGATCCAGTCGGACAACATCACGGCAGTCGCCCACGTAAACAGACAGGGCGGCACAAGAAGCAGGAGGGCAATGGCAGAAGCTGCAAGGATTCTTCGCTGGGCGGAAAATCATGTGATAGCACTGTCAGCAGTGTTCATTCCGGGAGTGGACAACTGGGAAGCAGACTTCCTCAGCAGGCACGACCTCCACCCGGGAGAGTGGGGACTTCATCCAGAAGTCTTCCACATGATTGTAAACCGTTGGGAAAAACCAAAGGTGGACATGATGGCGTCCCGCCTCAACAAAAAACTGGACAGGTATTGCGCCAGGTCAAGGGACCCTCAGGCAATAGCTGTGGACGCTCTGGTAACACCGTGGGTGTACCAGTCAGTGTATGTGTTCCCTCCTCTGCCTCTCATACCCAAGGTTCTGAGAATTATAAGACGGAGAGGAGTAAGAACTATACTCGTGGCTCCGGATTGGCCAAGAAGGACCTGGTACCCGGAACTTCAAGAGATGCTCACAGAGGACCCGTGGCCTCTGCCTCTAAGAAGGGACCTGCTCCAGCAAGGACCCTGTCTGTTCCAAGACTTACCGCGGCTGCGTTTGACGGCATGGCGGTTGAACGCCGGATCCTGAAGGAAAAAGGCATTCCGGAGGAAGTCATCCCTACCCTGATCAAAGCCAGGAAGGATGTAACCGCAAAGCATTATCACCGCATTTGGCGAAAATATGTTGCTTGGTGCGAGGCCAGGAAGGCCCCAACGGAGGAATTTCAACTGGGTCGATTCCTGCATTTCCTGCAAACAGGAGTGTCTATGGGCCTCAAATTGGGATCCATTAAGGTTCAGATTTCGGCCCTGTCGATTTTCTTCCAGAAAGAACTGGCTTCAGTTCCTGAAGTTCAGACGTTTGTCAAGGGGGTGCTGCATATACAGCCTCCTTTTGTGCCTCCAGTGGCACCTTGGGATCTCAATGTAGTTTTGGGGTTCCTCAAATCACATTGGTTTGAACCACTTAAATCTGTGGATTTAAAATATCTCACATGGAAAGTGGCCATGCTGTTGGCCCTGGCTTCGGCCAGGCGAGTGTCAGAATTGGCGGCTTTATCCTGCAAAAGCCCCTATCTGATTTTCCATTCGGACAGGGCGGAATTGAGGACTCGTCCTCAGTTTCTCCCTAAGGTGGTGTCAGCGTTTCACCTGAACCAACCTATTGTGGTGCCTGCGGCTACTAGGGACTTGGAGGACTCCAAGTTGCTAGTCGTTGTCAGGGCCCTGAAAATATATGTTTCCAGGACGGCTGGAGTCAGAAAATCTGACTCGCTGTTTATCTTGTATGCACCCAACAAGCTGGGTGCTCCTGCTTCGAAGCAGACTATTGCTCGTTGGATTTGTAGTACAATTCAGCTTGCACATTCTGTGGCAGGCCTGCCACAGCCAAAATCTGTAAATGCCCATTCTACAAGGAAGGTGGGCTCATCTTGGGCGGCTGCCCGAGGGGTCTCGGCTTTACAACTTTGCCGAGCAGCTACTTGGTCAGGGGCAAACACGTTTGCTAAATTCTACAAATTTGATACCCTGGCTGAGGAGGACCTGGAGTTCTCTCATTCGGTGCTGCAGAGTCATCCGCACTCTCCCGCCCGTTTGGGAGCTTTGGTATAATCCCCATGGTCCTTACGGAGTTCCCAGCATCCACTAGGACGTCAGAGAAAATAAGAATTTACTTACCGATAATTCTATTTCTCGTAGTCCGTAGTGGATGCTGGGCGCCCATCCCAAGTGCGGATTGTCTGCAATACTTGTACATAGTTATTGTTAACTAAATCGGGTTATTGTTGTTGTGAGCCATCTTTCCAGAGGCTCCTCTGTTATCATGCTGTTAACTGGGTTCAGATCACAAGTTGTACAGTGTGATTGGTGTGGCTGGTATGAGTCTTACCCGGGATTCAAAAATCCTTCCTTATTGTGTACGCTCGTCCGGGCACAGTATCCTAACTGAGGCTTGGAGGAGGGTCATAGGGGGAGGAGCCAGTGCACACCAGGTAGTCCTAAAGCTTTACTTTTGTGCCCAGTCTCCTGCGGAGCCGCTATTCCCCATGGTCCTTACGGAGTTCCCAGCATCCACTACGGACTACGAGAAATAGAATTATCGGTAAGTAAATTCTTATTATTGCTTTTGATGTCAACAATTTATCGGAGCATAGGCTGTAATATTCATCTTTTACTTATTCAGCTCCCGTATTGTTACACAGCGTTCATTGCCAATGTACGGCAAAACTATTGCTTTATTTGTTTAGAAGCTGCTTTCCGTCGTGTCTAGAGACGGAAGCACAGGGAACTGAGAGATTCGGCTGCTGACAGAGAATCCTGTGCCGTCTAGTAGGAATTGGTGTGTCATCTGCCTGCCCTACAGGCTCCGAAACACAAGTAGTGGAAATCCACTCTATGGGTCTGATTCATTCCTTATAGCTGCTGTGTGTTTTCGCACAGCGAGCGATCAGGTCCTATCTGCGCATGTGTATGTACCGCAATGCGCACTTGCATCAGACAACAACAAAGGGCATCGCTGGTCAGCGACAGGATGGTGTGAAAAATCCAATCACACGGGCGTTTGCAAAGTGATTGACAGGAGGAAGCCGTTTGTGGGTGGTAACTGGCCATTTATTGGGACTGTCCGGAAAAACGAGGCGTGCCCAAGCATTTTCAGGGCGGCTGTGTGACATCCGCTCCGGCCCCGATCAGCCTGTTTGTATCGCACTGGAGGAGTAAGTCCTGGGCTGCGCACACACTACACACACTGGATTTCAGCAGCGCGGTGTACACATGCAATCGCACACTTGCACGGCCAATATACACTCCCACTAGGGGCAGCGACTATCTGATCGCAGGACAGCAAAATTAGCAGCCCAGCGATCAGATCTGATTGACCTCCTACGTACACTGACTGTATCAGAAGCACACAGGTAAATCCCAGATGGGGGGCCTGGAGCCAGAGGAATAGTTTATAGTTATCATTGTCCCTCATTCCGAGTTGTTGGTTCGCTAGCTGCGTGCAAACGCTAGGCCGCCGCCCTCTGGGAGTGTATCTTAGCTTAGCAGAAGTGCAAAGGAAAGGATCACAGCGCTGCTACAAAAAAAGACTGTGCAGTTTCTGAGCAGCTCCAGACTTACTCCTAGCTAGCGATCACTTCAGACTGTTTAGTTCCTGTTTTGACGTCACAAACACGCCCTGCGTTCACCCAGCCACGCCTACGTTTCCCCAGGCACGCCTGCGTTTTTATCTGGCACGCCTGCGTTTTTACACACACTCCCCGAAAACGGCCAGTTACCTCCCAGAAACACCCACTTCCTGTCAATCACTCTGCGGCCAGCAGTGCGCCTGAAAAGCGTCGCTAGACCTTGTGTGAAACTGCATCGGCTTTTGTGAAAGTACGTCGCGCGTGCACAGTGCGCACCATACGCATGCGCAGATTAGCCGATTTCTAGCCTGATCGCTGCGCTGCGAACACGGCAGCTAGCGATCAACTCGGAATGAGGGCCCTTGTCCTTTACTACAAGACTGTAGGCGTGATTCAGCGGAGTGCGCAGCTGCATACACAGTTATGATTTTCGTTGCGGGGTACTTGCAGAAATATGCTAGTGTCTCAGCTGTCGCCTTGTGCACAGAAACGCCCCCTGCCAGCGTCTCTGAGCCGCCCTCCTAGGACACTGGGGCCCCTCCAGCTGTGAACGAATTTGCAGCGGGTGACAAGGCAACACCCAGAAAACGGTCCCGACATGTTTGCATTTTTCTAGCCAACCCGTTACCCCCTTCCCCAAACGTTGACTGCTTGTCACTCACATTGCAAATAATTCCTCTGTGCGTGCGCCATTGCTAAATAAATCGCAGCACGTGCACTGTGCGGCTTTTACGCATGCTCAGTGGCAAAAAATGTCAGCACTACATCCGACATCGACGGTGAAGCAGGCCCTGTACGATCCTCATGCATATCTGTCCAGACCTGTATAAGGGGAAGCAGTCAGGATCCCGGCTGTCGATATCCCGACAGTCAGAATACCGACCCCCTTCTGAATGCCGACACTGGCATCCAGAAGAGTACAACATCCCGGTGCCGGAATACCGACAGTCAGGTTGGCACTTACTTTGTGTGTGCAGGAAAAGATACGATCATTAGTATTTGTACTTGTTAAGCGTTTACTAAAGAAGCGTTATCTCTGTAATTCTCCATGTAGAGATCGATAATGAAAGCTGCATAACTAACTGAGCTTATTGGAGCGTCATCTTTACATAGCGTTAGCCGATTCTGTCTATGCCCGACCAGATAGAGATCTTGGCTGCTCCTTCCCTGCGTGCATGGGCAATAGGCAAGCTGCGGAAATATAGGGGGTCATTCCGAGTTGTTTGCTCGCAAGCTGCTTTTAGCAGCTTTGCACACGCTAAGCCGCCGCCTACTGGGAGTGAATCTTAGCTTATCAAAATTGCGAACGAAAGATTAGCAGAATTGCGAATAGACACTTCTTAGCAGTTTCTGAGTAGCTTCAAACTTACTCGGCATCTGCGATCAGTTCAGTGCTTGTCGTTCCTGGTTTGACGTCATAAACACACCCAGCGTTCGCCCAGACACTCCTCCGTTTCTCCAGCCACTCCCGCGTTTTTCCCAGAAACGGTAGCGTTTTTTCACACCCACCCATAAAACGGCCTGTTTCCGCCCAGAAACACCCACTTCCTGTCAATCACATTACGATCACCAGAATGAAGAAAAAACCTTGTAATGCCGTGAGTAAAATACCTAACTGCATAGCAAATTTACTTGGCGCAGTCGCAGTGCGAACATTGCGCATGCGCAGTTAGCGGAAAATCGCTGCGATGCGAAGAAAAATACAGAGCGAACAACTCGGAATGACCCCCATTGTGATAATAACTGTCACTGCAGCACTTGGCCGGAACAGCGTCTTATCTGATATTCTGCTCCAGCAAGAGTTGCTTGAGAAATTGCGCTTATCATTTGCAGTAATAAGAGTTGTAAATCAAGAGACAAAGGGCCTAATTCAGACCTGATCGCAAAATCAAAATCTTTCTCTAATGGGCAAAACCATGCTGCACTGCAGGTGGGGCAGATGTAACGTGCAGAGAGAGTTAGATTTGGGTGGGGTGTGTTCAAATTGAAATCTAAATTGCAGTGTAAAAATAAAGCAGCCAGTATTTACCCTGCACAGCAACAATATAACCCACCCAAATCTAACTCTCTCTGCACATGTTATATCTGCCCCACCCCCTGCACTGCACATGGTTTTGCCCAACTGCTAACAAGTTTTCTGCTGCGATCAACTCGGAATTACCCCCTGGATTGGTTAATTATGGCTACGATAATGCAATGATGATAATGCACCTACAGCCTTTTGCATCACGCCCCCTCCACGCACCTCTATGCCAAGCCACGCCCACCACTGTGCTAACCTGGCTCCCTCCATCCGGAGTGGGCAGCCAGAAAGCCGGAAACTGTATGTTCACGCTGCTAACAAGTTTTCTGCTGCGATCAACTCGGAATTAGGCCCCCTGCCCTTAAAATATGTGGAAACTGCTGTATCCGCATGTTTAAGGGCAGGATTAAGTATGCCTTAAATGTGGCAAATAAAAATGCTGCTTTTCCGTACACTAGCTCACGCAGCAGCTGTCCCCATAGTTTTCTGGAAGATGGTATTTAACAAGATCTGCAAAGCGAGGATCAACTTTAGCTCAGACTGAAACAAACCTTTTGTTTCATTTTACAGATGGATCTGCCCGTGCCAGCGCCTTCAGGTAGTGTTTTCCTATAAAGGGGCTGCCCCTCTCTCATGGGCTGCGGGAGGTCTCACAGCATATTGCGGGGGTTTCCGCACTGCGCATGCATAGTAGCCGCGAGAGGGTCCACCGGGACGGGCTCTTATCTGAGCCCCTGTCCCAGGATCAACATTGGCACATGCTAGCGAAAAAAAAGAACTTTAAGATTTGAGAGCAGACCTTTTTCTTTTTTTTCTTTCTTTCTTTCTTTCTTTCTTTCTTTCTTTCTTTCTTTCTTTCTTTCTTTCTTTCTTTCTTTCTTTCTTTCTTTCTTTTCTTTCTCTCTGTCGTTTCTCTTTGTCTTTTTATTCTTTATTCTTTCTCATCTTAATATTTAAGGGCAGACCTTTTTCCCTTTCTTTCTTTCTTTCTTTCTTTCTTTCTTTCTTTCTTTCTTTCTTTCTTTCTTTCTTTCTTTCTTTCTTTCTTTCTTTCTTTCTTTCCTTTCTCTGTCGTTTCTTTTTGTCTTTCTTTTATTCTTTATTCTTTCTCATCTTAATATTTAAGGGCAGACCTTTTTCTCTTTCTTTCTTTCTTTCTTTCTTTCTTTCTTTCTTTCTTTCTTTCTTTCTTTCTTTCTTTCTTTCTTTCTTTCTTTCTTTCTTTCTTTCCTTTCTCTGTCGTTTCTTTTTGTCTTTCTTTTATTCTTTATTCTTTCTCATCTTAATATTTAAGGGCAGACCTTTTTCTCTTTCTTTCTTTCTTTCTTTCTTTCTTTCTTTCTTTCTTTCTTTCTTTCTTTCTTTCTTTCTTTCTTTCTTTCTTTCTTTCTTTCTTTCTCTCTTTCTTTCTCTTTCTTTCTTTCTTTCTTTCTTTCTTTCTTTCTTTCTCTCTTTCTTTCTTTCTTTCTTTCTTTCTTTCTCTATTTATTTCATTCATTCTCTTCTTTCTTTCTTTCTTTACTTTCTTTTCTTTCATTTCTTTCTCTCTGTCGTTTCTTTTTGTCTTTTATTCTTTATACTTTCTCATTTTAATATTCGTTCTTTCTTATCAAAAGTTGAAGAGTGATGAAGCACCATTATCTAACTTCTACGTTACAGGCTGCTTGAACTAGGAGCTGATTGGTTGATACTTTACGTCTCTCCACTTTTTCTCTCTTCAAGGATTGATACGTCTCCCCGTCTGTGTGTGTCTCTCTCTCTCTCTCTCTCTCTCTCTCTCTCTCTCATTTTGTTTCTCTTACTTTTTGGATTTTTTTTCTTACAAAAATCCAAAGTAAGTTCTGTAGTGTCACTGCCAAGACAAAGCTTCCTCTGATCATATTTATCACTTGAATATGGCTGATGTACCAGCGTCTTCTCGCCGACCTTGACAAGTACGTCTTTGTCTTGCTGCATATTAGCATTTTAGTACAAGAAAGCTGTTTCTGTCTCTGTTCCTAAACACAGACTGATCCCTAACGCTGGTCGGGAGCCTGGCAGCCGCTCCAGTCATGCAAGTAACGGTGTATGGAGATTTTGTTGGCTTACACACATTTGCATGGCTCATCAGAATGTGAAAAAGCATAAAGTGCTCCAAATTACACTGTTTTTCTGCAGAATTTCTGTCTGCTTGGAAAGTATTTTGGTTAATCTGAACCTACGTGGCGGCTCTGGTGATGTCTGGGAATCAGTATGATATGTGCGGACAGGTAATAATAATATAAATAACATAATGACAATTATATTGTCATTTCAGACTTCTGTTTTTGGCTTATTAGCGGTGACCCAGAATTAGAACGCTGGCTTAATGAACAAATGGTTGTTGGTTTCATTCTATACATTGCTGGAGTGCGTCATCATTGAGTGATAACGACTTAATTGGTAACAGAGGCAATTTCTAGTGGAATGTAAACTGGAAATAGAATTTCCTAACTTGTGGAAATTCTAAAGGTTTTCATTTCATCATATTGAGAAGCACTTCTATCCGCACTGACGTAGCATAAAACGTGGAGCAACTACAACATGGGAATAGTTTTGTTTTATGGTTTGAAATCGGAAAATAAATCAAATTAAAACGTTAACACCCGCTCTCTAAGTAATGAGCAAGACGGGGCGCAACTTAAAATGGCAGAAATACTGACCATGAGTAACAGTTTTACAGTAGGACGCATTTTTGCAGGACAAATGTAATTGCAAACCTTAAAGGTGTATGCTCGAATTATGTGGCTGGATCAAGATATACTCTAAAGTGCCCCATACACTTATACGACATGACGGTCCGTCATGTCGTATTAGATTTCCCTTCAACCTTCCAGCAGCCTCCCGGGTGGCAGTATAGTATAAGATACATCGTATGCGGTCCTTTTGCATACGATGTATCTTATACGATCCCAGCCATTCCTGCGGGATCCGACATATCACGAGTGCAGCACTCGTGATATGTGGGATCTAGGGTGATCCGATGCTCACGGGTACGCGCATCGGGTCAAATCGGGTGTAAAGCACAACGAAAATGCCCGATTTCACCCAATATATCGGATTGGGATGAAATCGGGCATTATCGTTCTAGTGTATGGGGCCCTTTAGCGCTGATAGAGCAGTCCTCATCATCAACTTGATGATGATGATGATGACGATTATAATATATAAATAAAATATTAATCCACTATTGTCCACTCTCATGAGATTGGAGGTTCTTCTCTCTTCCAGGTTCCATCTACTGCCTCTGAATATTCCCTTGGCAATTAAACATCAGAATAAGCTACTGTACTGTAGGTCGACTTACTGTCTCAGCCACTGCTTGTCTTATTGCTGTGAACTGGCGTCAGTTATCAACCTTGAATATAAGCATTGAATAGAGTGTGTGGGATCGGGTATCACACCCCCTTTAACAAGGTGTGGGAGCTCTGGACACCTTCCAAAGCTTGTTTGCTATTTTCCTTGTAGATTTTGAGGACTTGGGGGCAGCTCTCCTGGTACCTTTCTTCCGCTTCCCCTTTTTACTTTTTCATTATTCTGTCCTTTCTCCTCTTTATTCCACCCTCACTAGTGGCCAGCCACAACTTTTCTTTCTCTTTTCATTTCTTCCACCTTCGCTAGTGGCCACCTACAGCGCTTGTTTTCTTTCCCTTTTCCTCTTTCTCACACCCTCACTAGTGGCCAGCCACAACTTTTCTTTCTCTTTTCATTTCTTCCACCTTCGCTAGTGGCCACCTACAGCGCTTGTTTTCTTTCTCTTTTCCACTTTCTCACACCCTCGCTAGTGGCCAGTCAGACTGCTTCATTTCTTTCTCTTTTCTTCTTTCTCCCACCCTCAATAGTGGACAGTCAAACTGCTTCATTTCTTTTTCTTTTCTTCTTTCTCCCACCCTCGCTAGTGACCAGCCACACCGCTTCTTTTCTTTCTCTTTTCTTCTTTCTCCCACCCTCGCTAGTGACCAGCCACACCGCTTCATTTCTTTCTCTTTTCCTCTTTCTCCCACCCTCAATAGTGGCCAGCCATACCGCTTCTTTTCTTTCTCTTTTCCTCTTTCTCCCACCCTCGCTAGTGACCAGCCACACTGCTTAATTTCTTTCTCTTTTCCTCTTTCTCCCACCCTCGCTAGTGACCAGCCACACTGCTTCATTTCTTTCTCTTTTCCTCTTTCTCCCACCCTCAATAGTGGCCAGCCATACCGCTTCTTTTCTTTCTCTTTTCCTCTTTCTCCCACCCTCGCTAGTGACCAGCCACACTGCTTAATTTCTTTCTCTTTTCCTCTTTCTCACACCCTCGCTAGTGGCCAGTCAAACTGCTTCATTTCTTTCTCTTTTCATCTTTCTCCCATCCTCAATAGTGGCCAGCCATACCGCTTCTTTTCTTTCTCTTTTCCTCTTTCTCCCACCCTCGCTAGTGACCAGCCACGCTGCTTCATTACTTTCTCTTTTCCTCTTTCTCTCACCCTCGCTAGTGACCAGCCACGCTGCTTAATTTCTTTCTCTTTTCCTCTTTCTCCCACCCTCGCTAGTGACGAGCCACACTGCTTAATTTCTTTCTCTTTTCCTCTTTCTCCCACCCTCGCTAGTGACCACCCACACCACTTCATTTCTTTCTCTTTAACTCTTTCTCCCACCCTCGCTAGTGACCAGCCACACCGCTTCATTTCTTTCTCATTTCCTCTTTCTCCCACCCTCACTAGTGACCAGCCACACCGCTTCATTTCTTTCTCTTTTCCTCTTTCTCCCACCCTCGCTAGTGACCAGCCACACCGCTTCATTTCTTTCTCTTTAACTCTCCCACCCTCGCTAGTGACCAGCCACACTGCTTCATTTCTTTCTCTTTTCCTCTTTCTCCCACCCTCGCTAGTGACCAGCCACACCGCTTCATTTCTTTACCATTTCCTCTTTCTCCCACCCTCGCTAGTGACCAGCCACACCGCTTCATTTCTTTCTTTTCTTCTTTCTCCCACCCTCGCTAGAGGCCAGCCACGCCACTTATTTTCTTTCTCTTTTCCTCTTTCTCCCACCCTCGCTAGTGACCAGCCACACCGCTTCATTTCTTTCTCTTTAACTCTTTCTCCCACCCTCGCTAGTGACCAGCCACACCGCTTCATTTCTTTCTCATTTCCTCTTTCTCCCACCCTCACTAGTGACCAGCCACACCGCTTCATTTCTTTCTCTTTTCCTCTTTCTCCCACCCTCGCTAGTGACCAGCCACACCGCTTCATTTCTTTCTCTTTAACTCTCCCACCCTCGCTAGTGACCAGCCACACTGCTTCATTTCTTTATCATTTCCTCTTTCTCCCACCCTCGCTAGTGACCAACCACACCGCTTCATTTCTTTCTTTTCTTCTTTCTCCCACCCTCGCTAGAGGCCAGCCACACCACTTATTTTCTTTCTCTTTTCCTCTTTCTCCCACCCTCGCTAGTGACCAGTCACACCGCTTCATTTCTTTCTCTTTTCCTCTTTCTCCCACCCTTGCTAGTGATCAGCCACACTGCTTCATTTCTTTCTCTTTTCCTCTTTCTCCCACCCTCGCTAGTGACCAGCCACACTGCTTCATTTCTTTCTCTTTTCCTCTTTCTCCCACCCTTGCTAGTGACCAGCCACACTGCTTCATTTCTTTCTCTTTTCCTCTTTCTCCCACCCTCGCTAGTGACCAGCCACACTGCTTCATTTCTTTCTCTTTTCCTCTTTCTCCCACCCTCGCTAGTGACCACCCACACCGCTTCATTTCTTTCTCTTCTCTTCTTTCTCCCACCCTCGCTAATGACCAGCCACACCGCTTTATTTCTTTCTTTTCTTCTTTCTCCCACCCTCGCTAGAGGCCAGCCACACTGCTTCATTTATTTCTCTTTTCCTCTTTCTCCCACCCTCGCTAGTGACCAGCCACACCGCTTCATTTCTTTCTTTTCTTCTTTCTCCCACCCTCGCTAGGGGCCAGCCACGCTGCTTCATTTCTTTCTCTTTTCTTCTTTCTCCCACCATCGCTAGTGGTCTGTCACACTGCTAATTTTCTTTCTCTTTTCCTCTTCCACCCTCGCTAGTGGCCAGCCACACCGCTTCTTTTCTTTCTCTTTTCCTCTTTCTCACACCATCACTAGTGGCCAGCCGCAACATTTTCCCAGTGTTTTGCACATGCGCAGTAGGAAATCACTGGTAAAATGGCTGCTGCGCATGCGCTGTAGACTCTGGGAACCCTAGTGCCCAGAGTCACAGCGCTGCTGGCTAGAGAGGAGGGGCTTCAGATGGATCCTGCACACAGGCCTCCTCCTCTCTAGAAACGCCCCTGCCTCTGTCATAGGGGAAAATGTGCTAAGCCTTGGAGATTGATAACGTGGAGAGAGATAAAGCACCAGCCAATCAGCTCCTAACTGCTAGGACAGTTAGGAGCTGGTTGGTTGGTAGTTTCTCTCTCTCTCGCCACTTTATCACTCTCCAAGGCTTAGTAAATCTGCCCCTTAATGCTATACCAGCAACATTTTATGTAACGAGTGTGGAACTCACATAGGGGGTATATATTGGTCATCGTCTGTGCTGCAGGACCGACGCAATATGTCTGTGAACGACGTAGTTCACAGACATATCGTTTGTACACACCCGCCGATCAGTTAACGATATATTGGGGGTAATTCTGAGTTGATCGCAGCAGCAAATTTGTTAGCAGTTGGGCAAAACCATGTGCACTGCAGGTGGGGCAGATGTAACATGTGCAGAGAGAGTTAGATTTGGGTGGGTTATATTGTTTCTGTGCAGGGTAAATACTGGCTGCTTTATTTTTACACTGCAATTTAGATTGTGCATCCACAACATGTAGCTATACAGAGCAGCGGTGTGAAAGTTCTCTCCCCATCCCCCCACACGGGACACTGCAGCCCGTGGATGGGACATCCGGACAGTCCCCGAAAAGGCTATATATATTCAAGGATTGGCACAGAAGTCCGGAAGTAAATCCCTCCAGCTGATGCGTTTCTCTGATCTTCAGGAAAAGATAAGCCAGCCATATGTTCTCCCTGGTAAAGATAACACCCTTTGTTCCTTGATAAGAGGAGCAGACTGGGATGCGGAGAACTCTAATTATAATGTGCATTGTGTAGGGGACAGGCATGCAGAGGACACAGCGTCTGTCACAAAAACAATTGCTAACGGAGCTGCTTGTGTTATAACTTATTGTGTTGCTGCAAATTACTGTATTCTCACATTTTGCACTACTGCAAAGACTCTCTCCAGTTTTCATCATAAGTGTGATATCTGGAGGGGCAGCGAATTAGACTGGCAAGTGCCGCTGTGATGTCACACGTGTATCTGTAATCTTTCTGGAACCAAGTGTGGATTTTAAAGCCAAAATGTGATAAAAGAGAAGATAGCATAGGATGGTGGGGGAACTCTGCTGTATTATAGGATAGAGCGGTGAAATGGTGCTGGAGGGAGGAGGCTGTGCCTGTAATAGGCGGATTATTTTAGATGCAGAAAATTACCTACAATTTGTACCATAAAGTGTTAGATATAAAAGGGGAGATGTATCAAGTCTTGGAAAAAGATAAAGTACCAAACTATCAGCCTCCAGCTACTGTTTTACAGGCTGCGCTGGGAAAAATGACAGGAGCTGATTGGTAGGTAATTTATCTCTCTCCACTTTATCTCTCTCCAACGCTTGATACACCTCCCCCAAATATTCTTCTAGTAATCCCTTACTCCATCTAAGTACAAATATGCTACAATAAACACCAGTTAACATTTTTCACTGTGTAAAATAGAGGCAGCAAGTCAAACATGAACAAACTAAATATATATATATATATATATATATATATATATATATATATATATATATATATATATATATACAGAGAAAAATATAACATTTTAAAATAATCAGAAAGAAAACACACATTAAGGTCGACAGTTTTTGACAGTCACTACGTCGGCAGCGGTAAAAAAGTTGTAAGTAGCATTTTTCCTTTCTCGGTGTAGTGCCGTCGGCAATCTGCTGTTGATGTAGCGACTGCCGGCAAAGTGTCTACCGACTTCCTGACTGCGACCCAATGAATTAGGAGGAGGAAAGACAAATGTCACTTTCTCTGTGATCATATATTACTGGCATAGGGGCAATTTGTGAAATGTGGGTGGTAATTGTGCAGTGAGGGGTTATACCCTTTTCTCTGACGTCCTAGTGGATGCTGGGAACTCCGAAAGGACCATGGGGAATAGCGGCTCCGCAGGAGACTGGGCACAACTAAAGAAAGCTTTTAGGTCACCTGGTGTGCACTGGCTCCTCCCACTATGACCCTCCTCCAAGCCTCAGTTAGATTTTGTGCCCGGCCGAGGTTGGATGCACACTAGGGGCTCTCCTGAGCTTCTAAAAAGAAAGTATATAATTAGGTTTTTTATTTTACAGTGAGACCTGCTGGCAACAGGCTCACTGCAGCGAGGGACTAAGGGGAGAAGAAGCGAACCTACCTGCTTGCAGCTAGCTTGGGCTTCTTAGGCTACTGGACACCATTAGCTCCAGAGGGATCGACCGCATGGAACTGGCCTTGGTGTTCGGTCCCGGAGCCGCGCCGCCGTCCCCCTTACAGAGCCAGAAGCAAGAAGAGGTCCGGAAAATCGGCGGCAGAAGACATCAGTCTTCACCAAGGTAGCGCACAGCACTGCAGCTGTGCGCCATTGCTCCTCATACACACTTCACACTCCGGTCACTGAGGGTGCAGGGCGCTAGGGGGGGGCGCCCTGAGCAGCAATAAAAACACCTTGGCTGGCAAAAATACCACAATATATAGCCCCAGAGGCTATATATGTGATAATTACCCCTGCCAGAATCCATAAAAAAGCGGGAGAATAGTCTGCGAAAAAGGGGCGGAGCTATCTCCTTCAGCACACTGGCGCCATTTCTCCCTCACAGCTCCGCTGGAAGGAAGCTCCCTGGCTCTCCCCTGCAGTCTACACTACAGAAAAGGGTAAAAAAGAGAGGGGGGGCACTAAATTTAGGCGCAGTATATATAACAGCAGCTATAGGGGACATCATTCAGTTAGTCCCTGCATTATATAGCGCTCTGGTGTGTGCTGGCATACTCTCACTCTGTCTCCCCAAAGGGCTTTTGTGGGTCCTGTCCTCTGTTAGAGCATTCCCTGTGTGTGTGCGGTGTGTCGGTACGGCTGTGTCGACATGTTTGATGAGGATAATGATGTGGAGGCGGAGCAGATGCCTATAGAAGGGATGTCACCCCCTGCGGGGCAGACACCTGAGTGGATGGACTTATGGAAGGAATTGCGTGCACGTGTCGACTCCTTACACAAAAAATTTGACGACATGCCAAATGCGGGACAGCCGGCTTCTCAGCTCGTGCCTGTCCAGGCGTCTCAAAGGCCATCGGGGGCTCTAAAACGCCCGCTACCTCAGATGGCAGATGCGGATGTCGACACGGATACTGACACCAGTGTCGACGACGATGAGTCTAGTCTAATGTCCACTAAGGCCATTCGTTGCATGATTGAAGCAATGAAAGAGGTGTTACAAATTTCTGATATAAACCCAGGTACCACTAAAAAGGGTATTATGTTTGGGGAGAAAAAACTACCCGTAGTTTTTCCCCCATCAGAAGAATTAAATGAAGTGTGTGAAGAAGCGTGGGCTTTCCCTGATAAAAGATTGGTAATCTCTAAGAAGTTACTAATGGCGTTCCCTTTCCCGCCAGAGGATAGGTCACGTTGGGAGACACCCCCTAGGGTGGATAAAGCGCTCACACGTTTGTCTAAAAAGGTGGCACTACCGTCTCCGGATACGGCCGCCCTCAAGTAACCTGCTGATAGAAAGCAGGAGGCGATCCTGAAGTCTGTATATACACACTCAGGCATTATACTTAGACCAGCTATTGCGTCAGCATGGATGTGCAGTGCTGCCGCTGCGTGGTCAGATTCCCTGTCAGAAAATATTGACACCCTAGACAGGGATACTATTCTGCTAACCATAGAGCATATAAAAGACTCAGTCTTATACATGAGAGATGCACAGAGGGAGATCTGCCGGCTGGCATCTAAAATAAGTGCATTGTCCATTTCTGCTAGGAGAGGCTTATGGACTCGCCAGTGGACAGGGGATGCAGATTCAAAAAGGCACATGGAAGTTTTGCCTTATAAGGGTGAGGAGTTATTTGGGGATGGTCTCTCGGACCTAGTTTCCACAGCAACTGCTGGGAAGTCAGCATTTTTACCCCATGTTCCCTCACAGCCTAAAAAGGCGCCGTTTTATCAGGTACAGTCCTTTCGGACTCAGAAAAACAGGCGTGGAAAAGGCGGGTCCTTTCTGTCCAGAGGCAGAGGTAGGGGAAAAAGGCTGCAACAAACAGCAGGTTCCCAGGAGCAAAAGTCCTCCCCCGCTTCTTCCAAGTCCGCCGCATGACGGTGGGGCTCCACAGGCGGAGCCAGGTACGGTGGGGGGCCGCCTCAAAAATTTCAGCGATCAGTGGGCTCGCTCACAGGTGGATCCCTGGATCCTGCAAATAGTATCTCAAGGGTACAAACTGGAATTCGAGGCGTCTCCACCCCACCGGTTCCTAAAATCTGCCTTGCCGATTACTCCTTCAGACAGGGAGGCTGTGCTAGCGGCAATTCACAAGCTGTATTCCCAGCAGGTGATAATCAAGGTGCCCCTACTTCAACAAGGACGGGGTTACTATTCCACACTGTTTGTGGTACCGAAACCGGACGGTTCGGTGAGACCCATTTTAAATTTGAAATCCTTGAACACATACATAAAAAAATCCAAGTTCAAGATGGAATCGCTCAGGGCGGTTATTGCAAGCCTGGACGAGGGGGATTACATGGTATCCCTGGACATCAAGGATGCTTACCTGCATGTCCCCATTTACTATCCTCACCAGGAGTACCTCAGATTTGTGGTACAGGATTGCCATTACCAATTCCAGACGCTGCCGTTTGGACTCTCCACGGCACCGAGGGTGTTTACCAAGGTAATGGCGGAAATGATGATACTCCTTCGAAGAAAGGGAGTTTTAATTATCCCGTACTTGGACGATCTCCTAATAAAGGCGAGGTCCAAGGAGCAGTTGTTGGTGGGAGTAGCACTATCTCAGGAGGTGCTACACCAGCACGGTTGGATTCTGAATATTCCAAAATCACAGCTGGTTCCGACGACACGTCTACTGTTCCTGGGTATGATTCTGGATACAGTCCAGAAAAAAGTGTTTCTCCTGGAGGAGAAAGCCAAGGAGCTGTCATCTCTAGTCAGAGACCTCCTGAAACCAAAACAGGTATCGGTGCATCACTGCACGCGGGTCCTGGGAAAGATGGTGGCTTCTTACGAAGCAATTCCTTTCGGCAGGTTCCATGCCAGAATCTTTCAGTGGGACCTGTTGTACCAATGGTCCGGATCGCATCTTCAGATGCATCGCCTAATAACCCTGTCTCCAAGAACCAGGGTGTCTCTGCTGTGGTGGCTGCAGAGTGCTCATCTTCTAGAGGGCCGCAGATTCGGCATACAGGACTGGGTCCTGGTGACCACGGATGCCAGCCTTCGAGGCTGGGGGGCAGTCACACAGGGAAGAAACTTCCAAGGGCTGTGGTCGAGTCAGGAGACTTCCCTACACATAAATATTCTGGAACTAAGGGCCATTTACAATGCCCTAAGTCAGGCAAAATCCCTGCTTCTACACCAGCCGGTACTGATCCAGTCAGACAACATCACGGCAGTCGCCCATGTAAATCGACAGGGCGGCACAAGAAGCAGGATGGCAATGGCAGAAGCCACAAGGATTCTCCGATGGGCGGAAAATCACGTACTAGCACTGTCAGCAGTGTTCATTCCGGGAGTGGACAACTGGGAAGCAGACTTTCTCAGCAGGCACGACCTCCACCCGGGAGAGTGGGGACTTCATCCAGAAGTCTTCACGCTGATTGTAAATCGATGGGAACGGCCACAGGTGGACATGATGGCGTCCCGCCTAAACAAAAAACTAGAGAGATATTGCGCCAGGTCAAGGGACCCTCAGGCGATAGCTGTGGACGCTCTAGTGACACCGTGGGTGTACCAGTCAGTTTATGTGTTCCCTCCTCTGCCTCTCATACCAAGGGTACTGAGAATAATAAGAAAACGAGGATTAAGAACAATACTCGTGGTTCCGGATTGGCCAAGACGAGCGTGGTACCCGGAACTTCAAGAGATGATCTCAGAGGACCCATGGCCTCTGCCGCTCAGACAGGACCTGCTGCAGCAGGGGCCCTGTCTGTTCCAAGACTTACCGCGGCTGCGTTTGACGGCATGATGGTTGAACGCCGGATCCTGAAGGAAAAGGGCATTCCGGAGGAAGTCATTCCTACGCTGATTAAAGCCAGGAAAGATGTAACTGCAAAGCATTATCACCGCATATGGCGGAAGTATGTTGCTTGGTGTGAGGCCAAAAAGGCCCCAACAGAGGAATTTCAACTAGGTCGATTTCTGCATTTCCTACAAGCAGGAGTGACTATGGGCCTGAAATTAGGCTCCATTAAGGTACAGATCTCGGCTCTGTCGATTTTCTTCCAGAAAGAACTAGCTTCAGTACCTGAAGTTCAGGCATTGTGAAAGGAGTGCTGCATATTCAGCCCCCGTTTGTGCCTCCAGTGGCACCTTGGGATCTCAACGTGGTGTTGAGTTTCTTAAAATCACATTGGTTTGAGCCACTTAAAACCGTGGATCTAAAATATCTCACGTGGAAAGTGGTCATGTTATTGGCCTTGGCTTCAGACAGGCGTGTGTCAGAATTGGCAGCTTTGTCATGTAAAAGCCCTTATCTGATTTTCCATATGGATAGGGCGGAATTGAGGACTCGTCCCCAGTTTCTCCCTAAGGTGGTATCAGCTTTTCACTTGAACCAACCTATTGTGGTGCCTGCGGCTACTAGGGACTTGGAGGATTCCAAGTTACTGGACGTAGTCAGGGCCTTGAAAATGTATGTTTCCAGGACGGCTAGAGTCAGGAAAACTGACTCGCTATTTATTCTGTATGCACCCAACAAGCTGGGTGCTCCTGCTTCTAAGCAGACTATTGCTCGCTGGATTTGTAGCACAATTCAGCTGGCGCATTCTGCGGCTGGACTGCCGCATCCTAAACCAGTAAAAGCCCATTCCACAAGGAAGGTGGGCTCATCTTGGGTGGCTGCCCGAGGGGTCTCGGCTTTACAACTTTGCCGAGCTGCTACTTGGTCAGGGGCAAACACGTTTGCAAAATTCTACAAATTTGATACCCTGGCTGAGGAGGACCTTGAGTTCTCTCATTCGGTGCTGCAGAGTCATCCGCACTCTCCCGCCCGTTTGGGAGCTTTGGTATAATCCCCATGGTCCTTTCGGAGTTCCCAGCATCCACTAGGACGTCAGAGAAAATAAGATTTTACTCACCGGTAAATCTATTTCTCGTAGTCCGTAGTGGATGCTGGGCGCCCATCCCAAGTGCGGATTGTCTGCAATACTTGTACATAGTTATTGTTAACTAAAGGGTTATTGTTGAGCCATCTGTTGAGAGGCTCAGTTGTTTTCATACTGTTAAACTGGGTATAGTATCACGAGTTATACGGTGTGATTGGTGTGGCTGGTAGAAGTCTTACCCGGGATTCAAAATCCTTCCTTATTATGTCAGCTCGTCCGGGCACAGTGTCCTAACTGAGGCTTGGAGGAGGGTCATAGTGGGAGGAGCCAGTGCACACCAGGTGACCTAAAAGCTTTCTTTAGTTGTGCCCAGTCTCCTGCGGAGCCGCTATTCCCCATGGTCCTTTCGGAGTTCCCAGCATCCACTACGGACTACGAGAAATAGATTTACCGGTGAGTAAAATCTTATTTTTAGTTTAGGATAAGTATTAGGTAAATCCCTAAATTCCTAGCCCAGGAACATTGGGGGTCATTCCGAGTTGATTGCTCGTTGCCGTTTTTCGCAACGGAGCGATTAAGGAAAAAATGCGCATGCGCATGGTACGCAGTGCGCATGCGGTAAGTATTTTAGCACAAAACTTAGTAGATTTACTCACGTCCGAACGAAGAATTTTCATCGTTGAAGTGATCGGAGTGTGATTGACAGGAAGTGGGTGTTTCTGGGTGGAAACTGACCGTTTTCTGGGAGTGTGCGGAAAAACGCAGGCGTGCCAGCATAAAACGCTGGAGTGTCTGGAGAAACGGGGGAGTGGCTGGCCGAACGCAGGGCGTGTTTGTGACGTCAAACCAGGAACGAAACGGGCTGAGCTGATTGCAGTGTAGGAGTAAGTCTCGAGCTACTCAGAAACTGCTAAGAATTATTTATTCGCAATTCTGCTAATCTTTCGTTTGCAATTCTGCTAAGTAAAGATACACTCCCAGAGGGCGGCGGCCTAGCGTGTGCAATGCTGCTAAAATCTGCTAGCGAGCGAACAACTCGGAATGACCCCCATTATTCTCTGTGTGCAGAGGGAAATACTTAAATATGGTGATGTCAGCTTATGATAACGATAACCATTTCCCATGAGAAAAGTGCTCATTACTGCTGCAGTTGTAAGATACTGTATGATGCCCTTTGTTACAATGTGTCCACTACTCTCCTGGAATTTTTTTTAGAACTTCTCCTGGACTCCTAGGAGGTTAGGCCATTTCTTACAACTTCTCCTGGACTCCTGGGAGGTTAGGTCATTTCTTACAACTTCTCCTGGACTCCTGGGAGGTTAGGTCATTTCTTACAACTTCTCCTGGACTCCTGGGAGGTTAGGTCATTTCTTACAACTTCTCCTGGACTCCTGGGAGGTTAGGTCATTTCTTACAACTTCTCCTGGACTCCTGGGAGGTTAGGTCATTTCTTACAACTTCTCCTGGACTCCTGGGAGGTTAGGTCATTTCTTACAACTTCTCCTGGACTTCTGGGAGGTTAGGTCATTTCTTACAACATCTCCTGGACTCCTGGGAGTTTAGGCCATTTCTAACAACTTCTCCTGGACTCCTGGGAGGTTAGGCCACCTTCTTGGATCACGTAATCATGGCTTTGTGATCCACGTAATAATGGCCTCGCTCTCCACTACACAATCCCACTGTATTTTCCAGCCGCTACATCTATACATCCTTTTGAAAAAGCTTTTGATTTCCCCTATAGTGCAGACATGCTCTAACTCAGAGGTTCCCAAACTGTGTGCCGTGGCTCCCTGGGGTGCCTCGGGACACTTGCAGGTGTGCCCTGGGTTGGTGGTCCAGGACCAATTCAAATTATTCATGGTCAATAATAAGATTTTACTTACCGATAAATCTATTTCTCGGAGTCCGTAGTGGATGCTGGGGTTCCTGAAAGGACCATGGGGAATAGCGGCTCCGCAGGAGACAGGGCACAAAAAGTAAAGCTTTTCCAGATCAGGTGGTGTGCACTGGCTCCTCCCCCTATGACCCTCCTCCAGACTCCAGTTAGGTACTGTGCCCGGACGAGCGTACACAATAAGGGAGGATTTTGAATCCCGGGTAAGACTCATACCAGCCACACCAATCACACCGTACAACTTGTGATCTAAACCCAGTTAACAGTATGATAACAGCGGAGCCTCTGAAAGATGGCTTCCTTCAACAATAACCCGAATTAGTTAACAATAACTATGTACAATTATTGCAGATAATCCGCACTTGGGATGGGCGCCCAGCATCCACTACGGACTCCGAGAAAT
The DNA here is from genome assembly GCF_028390025.1 of Pseudophryne corroboree. Taxonomy (NCBI): domain Eukaryota; kingdom Metazoa; phylum Chordata; class Amphibia; order Anura; family Myobatrachidae; genus Pseudophryne; species Pseudophryne corroboree. Next base: position 36,112,339 of record NC_086452.1, on the reverse strand, counting down.
AGATTTATCGGTAAGTAAAATCTTATTTTCTCTATCGTCCTAGTGGATGCTGGGGTTCCTGAAAGGACCATGGGGATTATACCAAAGCTCCCAAACGGGCGGGAGAGTGCGGATGACTCTGCAGCACCGAATGAGAGAACTCCAGGTCCTCCTTAGCCAGAGTATCAAATTTGTAAAATTTTACAAACGTGTTCTCCCCTGACCACGTAGCTGCTCGGCAAAGTTGTAATGCCGAGACCCCTCGGGCAGCCGCCCAAGATGAGCCCACCTTCCTTGTGGAGTGGGCCTTTACAGATTTAGGCTGTGGCAGGCCTGCCACAGAATGTGCAAGTTGGATTGTGCTACAGATCCAACGAGCAATCGTCTGCTTCGACGCAGGAGCACCCATCTTGTTGGGTGCATACAATATAAACAACGAGTCAGATTTTCTGACTCCAGCTGTCCTTGCAATATATATTTTTAATGCTCTGACAACGTCCAGTAACTTGGAGTCCTCCAAGTCACTTGTAGCCGCAGGCACTACAATAGGCTGGTTCAGATGAAATGCTGACACCACCTTAGGGAGAAAATGCGGACGAGTCCGCAGTTCTGCCCTGTCCGAATGGAAAATCAGATATGGGCTTTTGTAAGATAAAGCTGCCAGTTCTGACACTCTCCTGGCCGAAGCCAGGGCTAGAAGCATGGTCACTTTCCATGTGAGATATTTCAAATCCACCTTCTTTAGTGGTTCAAACCAATGAGATTTTAGAAAGTCCAAAACCACATTGAGATCCCACGGTGCCACTGGCGGCACCACAGGAGGCTGTATATGTAGCACTCCCTTAACAAAGGTCTGGACTTCAGGGACTGAAGCCAATTCTTTTTGAAAGAAAATCGACAGGGCCGAAATTTGAACCTTAATAGATCCCAATTTGAGACCCATAGACAATCCTGATTGCAGGAAATGTAGGAATCGACCCAGTTGAAATTCCTCCGTCGGAGCACTCCGATCTTCGCACCACGCAACATATTTTCGCCAAATTCGGTGATAATGTTGCACGGTTACTTCCTTCCTTGCTTTAATCAAAGTAGGAATGACTTCTTCCGGCATGCCTTTTTCCTTTAGGATCCGGCGTTCAACCGCCATGCCGTCAAACGCAGCCGCGGTAAGTCTTGAAACAGACAGGGACCCTGCTGAAGCAAGTCCCTCCTTAGAGGTAGAGGCCACGGATCTTCCGTGATCATCTCTTGAAGTTCCGGGTACCAAGTCCTTCTTGGCCAATCCGGAACCACTAGTATCGTCCTTACGCCTCTTTGCCGTATAATTCTCAATACTTTTGGTATGAGAGGCAGAGGAGGAAACACATACACCGACTGGTACACCCAAGGCGTTACCAGCGCGTCCACAGCTATTGCCTGCGGATCTCTTGACCTGGCGCAATACCTGTCCAGTTTTTTGTTGAGGCGAGACGCCATCATGTCCACCATTGGTCTTTCCCAACGGGTTACCAGCAAGTGGCAGACTTCTGGATGAAGTCCCCACTCTCCCGGGTGAAGATCGTGTCTGCTGAGGAAGTCTGCTTCCCAGTTGTCCACTCCCGGGATGAACACTGCTGACAGTGCTATCACATGATTCTCTGCCCAGCGAAGAATCCTTGCAGCTTCTGCCATTGCACTCCTGCTTCTTGTGCCGCCCTGTCTGTTCACATGGGCGACTGCCGTGATGTTGTCCGACTGGATCAACACCGGTTTTCCCTGAAGCAGAGGTTCTGCCTGGCTTAGAGCATTGTATATTGCTCTTAGTTCCAGAATGTTTATGTGAAGAGACGTTTCCAGGCTCGTCCATACTCCCTGGAAGTTTCTTCCTTGTGTGACTGCTCCCCAGCCTCTCAGGCTGGCGTCCGTGGTCACCAGGATCCAATCCTGTATGCCGAATCTGCGGCCCTCCAATAGATGAGCCCTCTGCAACCACCACAGAAGAGACACCCTTGTCCTTGGAGACAGGGTTATCCGCAGGTGCATCTGAAGATGCGACCCTGACCATTTGTCCAACAGATCCCTTTGGAAAATTCTTACGTGGAATCTGCCGAATGGAATTGCTTCGTAAGAAGCCACCATTTTTCCCAGGACTCTTGTGCATTGATGTACAGACACCTTTCCTGGTTTTAGGAGGTTCCTGACAAGCTCGGATAACTCCTTGGCTTTTTCCTCCGGGAGAAAAACCTTTTTCTGAACCGTGTCCAGAATCATCCCTAGGAACAGCAGACGAGTTGTCGGCATTAACTGGGATTTTGGAATATTCAGAATCCACCCGTGCTGTTTTAGCACTTCTTGAGACAGTGCTAATCCCATCTCTAGCTGTTCTCTGGACCTTGCCCTTATTAGGAGATCGTCCAAGTATGGGATAATTAATATGCCTTTTCTTCGAAGAAGAATCATCATCTCGGCCATTACCTTTGTAAAGACCCGAGGTGCCGTGGACAATCCGAACGGCAGCGTCTGAAACTGATAGTGACAGTTTTGTACAACGAACCTGAGGTACCCCTGGTGTGAGGGGTAAATTGGAACGTGGAGATACGCATCCTTGATGTCCAAGGATACCATAAAGTCCCCCTCTTCCAGGTTCGCTATCACTGCTCTGAGTGACTCCATCTTGAACTTGAACTTCTTTATGTACAGGTTCAAGGACTTCAGATTTAGAATAGGCCTTACCGAGCCATCCGGCTTCGGTACCACAAAAAGAGTGGAATAATACCCCTTCCCTTGTTGTAGAAGAGGTACCTTGACTATCACCTGCTGAGAGTACAGCTTGTGAATGGCTTCCAAAACCGTCTCCCTTTCGGAGGGGGACGTTGGTAAAGCAGACTTCAGGAAACGGCGAGGTGGATCTGTCTCTAATTCCAACCTGTACCCCTGAGATATTATCTGCAGGATCCAGGGATCTACCTGCGAGTGAGCCCACTGCGCGCTGTAATTTTTGAGACGACCACCCACCGTCCCCGAGTCCGCTTGAGAAGCCCCAGCGTCATGCTGAGGCTTTTGTAGAAGCCGGGGAAGGCTTCTGTTCCTGGGAAGGAGCTGCCTGTTGCTGTCTCTTCCGTCGACCTCTGCCTCGTGGCAGATATGAATAGCCCTTTGCTCTCTTATTTTTAAAGGAACGAAAGGGCTGCGGTTGAAAAGTCGGTGCCTTTTTCTGTTGGGGAGTGACTTGAGGTAGAAAGGTGGATTTCCCGGCTGTAGCCGTGGCCACCAAATCTGATAGACCGACTCCAAATAACTCCTCCCCTTTATACGGCAAAACTTCCATATGCCGTTTTGAATCCGCATCGCCTGTCCACTGTCGCGTCCATAAAGCTCTTCTGGCCGAAATGGACATAGCACTTACCCGTGATGCCAGTGTGCAGATATCCCTCTGTGCATCACGCATATAAAGAAATGCATCCTTTATTTGTTCTAACGACAGTAAAATATTGTCCCTGTCCAGGGTATCAATATTTTCAATCAGGGACTCTGACCAAACTACCCCAGCACTGCACATCCAGGCAGTCGCTATAGCTGGTCGTAGTATAACACCTGCATGTGTGTATATACTTTTTTGGATATTTTCCATCCTCCTATCTGATGGATCTTTAAGTGCGGCCGTCTCAGGAGAGGGTAACGCCACTTGTTTAGATAAGCGTGTTAGCGCCTTGTCCACCCTAGGAGGTGTTTCCCAGCGCTCCCTAACCTCTGGCGGGAAAGGGTATAATGCCAATAATTTCTTTGAAATTATCAGCTTTTTATCAGGGGCAACCCACGCTTCATTACACACGTCATTTAATTCTTCTGATTCAGGAAAAACTATAGGTAGTTTTTTCACACCCCACATAATACCCTGTTTAGTGGTACCTGTAGTATCAGCTAAATGTAACGCCTCCTTCATTGCCAAAATCATATAACGTGTGGCCCTACTGGAAAATACGGTTGATTCGTCACCGTCACCACTGGAGTCAGTGCCTGTGTCTGGGTCTGTGTCGACCGACTGAGGCAAAGGGCGTTTCACAGCCCCTGACGGTGTTTGAGTCGCCTGGACAGGCACTAATTGATTGTCCGACCGTCTCATGTCGTCAAACGACTGCTTTAGCGTGTTGACACTATCCCGTAGTTCCATAAATAAAGGCATCCATTCTGGTGTCGACTCCCTAGGGGGTGACATCCTCATATTTGGCAATTGCTCCGCCTCCACACCAATATCGTCCTCATACATGTCGACACACACGTACCGACACACAGCAGACACACAGGGAATGCTCCTAACGAAGACAGGACCCACTAGCCCTTTGGGGAGACAGAGGGAGAGTTTGCCAGCACACACCAAAAGCGCTATATATAACAGGGATAGCCTTATAATAAGTGCTCCCTTATAGCTGCTTTATATATATCAAAATATCGCCATAAATTTGCCCCCCCCTCTCTGTTTTACCCTGTTTCTGTAGTGCAGTGCAGGGGAGAGACCTGGGAGCCGTCCTGACCAGCGGAGCTGTGAGAGGAAATGGCGCCGTGTGCTGAGGAGATAGGCCCCGCCCCTTTTCCGGCGGGCTCGTCTCCCGCTATTTAGTGAATCCAGGCAGGGGTTAAATATCTCCATATAGCCTCTGGGGGCTATATGTGAGGTATTTTTAGCCTTTATATAGGTTACATTTGCCTCCCAGGGCGCCCCCCCCCAGCGCCCTGCACCCTCAGTGACTGCGTGTGAAGTGTGCTGAGAGGAAAATGGCGCACAGCTGCAGTGCTGTGCGCTACCTTTAGAAGACTGCAGGAGTCTTCAGCCGCCGATTCTGGACCTCTTCTGACTTCAGCATCTGCAAGGGGGCCGGCGGCGCGGCTCCGGTGACCATCCAGGCTGTACCTGTGATCGTCCCTCTGGAGCTGATGTCCAGTAGCCAAGAAGCCAATCCATCCTGCACGCAGGTGAGTTCACTTCTTCTCCCCTCAGTCCCTCGTTGCAGTGATCCTGTTGCCAGCAGGACTCACTGTAAAATAAAAAACCTAAGCTAAACTTTTTCTAAGCAGCTCTTTAGGAGAGCCACCTAGATTGCACCCTTCTCGGCCGGGCACAAAAATCTAACTGGAGTCTGGAGGAGGGTCATAGGGGGAGGAGCCAGTGCACACCACCTGATCTGGAAAAGCTTTACTTTTTGTGCCCTGTCTCCTGCGGAGCCGCTATTCCCCATGGTCCTTTCAGGAACCCCAGCATCCACTAGGACGATAGAGAAATAATAGGCAAAACCAGTGCTGGTGACTGCCAGTCATAAAATATGTGGCCAAATAGAAGCAAATATTGTCCCTCACCACACACCTGACCCTAAGGATGACATATAAACGCGATCTACTTAATGTAATATTTCTTTCTAAATTTCTCAATAAGAAATTTTTGGCCTAGGGGTCCCGTGAAATAAATTCTGATATTCTAGGGCGCCGTGATTCAAAAAAGTTTGGAAACCACTGCTCTAACTAAAACTCCTTTTACTATTGTAGCTAAGCACACCCACTTAAAACCTTTTTGCACATCTGCATAGGTTACATGAGCTACAAAGTGCTGCGTTGCACAGACACAAGTAATCTATAGACCCTGCTTTTTACTTTGTGTGACACTAATCTTAGGGAAGAGACAAAGCAGGAGAAGAGATGGGATGAGGAGGAGAACAGTTGAGAAAATGCAGTTTGTCACGTTTTGCATACTGGGGCGGATTCTGAGGTGGGAGGAAAGCAAAAACAAAAAACAGCATGGTTTCACCATACTTTCCGACTTGTAATTTCTACTCTACATGGAAAGCCTGTAAAGGAGGTCCATGTGATCACTGAGGGGGTGGGGCCAGGGGCATTGCATCAATAAGTCCGCCTCTATCTAGGCAAAATGACACAAATTACAAGTGTGGGTGGGGCTAATATGGAGCAATTCTCATAGAATTGTGTCACATTAGCCCTGCTCCCGCCCTACAAACCTGCTGTTCCTACGTAGATATTGAATATAATAGTCCTGCTTGGTGTAATCCGCATAATCTTGTATGTATGTATGTATGTATGTATGTATGTATGTATGTACTGTATGTATGTGAGGACAATGGGGGTAATTCAGAGTTGATCACAGCAGCAAATTTGTTAGCAGTTGGGCAAAACCATGGGGGTCATTCCGAGTTGTTCGCTCGGTAAATTTCTTTGCATCGCAGCGATTTTCCGCTTAGTGCGCATGCGCAATGTTCGCACTGCGACTGCGCCAAGTAAATTTGCTATGCAGTTAGGAATTTTACTCACGGCTTTTTCTTCGTTCTGGTGATCGTACAGTGATTGACAGGAAGTGGGTGTTTCTGGGTGGAAACTGGCCGTTTTATGGGAGTGTGTGAAAAAACTCTACAGTTTCTGGGAAAAACGCGGGAGTGTCTGGAGAAACGGAGGAGTGTCTGGGCGAACGCTGGGTGTGTTTGTGACGTCAAACCAGGAACGACAAGCACTGAACTGATCGCACTGGCAGAGTAAGTCTCGAGCTACTCAGAAACTGCACAGAGAAGTCTTTTCGCAATATTGCGAATCTTTCGTTCGCAATTTTAAGAAGCTAAGATTCACTCCCAGTAGGCGGCGGCTTAGCGTGTGTAAAGCTGCTAAAAGCAGCTTGCGAGCGAACAACTCGGAATGAGGGCCCATGTGCACTGCAGGTGGGGCAGGTGTAACATGTGCAGAGAGAGTTAGATTTGGGTGGGTTGTGTTCAAACTGAAATCTAAATTGCAGTGCAAAAATAAAGCAGCCGGTATTGACTCTGCACAGAAACAAAATAATACACCCAAATCTAACTCTCTCTGCACATGTTACATCTGCCACACCTGCAGTGCACATGGTTTTGCCCAACTGCTAACAAACGTGCTGCTGCGATCAACTCTGAATTACCCCCAATACACAGTAATATTCCTCTTGTTGGTGTATAATTTGTCAGCTGCAACTATTTATTGTTAACTATTTACCTGTTCTATGTAGTGTCGGCTCTTAGGCTATATATTAATATATATTAAGTTCTTTTATTCACTTAATTCAATTATAATAAAATGTTATACTGTAGCATATCACCGCTCAGCAGTAATATTGCTATAATGTAGCATTAATAACAATTTTATATATATATATATATATATATATATATATACACATATACACATATACACACAGTATGTGTGTATATATATATATATATATATATATATATATATATATATATATATATATATATATAGAGAGAGAGAGAGAGAGAGATATTAAAAATTAGTGGACGAGAGACAGAATAATCGTTCAAATTAATTTGTGCTAAATATTAACCATTGAAACTCTCTGCCCTTCCAGGTGCCTCGTCACCAGATATGGAGTCCAATTATGGGGGCGGCCTTTTAGACATCGTCAAAGGGGGAGCGGGTCGCCTCTTCAGCAATTTGAAGGACAACCTGAAGGACACGTTGAAGGACACGTCTACTAAAGTCATGCAGTCAGTGGCCAGGTGAGATGGAGATTCATACAATGTAGTCAGTGTCGGACTGGGGCGTGAGGGTTCCACCAGGCAATGCCGAATTAGGGGCCCAAGCTTAAGGAGTGTGGCAAGCCACCAAAGGGGGTGTGGATATCCACAACAGAGGGACTTGGCCAACCATTAGACAGGACAAAGAACAGGGCACCTTTATAAAGGAGGGTACAGGGGCCGTGTCAGGACTGCCCACTTTGACTGGCGGGAGGGCTTACCTTGGTGTATTTGTCATAGAAACAAACCAAGCAAACAAGTTCATCCGTGATACTGACCCCTAGAGTAGGGTGTGGGCATTCAGGCAGTGAGAGACCATGGTCTGCTGCCATGGTGAAGGTGACAGATATCCTGGGGCCGATTCACCTTTGCACTTTCAGGAACACTTCAACACGTTAATTGTATTTCTTCCAGCAGTTGTAAAAATATAATCAAGACTTTCAATCACACGAAGGTGCCTGATAAGGACATTCCCAGTGCCCCATCACTCGTAGATATAAGACAGGGATGGAGCTACATGTAGAACTGTTTTTGGAGAAAAATAGCATTTTATATCCCTAGAGGGACCGGTGTGAAGGAGACTAAGAAGTTATTCTTCTGTCCACCATGCGCCTCTCCAGCTGGACAGCCCTAGAATGTGGCTTGTACATGATGCACTTGATTCATTGCGTTTGTGCCATACACTGGACAGCCTCAGATATGGCGGATCATACACAACCCCCATTGGCAGCAGGGATGGCCACCATGCTATCTGGTCTCTAAGATCCGTCCCTAAGATTGCAGCTTTGGTAACAAAAAGCTCATGAGTAGTGTTAGCACGTTGTAGTGTAATGAAACACGGCTGGACCCATGAAGAACGCTTCTGGTTCAGGTGGCAGAGAGTTAGAGAAATGAAAGCAAAAACAACAGGAGGGGTGGACTCTGCGCCTTTAGAACAGATACGAAATTGGAATGTTCTAGTAGCATGTCGTCCTTTATCTGCTGTCATGGTTGCAGACAAAATATTTCCAGACAATGTTGTTTTTCTGTAGAACAAGGTCTTCCTAAGTACTAACCGACAAGACTTTTCTTTCTCTGTTTTTAGTTATGCAAAAGGAGAGCTGGATATCTCATATATTACCTCAAGGATTATCGGTAAGTAATGTTACACTTATTGAAATCTTTGTCGTACTTATTCTGTATTAACAACTTTTATGCCATGGCGCAGCAGTGAACCGCGGTAACCTGCGGAGGAGCCACCCTCCACCGTTCCTGTTGAAATAATTGCACGTCTGCCACCATGGAATATTGGCGCACTGCTAATGGGGCATAGTCAGTTTGCAAGGGATGTGCTTGGTTCTTTTAAAGCACTAGGCCGCCCTCCAGACACATACCTCCCCAATCTTGGGGGCTAATTCAGACCGGATCGCGGCAGCGATCGCAGTCTGAATTTTTTTGTGGAGTGCGCCCGCGCAGCGGCCGCACTGCGCGTACACACCCTGGGAGCCCAGTGAGATGCTAATGAGCATCACTGGGCTGCGATCGCCTCTGCCTGGTTGACAGGCAGAGGCGGTTGCGGGGCGGGAGGGGGCGTGCCAGGGGTGTTAGAACGCCGTTGGCGGGGCATGGTCCGGACAATGGAGGCGTGTCCGGACCGTTGGGTGGGCGGGCCGCGGTGGCTGCGTGACGTCACGCGCAGCTGCTGTGACCCGGGATGCGGCGGGTAGCTCCTTGCCAGAGCGCAGGAGCTGCGCAGGTAGGGAGCTACTCGCCAGGTACAAACGCGTCGCCACCGTGCAATGCTTTCGTACCTGTGCGGGAGGGGGGGCAAGGACTGACATGCGGGGCGGACTAGCCCTGTACTGGGCGTCCCCCCGCGGGTGGTCTTCAGTTTGACGGCTGTCGGGATCCCGGCGCACAGTATACCGGTGCCGGAATCCCGACAGCCGGCATACTGACACCTTTTCTCCCTCTTGGGGGTCCGCTACCCCCCCTGGAGGGAGAATAAATAGTGTGGTGCGCATAGTGCGCCACCGTGCCCGCAGCGTGGCGAGCGCAGCGAACCTCCAAGGGGCTCATTTGCGCTTGCCACGCTGTCTGTATGCCGGCGGTCAGGATCCCGGCGCCGGTATGCTGGTCGCCGGGAGCCCGGCCGCCGGCGTACCATACTACATCCCCCCGCATGTCAGCAAATGAGGTGACATAAGCTAATATGCTTACCAAACCCGCACTGCCACACAGTAAAAAAAACAAATGCTGGCAGTACTGGTTTGGTATATACATTCAGTGGCCACATTATTCGCTACACATGTTCACCTCCTTATAAATGCAAATATCTAATCGGCTAGTTGTGGCAGCAACTCTTGCATAAAAGCATGATTATACGGTCAAGAGGTTCAGTTGTTGTTAAGGCCAAACATCAGAAGAGGGAAGAAATGTGCTCTGAGTGACTTTGAAGAAGGAAGGATTGTTGGTGCCAGATGGGGAGATTTGAGTCTCGGAAACCGCTGACCTCCTGGGATTTTCATGCACAACAATCTGTAGAGTTTACTGAGAATGGAGCTGGGGTCTAATCCTCTGTCATACTCTTGTTTCCCTAGTGATGTCCTTTCCGGCGGAAGGTGTGGAGTTAGGGTTCAGAAACCATATAGAAGACGTGCGCTCGTTCCTGGATTCAAGGCATCTGGACCATTACACAGTGTTCAACTTGTCACCCAAGTCTTACCGCAGTGCCAAGTTCCACAATCGGGTGCGTATCACTGTGCTTTATATGTGCGCAGAATGCGCTTTATGTTACAGCTGACGTGTGCAACTCAGACTTCTCATATCCGACTCTGTGTATTCTATATTACTCTCTGTGATTATATTCGCCATGACGGATAATATCCTCCACCCCAACCACCACCGCACTTTCTACCCAGCACCTGTACGTTATATAACCAGTAGATGTTATGGGTTCAGTCCTACACGGAAATCAGACAGGAAATGGTGCCAGTAGGAATATGTTGCTGTATGTGGGACCCACCTGGAAGACAGGACAGAGAGTGAGCAGCCTCTAGGAGACAGTGCCATGGGTCTGTTGTACCAGATGTTATTAGCGTTGGCACCATGTATGGTATCTGCATATTAGACTGGGCACCAGATATGAGGTCTGTGTATTAGACTGGACACCAGATATGAGATCTGTGTATTAGACTGGGCACCATGTATAAGATCTGCATATTAGACTGGGCACCAGATATGAGGTCTGTGTATTAGACTGGGCACCAGATATGAGATCTGTGTATTAGACTGGGCACCATGTAAAAGATCTGCATATTAGACTGGGCACCAGATATGAGGTCTGTGTATTAGACTGGGCACCAGATATGAGATCTGTGTATTAGACTGGGCACCAGATATGAGGTCTGTGTATTAGACTGGGCACCAGATATGAGATCTGCGTATTAGACTGGGCACCAGATATGAGGTTGCTTATTAGACTGGACACCAGATATGAGATCTGCGTATTAGACTAGGCACCAGATATGAGGTTGCTTATTAGACTGGGCACCAGATATGAGGTTGCTTATTAGACTGGACACCAGATATGAGGTCTGCGTATTAAACTGGGCACCAGATATGAGATCTGTGTATTAGACTGGGCACCAGATATGAGATCTGTGTATTAGACTAGGCACCAGATATGAGGTCTGCGTATTAGACTGAGCACCAGATATGAGATCTGCGTATTAGACTGGGCACCAGATATGATATCTGCGTATTAGACTGGGCACCAGATATGAGGTCTGCGTATTAGACTGGGCACCTGATATGAGATCTGCATATTAGACTGGACACCAGATATGAGGTCTGCGTGTTAGACTGGGCACCAGATATGAGATCTGTGTATTAGACTGGGCACCAGATATGAGGTCTGTGTATTAGACTGGGCACCAGATATGAGATCTGTGTATTAGACTGGGCACCAGATATGAGATCTGTGTATTAGACTGGACACCAGATATGAGATCTGCGTATTAGACTGAGCACCAGATATGAGATCTGCGTATTAGACTGGGCACCAGATATGAGATCTGTGTATTAGACTGGGCACCAGATATGAGATCTGCGTATTAGACTAGGCACCAGATATGAGATCAGTGTATTAGACTGGGCACCAGATATGAGATCTGCGTATTAGACTGGGCATCAGATATGAGGTTTGCGTATTAGACTGAGCACCAGATATGAGATCTGCGTATTAGACTGGGCACCAGATATGAGATCTGCGTATTAGACTGGGCACCAGATATGAGATCTGCGTATTAGACTAGGCACCAGATATGAGATCAGTGTATTAGACTGGGCACCAGATATGAGGTCTGCGTATTAGACTGGGCACCAGATATGAGATCTGTGTATTAGACTGGGCACCAGATATGAGTTCTGCATATTAGACTGGGCACCAGATATGAGATCTGCGTATTAGACTGGACACCAGATATGAGATCTGTGTATTAGACTGGGCACCAGATATGAGATATGCGTATTAGACTGGGCACCAGATATGTGTTCTGCGTATTAGACTGGGCACCAGATATGAGATATGCTTATTAGACTGGGTACCAGATATGAGATCTGCGTATTAGACTGGGCACCAGATATGAGATCTGCGTATTAGACTGGGCACCAGATATGAGGTCTGTGTATTAGACTGGGCACCAGATATGAGATATGCTTATTAGACTGGGCACCAGATATGAGTTCTGCGTATTAGACTGGGCACCAGATATGAGATATGCTTATTAGACTGGGTACCAGATATGAGATCTGCGTATTAGACTGGGCACCAGATATGAGATCTGCGTATTAGACTGGGCACCAGATATGAGATCTGCATATTAGACTGGACACCAGATATGAGATCTGCATATTAGACTGGACACCAGATATGAGATCCGTGTATTAGACTGGGCACCAGATATGAGGTCTGCATATTAGACTGGGCACCAGATATGAGATATGCATATTAGACTGGGCACCAGATATGAGATCTGCATATTAGTCTGGACACCAGATATGAGATCCGTGTATTAGACTGGGCACCAGATATGAGATCCGTGTATTAGACTGGGCACCAGATATGAGGTTGCTTATTAGACTGGGCACCAGATATGAGGTTGCTTATTAGACTGGACACCAGATATGAGGTCTGCGTATTAAACTGGGCACCAGATATGAGATCTGTGTATTAGACTGGGCACCAGATATGAGGTCTGTGTATTAGACTGGGCACCGGATATGAGATCTGTGTATTAGACTAGGCACCAGATATGAGGTCTGCGTATTAGACTGAGCACCAGATATGAGATCTGCGTATTAGACTGGGCACCAGATATGATATCTGCGTATTAGACTGGGCACCAGATATGAGGTCTGCGTATTAGACTGGGCACCTGATATGAGATCTGCATATTAGACTGGACACCAGATATGAGGTCTGCGTGTTAGACTGGGCACCAGATATGAGATCTGTGTATTAGACTGGGCACCAGATATTAGGTCTGTGTATTAGACTGGGCACCAGATATGAGATCTGTGTATTAGACTGGGCACCAGATATGAGATCTGTGTATTAGACTGGACACCAGATATGAGATCTGCGTATTAGACTGAGCACCAGATATGAGATCTGCGTATTAGACTGGGCACCAGATATGAGATCTGTGTATTAGACTGGGCACCAGATATGAGATCTGCGTATTAGACTAGGCACCAGATATGAGATCAGTGTATTAGACTGGGCACCAGATATGAGATCTGCGTATTAGACTGGGCATCAGATATGAGGTTTGCGTATTAGACTGAGCACCAGATATGAGATCTGCGTATTAGACTGGGCACCAGATATGAGATCTGCGTATTAGACTGGGCACCAGATATGAGATCTGCGTATTAGACTAGGCACCAGATATGAGATCAGTGTATTAGACTGGGCACCAGATATGAGGTCTGCGTATTAGACTGGGCACCAGATATGAGATCTGTGTATTAGACTGGGCACCAGATATGAGTTCTGCATATTAGACTGGGCACCAGATATGAGATCTGCGTATTAGACTGGACACCAGATATGAGGTCTGTGTATTAGACTGGGCACCAGATATGAGATATGCGTATTAGACTGGGCACCAGATATGTGTTCTGCGTATTAGACTGGGCACCAGATATGAGATATGCTTATTAGACTGGGTACCAGATATGAGATCTGCGTATTAGACTGGGCACCAGATATGAGATCTGCGTATTAGACTGGGCACCAGATATGAGGTCTGTGTATTAGACTGGGCACCAGATATGAGATATGCTTATTAGACTGGGCACCAGATATGAGTTCTGCGTATTAGACTGGGCACCAGATATGAGATATGCTTATTAGACTGGGTACCAGATATGAGATCTGCGTATTAGACTGGGCACCAGATATGAGATCTGCGTATTAGACTGGGCACCAGATATGAGGTTGCTTATTAGACTGGACACCAGATATGAGATCTGCATATTAGACTGGACACCAGATATGAGATCCGTGTATTAGACTGGGCACCAGATATGAGGTCTGCATATTAGACTGGGCACCAGATATGAGATATGCATATTAGACTGGGCACCAGATATGAGATCTGCATATTAGTCTGGACACCAGATATGAGATCCGTGTATTAGACTGGGCACCAGATATGAGATCCGTGTATTAGACTGGGCACCAGATATGAGGTCTGCATATTAGACTTGACACCAGATATGAGATATGCATATTAGACTGGGCACCAGATATGAGATCTGCATATTAGTCTGGACACCAGATATGAGATCCGTGTATTAGACTGGGCACCAGATATGAGATCTGTGTATTAGACTGGGCACCAGATATGAGATCTGTGTATTAGACTGGGCACCAGATATGAGGTCTGCGTATTAGACTGGGCACCAGATATGAGATCTGTGTATTAGACTGGGCACCAGATATGAGATCTGTGTATTAGACTGGGCACCAGATATGAGATCTGTGTATTAGACTGGACACCAGATATGAGATCTGCGTATTAGACTGGGCACCAGATATGAGGTCTGCGTATTAGACTGGGCACCTGATATGAGATCTGCATATTAGACTGGACACCAGATATGAGGTCTGCGTGTTAGACTGGGCACCAGATATGAGGTTTGCGTATTAGACTGAGCACCAGATATGAGATCTGCGTATTAGACTGGGCACCAGATATGAGATCTGCGTATTAGACTAGGCACCAGATATGAGATCAGTGTATTAGACTGGGCACCAGATATGAGGTCTGCGTATTAGACTGGGCACCAGATATGAGATCTGTGTATTAGACTGGGCACCAGATATGAGTTCTGCATATTAGACTGGGCACCAGATATGAGGTCTGCGTATTAGACTGGGCACCAGATATGAGATCTGTTTATTAGACTGGGCACCAGATATGAGGCCTGTGTATTAGACTGGGCACCAGATATGAGGTCTGTGTATTAGACTGGGTACCATGTGTAAGATCTGCATATTATACTGGGCACCAGATATGAGATATGCGTATTAGACTGGGCACCAGATATGAGTTCTGCGTATTAGACTGGGCACCAGATATGAGATATGCTTATTAGACTGGGTACCAGATATGAGATCTGCGTATTAGACTGGGCACCAGATATTAGATCTGCGTATTAGACTGGGCACCAGATATGAGGTCTGTGTATTAGACTGGGCACCAGATATGAGATATGCTTATTAGACTGGGCACCAGATATGAGTTCTGCGTATTAGACTGGGCACCAGATATGAGATATGCTTATTAGACTGGGTACCAGATATGAGATCTGCGTATTAGACTGGGCACCAGATATGAGGTCTGTGTATTAGACTGGGCACCAGATATGAGATATGCGTATTAGACTGGGCACCAGATATGAGTTCTGCGTATTAGACTGGGCACCAGATATGAGATATGCTTATTAGACTGGGTACCAGATATGAGATCTGCGTATTAGACTGGGCACCAGATATGAGATCTGCGTATTAGACTGGGCACCAGATATGAGATCTGCGTATTAGACTGGGCACCAGATATGAGGTTGCTTATTAGACTGGACACCAGATATGAGATCTGCATATTAGACTGGACACCAGATATGAGATCCGTGTATTAGACTGGGCACCAGATATGAGGTCTGCATATTAGACTGGGCACCAGATATGAGATCTGCATATTAGACTGGACACCAGATATGAGATATGCATATTAGACTGGGCACCAGATATGAGATCTGCATATTAGACTGGACACCAGATATGAGATCCGTGTATTAGACTGGGCACCAGATATGAGGTCTGCATATTAGACTGGGCACCAGATATGAGATCTGTGTATTAGACTGGACACCAGATATGAGATCTGCGTATTAGACTGGGCACCAGATATGAGGTCTGTGTATTAGACTGGGCACCAGATATGAGGTCTGCATATTAGACTGGGCACCAGATATGAGGTCTGCATATTAGACTGGGCACCAGATATGAGGTCTGCATAATAGACTGAGCACCAGATATGAGATCTGCGTATTAGACTGGGCACCAGATATGAGATCTGTGTATTAGACTGGGCACCAGATATGAGATCTGTGTATTAGACTGGGCACCAGATATGAGATCTGTGTATTAGACTAGGCACCAGATATGAGATCTGTGTATTAGACTAGGCACCAGATATGAGGTCTGCGTATTAGACTGGACACCAGATATGAGATCCGTGTATTAGACTGGGCACCAGATATGAGGTCTGCATATTAGACTGGGCACCAGATATGAGATCTGCATATTAGACTGGGCACCAGATATGAGATCTGCATATTAGACTGGACACCAGATATGAGATCCGTGTATTAGACTGGGCACCAGATATGAGGTCTGTGTATTAGACTGGGCACCAGATATGAGGTCTGTGTATTAGACTGGGCACCAGATATGAGATCTGTTTATTAGACTGGGCACCAGATATGAGATCTGCCTATTAGACTGGGCACCAGATATGAGATCTGCGTATTAGACTGGGCACCAGATATGAGGTCTGCGTATTAGACTGGGCACCAGATATGAGGTCTGTGTATTAGACTGGGCACCAGATATGAGATCTGTGTATTAGACTTGGCCCCAGATATGAGATCTGTGTATTAGACTGGGCACCAGATATGAGGTCTGTGTATTAGACTGGGCACCAGATATGAGGTCTGTGTATTAGACTGGGCACCAGATATGAGGTCTGTGTATTAGACTGGGCACCAGATATGAGATCTATGTATTAGACTGGGCACCAGATATGAGATCTGCGTATTAGACTGGGCACCAGATATGAGATCTGCGTATTAGACTGGGCACCAGATATGAGATCTGCGTATTAGACTGGGCACCAGATATGAGGTCTGCATATTAGACTGGGCACCAGATATGAGATCTGCGTATTAGACTGGGCACCAGATATGAGGGCTGCGTATTAGACTGGGCACCAGATATGAGATCTGTGTATTAGACTGGGCACCAGATATGAGGTCTGTGTATTAGACTGGGCACCAGATATGAGGTCTGTGTATTAGACTGGGCACCAGATATGAGATCTGTGTATTAGACTGGGCACCAGATATGAGGTCTGTGTATTAGACTGGGCACCAGATATGAGATCTGTGTATTAGACTGGGCACCAGATATAAGATCTGTGTATTAGACTTGGCCCCAGATATGAGATCTGTGTATTAGACTGGGCACTAGATATGAGGTCTGTGTATTAGACTGGGCACCAGATATGAGGTCTGTGTATTAGACTGGGCACCAGATATGAGATCTGTGTATTAGACTGGGCACCAGATATGAGATCTGTGTATTAGACTTGGCCCCAGATATGAGATCTGTGTATTAGACTGGGCACCAGATATGAGGTCTGTGTATTAGACTGGGCACCAGATATGAGGTCTGTGTATTAGACTGGGCACCAGATATGAGGTCTGTGTATTAGACTGGGCACCAGATATGAGGTCTGTGTATTAGACTGGGCACCAGATATGAGATCTGTGTATTAGACTTGGCCCCATAGCAGAATTTTGGGGATAAATTAGCAGTCGTGGTCCGGCCTCTTGGAGGCTACTTCTCATCATATGTGACCATGCACTGAGCTGGCGCATAGGTAACACAGCCTCAATAACTCTGATAATAACGGTGGTAATGTACTATAGCTACTTCAGCTGTAATATACAACATGAAAACGAGTTTTATGGTAAGAACTTACCCTTGTTAAAACTCTTTCTGCGAGGTACACTGGGCTCCACAAGTCTGGACAATGGGGTGCAGAGTAGGATCTTGATCCGAGGCACCAACAGGCTCGAAGCTTTGACTGTTCCCACAATGCACAGCGCCGCCTCCTATATCACCCCGCCTCCCAGCACAGGAGCCCAGTTTAGTTATCCAGCCCAATGCAGTAGCAGGAAAAGAGACGACAACGGTTAGTAGCCACAACACCACACTCTCACGACAAGAGAAGTGTCAGCGGCTAATGCCATATCAACCCAAAGAAGCTAAGTGCATCAGAGTGGGCGCCTTGTGGAGCCCAGTGTACCTCGCAGAAAGAGTTTTAACAATGGTAAGTCCGAGCAGAGGCCGGTTTCCGGGCCCGCAACATAGTTTTGACCTCTTCAGAAAAAACCCTTAGCTCTTAAGACGGAAGCTTCAAGAGCCACGCCGTCAAAGACAGCCGGGCTAGGTCCTGGTAGACACAGGGGCCCTGAACGAGGAGGTCTGGGCATTGTGGAAGTAGAAGTGGACTCTCTGACGATAGGCCTTGCAGGTCTGAGAACCAGTGCCGTCTGGGCAACGCCGGAGCTATGAGAAGCAGATTTCCTTTTTCTTGCTTGAACTTCCGAATTACCCTGGGCAGGAGTGACACCGGAGGGAACACGTACGGCAGCCGGAACCTCCACGGCACTGCCAGCGCATCCACAAATGATGCTTGAGGATCCCTTGTCCTTGTTCCGAAGACCGGAACCTTGTGATTGTGTCGAGACGCCATCAGATCCACATCTGGAAGACCCCACCTTTCCACGAGGAGTTGAAACACTTCTGGATGGAGGCCCCACTCGCCGGCATGCACGTCCTGACAACTGAGAAAGTCCGCTTCCCAATTCAGGACTCCCGGAATGAATATTGCCGATATTGCCGGTAGATGGCGTTCCGCCCAACGTAGAATCCGTGAGGCTTCCTTCATTGCCAAACGGCTTCGAGTGCCACCTTGATGATTTATGTAAGCCACTGTGGTGGCGTTGTCTGACTGTACTTGAACAGGACGGTTCTGAATCAAATGCTGGGCTAGGTTCAACGCATTGAAGACCGCCCGCAATTCCAGAATGTTGATCGAGAGGAGAGATTCCTCCTTGGTCCACCGACCCTTCAAGAAGTGCTGCTCCAGCACCGCGCCCCAACCTCTTAGACTGGCATCTGTCGTCAACAGGACCCAGTTGGATATCCAGAAGGGACGGCCTCTGCACAGTTGTCGGTCCTGGAGCCACCAGAGCAGCGACAAACGGACCTCCGGAGTCAAAGAGATAATTTGAGACCTGATCCGGTGAGGCAGGCCGTCCCACTGGGCTAGAATCAGCTTCTGGAGGGGGTGAGAATGGAATTGAGCATACTCCACCATGTCGAATGCTGATACCATGAGGCCTAGCACCTGCATTGCCGAATGTATCGACACTTGTGGACGAGAAAGGAAGCAACGAATCCTGTCCTGAAGTTTCAGGACTTTCTCCTGAGACAAGAGCAACCTCTGGTTGTGAGTGTCCAACAGCGCTCCCAGATGCACCATGCTCTGAGCAGGGACCAGGGAGGATTTCTTCCAGTTGATGAGCCACCCGTGGGCTTGTAGAAACCGGACCGTCATATCCAGATGACGCAGGAGAAGATCTGGGGAATTTGCAGGATTAACAAGTCGTCCAGATACGGCAGTATCCTGACCCCTTGACGGCGGAGTGCCACCGTCATCACCGCCATAACTTTGGTGAAGACTCGCGGAGCCGTTGTTAAACCAAAAGGTAACGCCCAAAACTGGTAATGGAGGTTGCCAATAGCGAACCTCAGGTATTGTTGATGTGACACTGCTATAGGAATATGCAGGTAAGCATCCTGTATGTCCAGGTAGACCATCTAGTCCCCAGGTTCCAAGGCCAGAACCATAGAGCGAAGGGTTTCCATACGGAACTTGGAAATCTTCACAAACTTGTTCAGTGCCTTGAGGTTGAGAATGGACCGGGAGGACCCATCCAGTTTCGGGACTAGAAACAGCGGAGAATAGTACCCCCGGCCCCTCTGAGCAATAGGCACCTGTACTACGACTCCTGTATCCAGGAGGGTCTGTACCACCGAATGCAGAGTATTTGCCTTTGTCTGGTCCGACGGGACGTCTGTCTGGCAAAATCGATGAGGGGGTCGGTTTTTGAAGGCTATGGCGTAACCTCGAGTGACGACTTCCCGTACCCAGGCATCTGAAGTGGTCTTCAACCATTCCTGGGTATACCCTAGCAGCCAGACCCCCACCCTGGGATCCTCCAGGGGGAGGCCCACCCCGTCATGCGGCAGGCTTGTCGGTCTTGGCTGCTGGCTGACGGGCAGCCCAGGCTCTCTTGGGCTTTGGCTTACCAGGTTTGGAAGTGCGGGCCTTCTTATGGTATGCCTGACCTTTTGCTTTACCTGAAGGACGAAAGGGGTGAAAGGACGTGCCTTTGGCCTTCGACACAGAAGGAGCTGTATTAGGCAGACAGGCAGTTTTGGCAGTAGCCAAGTCAGCCACTATCTTATTTAAGTCTTCCCCAAACAGAATATCACCCTTGAAAGGGAGTACCTCCAGGGTTTTTCTAGAGTCCAGATCCACAGACCAGGATCTCAGCCACAATATCCTGCAAGCCAGGACTGACGTAGTAGAGGCCTTGGCTGCTAGGATACCGGCATCAGAAGCTGCCTCTTTAATAGAGCGAGAAGCTGTGACAATATATGACAAGCATTGTCTAGCATGGTCAGAGGAGATTTCAGCTTCTAACTCCAAGGCCCATGCTTCAATAGCCTCTGCAGCCCATGTAGCTGCAATAGTGGGCCTTTGTGCAGCACCCGTGAGGGTGTAAATCGCTTTTAGACAACCCTCGACACGTTTATCCGTAGGCTCTTTTAGAGACGTGACGGTAGTGACAGGTAGAGCTGAGGAAACCACCATCCTAGCCACATGTGAGTCTACTGGAGGAGGCGTTTCCCAATTCTTAGACCGCTCTGGCGCGAGGGGATAGCGAGCCAGCATCTTCTTTTGAGGTACAAACTCCGTACCCAGGCTTTGCCAGGGTTCCTGACGTATATCCACTAGGTGGTCAGAGTGAGGTAAAACTTGTTTAATCACCTTCTGACGCTTGCACCTATCTGGTTTCTTAGGAGGAACGGATGGCTCGGGATCATCCGTAATCTGCAGAATTACCTTAATAGCCTCCAAAAGATCAGGAACATCCACATGTGAACTACCCTCCCCATCAGCCGTAACTGAGTCAGAACCTGTGGTGTCAGTGTAAGCAGGGCTGATGCTAGGGTGTCCGGCGCCCCCCTGCAAACAATAAATTTGCGCCTTCCCTCCCATGTGTAGTAAAGGGACAGTGCTTGTCAAAGGGGCGTGGTCTCACATGGAAGGGGCGTGGCCACATAATAGTGTCCCCAATTCAAATTACGCTACACAGTATCACAATCATATTAACATTATACTACACGTAGTGCCCGATTCATATTGCACCAAACAGTTGTGTATTTAATTCACATTACGACACACAGTAGTGTCCCTTATATACATAAGACCCGCAGTAGTAGTGCCACACAAAATGCCCACAATGATAGCGTGCCTAATACATAATGCTCAAAGTAGTCGTGCCACACAGAATTCCCACAGTAGTTGTGCCACACAGAACGCCCACAGTAGTTGTGCCACACAGAACGCCCACAGTAGTTGTGCCACACAGAACGCCCACAGTAGTTGTGCCACACAGAACGCCCACAGTAGAGTGCAGTGAGGAGGCAGGAGCCAGAGGGACCAAGCCGGAGCCGTGCTTCACGCTGCTGAGCGGGAGAGCACCACCTCTGTGCGGAAGAGTGCTGCCGGCGCCAGAGCCGGATAAAGTTTTAGGGGGGCCCGGAGCACTTAAGACAGGGAGGCCTTTACCTCTTGTCAGCACTGCCCCCTGGCTGTGTCTGTGCAGGTCCTATCCCATGGGGCCATCTAGAACATACAAGGGCTTGGCTAATGGAGGGAACCTTCAGCTTATCTCCCCAGTGTCTCTCAGACTCAATCACCTCCTAGTATCTCTTTATTACTGTGGATGTGGTGCGTCTTTCTTTATGTTGGAAATCCCGTGAGTGCTGCATGGCTTGCTTGTTTACGTATTCCCTATTTGGAGGGCACCGGGACCATTTGCTGTAGTGGGAAAGCTGGTGTCAGTCACATTGCCTCATATATGGTACAGAGTATATGATATATGATATATATATATATATATATATATATATATATACACATATACACACATACATACAGCACCTATACCCAGCACTCTTCCAGATACACAGCCATACATTACTTGCTCCGATGCCCTCCTAGGTATACTGGTACCATATATATGCAGGTTTGGTAAGGCAAATAAAAATGGATTCACTGTGGTAACAAGGGGGCAGATGTATTAACCTGGAGAAGGCATAAGGAAGTGATAAACCAGTGATATGGGCAAGGTGATAAAGGCACCAGCCAATCAGATCCAATATGTAAATTAACAGTTAGGATCTGATTGGCTGGTGTGTTTATCGCCTTGCACATATCACTGGTTTATCACTTCCTTATGCCTTCTCCAGGTTAATACATCTGCCCCAAAGTCTCCTGTGCGCCGCCTTACCAAACCTGCATATATATGGTACCAGTATACCTAGGAGGGCACCAGAGCAAGTAATATATGGCTATATATATATATATATATATACGTGTAGCTGGTGCAGCACTCCAGTCGCCTGGAGTGCCGCACCAGCTACACGTATATCTTCCATGATGTGAAGGCACTCGGCGCAGTACTGATATCAATGGGAGAGACGGACCTTCCGTTGGCTATATATATATATATATATATATTTATATATAATATCCAGAAGTTTGGCACTCCATGTAAATGAAGGGCAATTTATACAATCACATACACACATAAAAAAAAATATGTGGGAGGGCACAGTACGATATATATCTCATAGAGCACCACTTTATTCCTGGCACCACAGCAGGCAGTCGGCGGCACCCCCCCTCCCACATCCTCGAAGAAGAAGTGGCCAGTAACCACAGTACTGCCGGCACACTGCACCCCCACCCACGGTACAGTTCTTCCCTCCGTCTGTTAGTTTTCCGCCGGGGGCGGAAAACTCACCTCCACACAGCAGCAACTTCAAGCAAGCAAACCCGGCGCTCTGTGGAGCGCTTCAGAGAAGTGAAGCTGCTCCCTGGGGACTTCGCCGTGACAGACCTTTTGCGGAGGTACACTGTCCCGGCAACTGCTTTCAATTAAGTAGTACTACCCCTGAGCCCCTCCCCTTTAATCCAGCTCGTGCCGGCACCGCTGCCTAAAGTGCAGGAGGAGGGGGCGGAAACAGGAGGGAGGGAGCCGGAGCCGCGCTACACGCTGTCTGCGTCTGTCATACAGTGTGACAGACGCAGAGCCAGCCGAGAGCCAGCAGCAGCAACAGCAAAGCGGGGAAAGCGCCTCTTCCGACCAGCGCCTCCCTGCTTTGCGCCGGTTCTGAGTGTAAGTGCTGTCTTCAACAGACGAGGTGTCAGTGACAGCAGTGGATTGTGAGGAGACGAGCGCTCGCTTAGAGGACCTCTTGGACTTAGGCAAGCGATGGTCAGACTTTTTAGTAGTCAGGTACTGGTTCAACTTCTTTAATTGAGCAGATAAATCGTTCCGCACACGGCGGGTTAGCTGCAGGGACCACATACGGTTGTACCGGCATTGGGGGTCCCATAGGGGGCGTTAGTTTATGAAGTAGCGTATGCAGAAGCATGGAAAAAGCGCTCCACGGAGGGTCAGTATTTGCCTCCGTTGCCACAGTCCCACTGGGGGGCAAGGAGCCCCCAGAACCAGAGCCCACAGCTGCTATATTCTCCTCATAGGTATCTGCGGCTTCAGCAACACCGGCAGTGTGTTCCGCCCCAGAACCGTTACCCTCAGAAGCAGACATGATAGAACTTGCAGTATCAGGTAACACAGTACAATTATTAGCAGCACTATATCCCTAAACCCAAACCCCTGCGCAGTGTAGTCAGCACCAGCAGAGATAAAGGAGAGATATGGTGACTAAATCACTGAGAAAAATACGTAATACAGTATATCTTTGTGAAAATCCTATATCAGATAAAACCTGACGCACCAAGCCCCCTCAGGTTATAGAATATAGGGATAGCAGGTTGAGAGAAAGACACGAGATGGACACCACTCAGCTATCAAATGCACACACAGAAAGTCACAGTTTGTACAATGCAGAGGTTATTACTGACAATAATACTGCACTGGACTAGCTTACACAGCTATATAACAATAGATATAACAGTACACAGTAAGAACTGGATGTATATCACAGGGTAATTATACTAGTAAACCCTGACTAAGTGCGCTCTTTCTTACTAACACTGACTAAAAAGGCAGGTAGAATACTTAAGTGTCATGTAAAGTCACAGCACTGACAACCAGGCGGCTTTACACAGGAGGATTTGCCCAAGCAGTCCCAGGAACAGTGAGCTGAGGGATAATGGCGCCGCAGACACTGCCAGGGAGTGAGGAAAAATAAGAATTTACTTACCGATAATTCTATTTCTCATAGTGCGTAGTGGATGCTGGGGACTCCGTAAGGACCATGGGGAATAGCGGCTCCGCAGGAGACTGGGCACATCTAAAGAAAGCTTTAGGACTATCTGGTGTGCACTGGCTCCTCCCCCTATGACATTCCTCCAAGCCTCAGTTAGGATACTGTGCCCGGACGAGCGTACACAATAAGGAAGGATTTTGAATCCCGGGTAAGACTCATACCAGCCACACCAATCACACCGTATAACCTGTGATCTGAACCCAGTTAACAGCATGATAACAGAGGAGCCTCTGAAAGATGGCTCACAACAATAATAACCCGATTTTTGTAACAATAACTATGTACAAGTATTGCAGACAATCCGCACTTGGGATGGGCGCCCAGCATCCACTACGGACTATGAGAAATAGAATTATCGGTAAGTAAATTCTTATTTTCTCTAACGTCCTAGTGGATGCTGGGGACTCCGAAAGGACCATGGGGATTATACCAAAGCTCCCAAACGGGCGGGAGAGTGCGGATGACTCTGCAGCACCAAATGAGAGAACTCCAGGTCCTCCTCAGCCAGGATATCAATTTTGTAGAATTTTACAAACGTATTTGCTCCTGACCAAGTAGCTGCTCGGCAAAGTTGTAAAGCCGAGACCCCTCGGGCAGCCGCCCAAGATGAGCCCACCTTCCTTGTGGAGTGGGCATTTACAGATTTTTGGCTGTGGCAGGCCTGCCACAGAATGTGCAAGCTGAATTGTACTACAAATCCCACGAGCAATAGTCTGCTTAGAAGCAGGAGCACCCAGCTTGTTGGGTGCACACAGGATAAACAGCGAGTCAGATTTCCTGACTCCAGCCGTCCTGGAAACATATATTTTCAGGGCACTGACAACGTCTAGCAACTTGGAGGCCTCCAAGTCCCTAGTAGCCGCAGGTACCACCAATAGGTTGGTTCAGGTGAGACGCTGAAACCACCTTGGGGAGAAACTGAGGACGAGTCCTCAATTCCGCCCTGTCCGAATGGAAAATCAGATAAGGGCTTTTTCAGGATAAAGCCGCCAATTCTGACACGCGCCTGGCCCAGGCCAGGGCCAACAGCATGACCACTTTCCATGTGAGATATTTTAACTCCACAGATTTAAGTGGTTCAAACCAATGTGACTTTTGGAACCCAAAACTACATTGAGATCCCAAAGTGCCACTGGAGGCACAAAAGGAGGCTGTATATGCAGTACCCCTTTTACAAACGTCTGAACTTCAGGGACTGAAGCTAGTTCTTTTTGGAAGAAAATTGACAGGGCCGAAATTTGAACCTTAATGGACCCCAATTTCAGGCCCATAGACAGTCCTGTTTGCAGGAAATGTAGGAATCGACCCAGTTGAATTTCCTCCGTCGGGCCTTACTGGCCTCGCACCACGCAACATATTTTCGCCAATTGCGGTGATAATGTTTTTGCGGTTACATCCTTCCTGGCTTTGATCAGGATAGGGATGACTTCATCCGGAATGCCTTTTTTCCTTCAGGATCCGGCGTTCAACCGCCATGCCGTCAAACGCAGCCGCGGTAAGTCTTGGAACAGACAGGGTCCTTGCTGGAGCAGGTCCCTTCTTAGAGGTAGAGGCCACGGATCCTCCGTGAGCATCTCTTGAAGTTCCGGTTACCAAGTCCTTCTTGGCCAATCCGGAACCACGAATATAGTGCTTACTCCTCTCCATCTTATCAATCTCAGTACCTTGGGTATGAGAGGCAGAGGAGGGAACACATACCCTGACTGGTACACCCACGGTGTTACCAGAGCGTCTACAGCTTATTGCCTGAGGGTCCCTGGAACTGGCGCAATACCTGTCGAGTTTTTAATCACGTGGAAGACTTCTGGGTGAAGTCCCCACTCTCCCGGGTGGAGGTCGTGCTGAGGAAGTCTGCTTCCCAGTTGTCCACTCCCGGAATGAATACTGCTGACAGTGCTATCACATGATTTTCCGCCCAGCGAAGAATCCTTGCAGCTTCTGCCATTGCCCTCCTGCTTCTTGTGCCACCCTGTCTGTTTACGTGGGTGACTGCCGTGATGTTGTCCGACTGGATCAACACCGGCTGACCTTGAAGCAGAGGTCTTGCTAAGCTTAGAGCATTGTAAATGTCCCTTAGCTTCAGGATATTTATGTGAAGTGATGTCTCCAGGCTTGACCATAAGCCCTGGATATTCCTTCCCTGTGTGACTGCTCCCCAGCCTCGCAGGCTGGCATCCGTGGTCACCAGGACCCAGTCCTGAATGCCTAATCTGCGGCCCTCTAGAAGATGAGCACTCTGCAACCACCACAGGAGGGACACCCTTGTCCTTGGTGACAGGGTTATCCGCTGATGCATCTGAAGATGCGATCCGGTCCATTTGTCCAGCAGGTCCCACTGGAAAGTTCTTGCGTGGAATCTGCCGAATGGGATTGCTTCGTAGGAAGCCACCATTTTACCCAGAACCCTTGTGCATTGATGCACTGAGACTTGGCTCGGTTTTAGGAGGTTCCTGACTAGCTCGGATAACTCCCTGGCTTTCTCCTCCGGGAGAAACACCTTTTTCTGGACTGTGTCCAGGATCATCCCTAGGAACAGAAGACACGTCGTCGGAACCAGGTGCGATTTTGGAATATTGAGAATCCAATCGTGCTGCCGCAACACTACCTGAGATAGTGCTACACCGACCTCCAACTGTTCCCTGGATCTTACCCTTATCAGGGAATTGTCCAAGGAAGGGATAACTAAAATTCACTTCCTTCGAAGGAATATCATCATTTCGGCCATTACCTTGGTAAAGACCCGGGGTGTCGTGTACCATCCATACGGCAGCGTCTGAACTGATAGTGACAGTTCTTTACCATAAACCTGAGGTACCCTTGGTGAGAAGGGTAAATTTTGACATGAAGGTAAGCATCCTTGATGTCCCGAGACATCATGTAGTCCCCTTCTTCCAGGTTCGCAATCACTGCTCTGAGTGACTCAATCTTGAATTTGAACCTCTGTACGTAAGTGTTCAAAGATTTTAGATTTAGAATCGGTCTCACCGAGCCGTCCGGCTTCGGTACCACAACAGTGTGGAATAATACCCCGTTCCCTGTTGCAGGAGGGGTATCTTGATTATCACCTGCTGGGAATACAGCTTGTGAATGGCTTCCAAAACTGTCTCCCTGTCAGAAGGAGACATCGGTAAAGCCGACTTTAGGAAACGGCGAGGGGGAGACGTCTCGAATTCTAATTTGTACCCCTGAGATATCACCTGAAGGATCCAGGGGTCTACTTGCGAGTGAGCCCACTGCGCGCTGAAATTCATTGAGACGGGCCCCCCACCGTGCCTGATTCTGCTTGTAAAGCCCCAGCGTATACTGAGGGCTTGGCAGAGGCGGGAGAGGGTTTCTGTTCCTGGGAACTGGCTGATTTCTGCAGCCTTTTTCCTCTCCCTCTGTCACGGGGCAGAAATGAGGAACCTTTTGCCCGCTTGTCCACGAAAAGACTGCGCCTGATAATACGGCGTCTTCTCATGTTGAGAGGCGACCTGGGGTACAAACGTGGAATTCCCAGCTGTTGCCGTGGCCACCAGGTCTGAAAGACCGACCCCAAATAACTCCTCCCTTAATAAAGCAATACTTCCAAATGCCGTTTGGAATACGCATCACCTGACCACTGACGTGTCCATAACCCTCTACTGGTAGAAATGGACAACGCGCTTAGACTTGATGCCAGTCGGCAAATATTCCGCTGTGCATCACGCATATATAAAAATGCATCTTTTAAATGCTCTATAGGCAAAAATATACTGTCCCTATCTAGGGTATCAATATTTTCAGTCAGGGAATCCGACCACGCCAACCCAGCACTGCACATCCAGGCTGAGGCGATTACTGGTCGCAGTATAACACCAGTATGTGTGTAAATACCTTTTAGGATACCCTCCTGCTTTCTATCAGCAGGATCCTTAAGGGCGGCCATCTCAGGCGAAGGTAGAGCCCTTACAAGCGTGTGAGCGCTTTATCCCCCCTAGGGGGTGTTTCCCAACGCACCCTAACCTCTGGCGGGAAAGGATATAATGCCAATAACATTTTAGAAATTATCCGTTGTTATCGGGGGAAACCCACGCATCATCACACACCTCATTTAATTTCTCAGATTCAGAAAAACTACAGGTAGTTTTTCCTCACCGAACATAATACCCCTTTTTTGGTGGTACTCGTATTATCAGAAATGTGTAAAACATTTTTCATTGCCTCAATCATGTAACGTGTGGCCCTACTGGAAGTCACATTCGTCTCTTCACCGTCGACACTGGAGTCAGTATCCGTGTCGGCGTCTATATCTGCCATCTGAGGTAACGGGCGCTTTAGAGCCCCTGACGGCCTATGAGACGTCTGGACAGGCACAAGCTGAGTAGCCGGCTGTCTCATGTCAACCACTGTCTTTTATACAGAGCTGACACTGTCACGTAATTCCTTCCAACAGTTCATCCACTCAGGTGTCGACCCCCTAGGGGGTGACATCACTATTACAGGCAATCTGCTCCATCTCCACATCATTTTTCTCCTCATACATGTCGACACAAAAGTACCGACATACAGCACACACACAGGGAATGCTCTGATAGAGGACAGGACCCCACTAGCCCTTTGGGGAGACAGAGGGAGAGTTTGCCAGCACACACCAGAGCGCTATATATATACAGGGATAACCTTATATAAGTGTTTTTCCCCTTATAGCTGCTGTATAGTTAATACTGCGCCTAATTAGTGCCCCCCTCTCTTTTTTTAACCCTTTCTGTAGTGTAGTGACTGCAGGGGAGAGACAGGGAGCTTCCCTCCAACGGAGCTGTGAGGGAAAATGGCGCCAGTGTGCTGAGGAGATAGGCTCCGCCCCTTTTTCGCGGACTTTTCTCCTGCTTTTTTATGGATTCTGGCAGGGGTTAAATGCATCCATATAGCCCAGGAGCTATATGTGATGCATTTTTTTTGCCATCCAAGGTGTTTTTATTGCGTCTCAGGGCGCCCCCCCCCCCAGCGCCCTGCACCCTCAGTGACCGAAGTGTGAAGTGTGCTGAGAGCAATGGCGCACAGCTGCAGTGCTGTGCGCTACCTTGTTGAAGACAGGACGTCTTCTGCCGCCGATTTTCCGGACCTCTTCTGCCTTCTGGCTCTGTAAAGGGGCCGGCGGCGCGGCTCTGGGACCCATCCAAGCTGGGCCTGTGATCGTCCCTCTGGAGCTAATGTCCAGTAGCCTAAGAAGCCCAATCCACTCTGCACGCAGGTGAGTTCGCTTCTTCTCCCCTTAGTCCCTCGATGCAGTGAGCCTGTTGCCAGCAGGTCTCACTGAAAATAAAAAACCTAATCTAAAACTTTCACTAAGAAGCTCAGGAGAGCCCCTAGTGTGCACCCTTCTCGTTCGGGCACAGAGATCTAACTGAGGCTTGGAGGAGGGTCATAGGGGGAGGAGCCAGTGCACACCAGATAGTCCTAAAGCTTTCTTTAGATGTGCCCAGTCTCCTGCGGAGCCGCTATTCCCCTTGGTCCTTACGGAGTCCCCAGCATCCACTTAGGACGTTAGAGAAAGACAGATATGCAGCTCCAGGGCGGGAACACTTGCTGGAAATGGCGCCCTGGGGTGGGGTAGGGGCTTCAGGTCTAAGTCTTATCCCCCTTGCTGGCAATACCACCGGGTACTGTGGGCGATATTAAAATCGTTTTTAAGAGAAAACCTGACCTGAGCCCATGTCCTGGTGATCTAGTGGGATCGCCTGTATCCACAGTGTCCACCGCCAGCGTGCACGGCCCGCCTCCCACTGACCGCGCCGAATTGCGATAAAGACCGGGTCCAGAGAGCGGGACCCACTTACCACCTCCCGAAGCGCGGCCACGCGATCCTGGAGAGCCCCAGCCGGATCCTGGAGAGCCCCAGCCGTGTGTGTCTAACGTGAAGAGAAACCGGAGCCTCCGCTGTAGGTACCCGGCAACCAGCTGGGGAGAGCTGGAGCTGCAGCAGAGAATGTCACAAGACATTTACCACCGCTGCTGCCCTTGAAGTTTTAACTTTTTACCTCATAAAAAGCTTTTCTTAGGTCTGCTTGGAGCAGCCCCTCTGTTATGTGCCTGCTTACTGCAGCACCAACTTACAAACTGAGCTCCTGTGCTGGGAGGCGGGGTGATATAGGAGGCGGCGCTGTGCATTCTGGGAACAGTCAAAGCTTTGAGCCTGTTGGTGCCTCGGATCAAGATCCTACTCTACACCCCATTGTCCAGACTTGTGGAGCCCAGTATACCCCGCAGCAGAAACATGTATTTTAATATACAAAAATTTAGTACAAATATCTGTGAGCACTTATTCCCCCCCCCCCAATGCTTCCCTTATGATGACCCTGACATGACCGTGCGTTATCTGAGTGATGTTTGCTCTTCTGCTTGCAGGTCTCGGAATGCAGTTGGCCTGTAAGACAAGCTCCCAGTTTGCATAATTTATTTGCAGTCTGCAAGAACATGCACAACTGGTTACAGCAGAACCCCAAAAACGTGTGCGTCATACACTGCATGGTGAGTGGCTGTAACGCGCGTGGAAAAATAAATATCATATAGTTGACTTATTTCATTTACAGTTATCACTTGTAAAATAGGAATTAGCAATAAGTCACTGCTTTTACTGTAGTATTATATATTATATTATATTATTACTGTCCCTTGTTATATACAGTAGCATAGCTGGAAGTTACATTCCCTGGTTTTAACATTTTATCCTTGGAAATTTTTGCATGTTAAAATAAATTCCAAAAAGTGCAGTTTAACCAAATTCAGTAAAGTCACATCGTGGGCTTCTCGTACTCATTGAGACAGTATAATAGGTGTCGTTCTTAGATGCACTAATCAGGGGACATTTTAAGAGAGGTGGGGGCCCATGTGCACCCCCCCAAGCCCCTCCCACCCCATACTTTTTCCAGACGGCAGCATTCTTCCAGTGATATATTTAGAAGGATGGTGCATGCACAGGACACAGCGAATACTCTTTGCAAGCTCCCGTGCAGCCGCCATCTTTCCGTAGATAATGAGGGAAAGATGAAGCCACCGGTTTCAGTTCTAGGGGAGCGGGAGGCATCACATGGGCACAGTAACATTTCAGTCCTCTGGACCATGGGCCTGCCCTGTGTACTGCACATCCTGCACCAATTACAGATATGCCACGGGCACCTTATGTTAGTATATTGGCAGTAGGCACTTGTCTGTGTGTCAGATTACAGCGCAGCATTCGCTCTCAGACCAGGAATATGATACAGGGCTGATTACTCAGCAGTCGGGTAACGCTGCTTATCTTTCTCCTCTGTATATTACAGGATGGCCGCACCGCCTCTGCAGTTCTAGTCAGTGCGATGTTCTGCTTCTGTCACCTTTTCTCCAATCCGGTCCCCGCCATCCAACTGCTCAATTCCAAACGGCCGGGAATAGGACTGTGGCCCTCACACAGGAGGTGAGAAAACGTCAGGTCTTTTATCTGTATATCATTGGCCACAGTTACCGATGGCGAGACCTAACACGTGATTATTAACATACATTCTGCTTAAGATGCAGTCACAGTGTCAACATTTATTATGTGTACACTGTAATGCCGACATGGTCTAAATATCTGCATTTTTATGACGACGTGCCCCGAATGACGGCACTGTCAGAATGTCAATTAGAATGTCGACACTTGAAGTTAGGGTTAGGCTAAAACATTCGGACCGCCGATATACTGAACATCTTGACATGAATGTTGATATATCATACCGCTCCATTCCACCCAATGGAATAAGGGCCTAATTCAGACTTGATCGCTCGCTTGGGGTTTTTTGCAGCGCTCCGATCAGATAGTCGCCGCCCATAGGGGAGTGTATGTTTGCTTTGCAAGTGTGCGATCGCATGTGTAGGAGAGATGTACAAAGAGATCTTGTGCAGTGTCTGCGCAGCCCAGGACTTACTCAGCCACTGCGATCACTTCAGCCTGTCCGGTCCCAGAATTGACGTCAGACACCCGCCCTGCAAACGCTTGAACTAGTGATGAGCGGATTCGGTTTTACTTGGTTCTTAAAACAGCATCTTATTGGCTCACGGATGTCACGTGTTTTGGATAGCCAATAAAACGCCGTTTTGAGAACCGAGTAAAACCGAATCCGCTCATCACTAGCTTGAACACGCCTGCGTTTTTCCAACCACTCCCCGAAAACGCTCAGTTGACACCCACAAACGCCTTCTTCCTGTCAATCTCCTTGCGATCGCCCGTGCGAATGGATTCTTCGTAAAACCCATCGCACAGCAATGATCCACTTTGTACCCGTGCGACGCACCTGTGCATTGCGGTGCATACGCGTGCGCAGTTCTGACCTGATCGCAGCACTGCAAAAAACGCTAGCGAGCGATCAGGTCTGAATGACCCTCTAAGACCTTTTGTCTAGTTACATTTACTCTACATTTGGGTTTAAATAAAAATAATAATGATAAAATATCCTCCAGGCGCGTCAGACATCAACAACGGGCATCGCCGGTCAGTGACGGGATGGTGTGAAAAATCCGATCGCACGGGCGTTCGCAAGGAGATTGACAGGAAGTGGGCCATTTGTGGGTGGTAACTGACCATTTACTGGGAGTGTCCGGAAAAACGCAGGCGTGCCCAAGCGTTTTCAGGGAGGGTGTGTGACGCTCCAGCCCCGATCAGCCTGATGTGATTGCACTGTAGGAGTAAGTCCTGGGCTGCGCACATACTGGATATTTAGCAGCTCGGCGTACACATAGGATCGCACACTTACACGGAGAATGTACACTTCCCCTGGAGGCGGCGACTACTGAACGCAGGACAGCCCATCGATCAGGTCTGAATCAGCCCCACACTCATGACACTTCCATTGATGTAATGATTTGCATATTCCCATTCGTTTCTAGCCTGCCTCTGTGCCTCGCAGCCTGGGCTAGAGATTACACTCGCTGGAGACGAGAGAATGGCAGAAACGTGTAATAAAGGGATAATTCATCTTTCGTGTTCTGTTTTGTATGCAGAATAAAGCAGTAAAGCAGTTCTTTGCAGGTACATAGGATACATTTGTGACCTGGTGTCTGATAAGCCGGTACTGCCGCACTGCAAGCCTGTTGTCATCAAGGGAGCCACCATCAGCCCCGTGCCGTGCTTCAACAAGCAGAGGAACGGCTGCCGCCCTTTCTGCGAGCTTCTGATTGGTGAAACGCGCATCTTCAGCACAATGCAGGACTACGAGAGGATGAAGTGAGTGATGTGCTGTAATAACACTGGGCTCTTGTCTTACAGTACTGTACATTAGTGACTGAAATGCTTGTTTACAGTATATCCGCTTATACTTACACTAGTGTACGGTGAGACATGTTACTAGGGTCAGAGCAGCTGTTTTATTCATGCTTCAAAACTAGTTACACATAGACAAGCGACTGATGAGGGGGACGGGACTAGAACAGCTGGTAGCCAATTGGAGCATTGGACAGTTTAACAGACCTATACATCAGAGGAGGACCCAGCAATGCCAACTCTCCACCCCAGGTCCCTCAGTCTGCACTTCTAAGCATGTACAGAAGCTGGCATATGCGCAGTGATGCCCTGTGCCCTGGCCTTGTTGTCTGACCCAGTAGGAGGTAGCTATGTTGTTGTCTGATCCAGAAGAGACAGCCATGTTGTTGTCTGGCCCAGAGGAGGTATTATATTGTTGTCTGACCCAGTGGAGGCAGCCATGTTGTTTTCTGACCCTGAGGAGGCAGCCATGTTGTTGTCTGACCCAGAGGAGGCAGCCATGTTGGTCTCTGAGCCAGAAGAGACTGCAATGTTGTTGTCTGGCCCAGAAGAGGTATTATATTGTTGTCTGACCCAGAGGAGGCAGCCATGTAGTTGTCTGACTCAGATGAGGCAGCCATGGTGTTTTCTGACCCTGAGGATGCAGCCATGTTGGTTTCTGACCCAGAGGAGGTCACCATGTGGTTGTCTGACTCAGTGGAGGCAGCTATGTTGTTGTCTGACCCAGAGGAGGCAGCCATGTTGTTGTCTGACCCAGAGGAGGCTACTATGTGGTTGTCTGACCCAGAGGAGGCAGCCATGTTGTTGTCTGACCCAGAGGAGGCAGCCATGTTGTTGTCTGACCCAGAGGAGGCAGCCATGTTGTTGTCTGACTCAGAGGACGCAGCTATGTTGTTGTCTGATACAGAGGAGTCGGCAATGTTGTAGTCTGACCCAGTATTCCTGACAGGGCAGCCTATCAGCACATTAGACACTGGTGACATCACTGAACCGGCTGCGTTAACAATCTGCATCTGGTGTACATTGGTCCAGCCACATACATACACATAATAAGTGGAGTTGGCATAAGCAGAATGTATAGAAGTAATACGTGTACAATAAAGTTGTTTGTGCGTCGAGGGTATTTTAGTGAGTTTTCTTTTACTTTTTTGTCTATGTAAGGGAGTATCGCGTCCAGGAAGGAAAAGTATCGTTCCCTCTGGGAGTCACCGTCCATGGAGATGTTGTCGTTTCCATTTACCACATGAGGTCCACAATTGGTGGAAGGCTACAAGCGAAGGTAGGTATTGTATGCAAGCATACATGTGCTCTATTAAAAACCAAATACACAGTTATATCCATATGTTACATTAGAATAGAAAGGACACTGCAACATGCTGTAGTGTGTGCACAGAATAAGACCTGGTCATTTTGGGGTTCTTGGTAATCACATTTAGGGGGGGACTTTGTCACTCTCAATGGGGTATATGCAATTGCGGTCGAATTATGGCTGACCGCAAAGTTCCCACTATTGAAGATAATGGAGCGGCATAGTGCTATGCGCCGTCTGACAGCTCAGACGCGCATAGCCAATCAGGAGAGTGCCACGACGTGGCGCTCCCTGATTGGCTGAAGGGACCCTCTGTGACAAGAGTCACGGGGGGTCTCAGCAGTCGGGGAAAGGGGTCCCATGTGTAAACATGGGACCCCTTTCAGTGCGTGGTCCGTGTTTGGCGTTTTATTATTTTGCCAAGTACGTGGATTACAAACCAGAAGAGGACAGATCTACACTGGATTTTTGTGAGTATAATTTTATTTACATGTAACCCGGGGATTCTACGTGGAGAAGGGGACCGAGTCGGCGTGTCAACATAGGTAAGTATGTGTGTGTCGGCGTGCATGTTTGTAATAAAGTTTTACTTTCACGGTGTGCGTGTACTGTTTTTGTTTGGGTATTTTTTTTGCAGTAGAACTACAGGTACCAGCGGGCCCGCTTTCCCCCCACATGCTGGTACTTGTGGTTCTCCAAGTACCATCTTGCGGGGGAGGCTTGCTGGGACTTGTAGTTCTGCTACAAAAAACAATATTCTTTATTTTTGTCACTTGGCTATCAGCCTCCCATCCGCAGCCCTTGGATGGGGGGGACAGCCCCGGGCTTCACCCCTGGCCCTTGGGTGGCTGGAGGGGGGGACCCCTTGATTTAAGGGGTCCCCACTCCTCCAGGGTACCCCAGCCAGTGGTGACTAGTTAGTGATTTAATGTCACGGCCGCAGGGACCAATATAAAAGTGTCCCCCGGCTGTGGCATTATCTCTCTGACTAGTGGAGCCCGGTGCTGGTGTTAAAAATACGGGGGACCCCTACGTTTTTTGTCCCCCGTATTTTTGGCACCAGGGCCAGACGCAGAGCCCGGTGCTGGTTGTGAAAATACGGGGGACTCCCTGTCATTTTCCCTCCGGATTTTTACAACCAGGACCGGCTCAAAGAGCCCGAGGCTGGTTATGCTTAGGAGGGGGGACCCCACGCATTTTTTTTCAGGATTTTTTACACATTCCCACCCCTTCCCACTGAAAAACATGCTCTGATCTCTCCATATTATTTTAGTCAGAAAAAAAAAAAATATTCTTTTAAAAAATATATTAAATAATACTTGTGGCTCCTAATAGACAAACCAAGTAGATAATCCCTTCTAATATAAATAGATATGTTATTAGCAATAAAAAAAACACAAAAAACCCATGTTTTTAAAAAAAATTATTAGATCCCGCCAGCAAAATGAGGCGGACTGAAATTGACGAAATGACTGTCGAAAAGCACTGTTGTCGAATCGACATTCTTCAATTGAATATACTTTTGTCGAAAAGCCGCATTTTTACCATTGCAGACATGTCGAATTTGACAACTGTCGAATTGCAAAAAGTCGAATTTGAAACGGCCGTTTTTTTTGTCGAAAAGTACTGTATTGCATTGTCAAATCATTTTTTTGTGTCGAAAATGCCCCGTTTTTCGACATTTGCGGCAATTCGACCGCAATTGCATATACCCCAATGTCTGTTAGAGATGAAGAGGCCTATTTACTAAGCCTTGGAGACCAACTGGGATACGGTCCTTAGGCCGACCTTACTTAGGTCGACACTCAATAGGTCGACCACTATTTGTCGACATGCATTAGGTCGACACCTGCAAATGGTCGACATAGCAGATGTCGACACGGGTTTTTCACATTTATTTATTTATTTCAAATTTTTTTCTTTTTCATACTTTACGATCCACATGGACTACGATTGGGAATAGTAACATGAGCCGAGCGCAGCGGTATTGGAGCACGGATTGGGGTTCCTGGTCACTTTACGAAGAAAATGACACCAAAAAAACTTTAAACACTCATGTCAACCTTTCCCATGCGCCGACATACTGCCTGTCGACCTGTAGTGGTCGACCTAATGAGTGTCAAACTAAATAGGGTCGATCCAACAAACCCATTCCAGACCAACCAGATCCTATCTTTTCTCAAACACGGCCTTTGACATGGCAGCTAAGAGCTGATTGGCTGGTACTTTATCTCTGTCCAGTTTATCTCTTGCCAAGGCTTAGTAAATAGATCCCACAGCCTGTAACATGGCAGTTAGGAGCTGGTACTTTATCTCTCTCCACTTTAACTCTCTCTGAGGTTTAGTACATTTGCTCCTAATGCTCGTGCATACATAAAGCACAGTATATTAATAACATCTCAGCCTAGCTGTCAGGGATAGAATAAAATGACTTTCAAAGTTTAAAAAATTGAGGGAACTGATTGGGAAATTAGATTGGGATCTCCGCTGGGACTGATGTGAATGATTTAACTTTCTCTAATCTGAAAATAATTATTATAACATTTAATTTACCTTCAAGCTACCAGCAAATCTATTGCCGACCATTCAATTGCGGTAGCTCTATAGCAGTGGTTCTCAAACTCGGTCCTCAGGACCCTACACAGTGCATGTTTTGCAGGTAACCCAGAAGGTGCACAGGTGTATTAATTACCTGCAAAACATGCACTGTGTGTGGTCCTGAGGACTGAGTTTGAGAACCTGGGATCTAGCACACACGTTCTCAAACTCAGTCCTCATTACCCCACACAGTGCATGTTTTGCAGGTCTCCTTACAGAATCACAAGTGAAATAATTAGCTCCACCTGTGGACCTTTTAAAATGTGTCAGTGAGTAATTAATACACCTGTGCACCTGCTGGGTTACCTGCAAAACATGCACTGTGTGGGGTCCTGAGGACCGAGTTTGAGAACCTATGCTCTATAGTAATATCACAGTGATATGTTGCCTTTGGCTCAGTGATGTCTGTTTCAATTATAGAAATATAGGCTCTAATTCAGACCTGATCGCAGCAGCAAAATTTTTCTCTACTGGGCAAAACCATGGGGGTCATTCCGAGTTGTTCGCTCTGTATTTTTTTCTCGCAACGGAGCGATTAGTCGCTAATGCGCATGCGCAATGTCCGCAGTGCGACTGCGCCAAGTAAATTTGCTATGCAGTTAGGAATTTTACTCACGGCATTATGAGGTTTTTTCTTCGTTCTGGTGATCGGAGTGTGATTGACAGGAAGTGGGTGTTTCTGGGCGGAAACAGGCCGTTTTATGGGAGTGTGTGAAAAAACGCTACCGTTTCTGGGAAAAACGCGGGAGTGGCTGGAGAAACGGAGGAGTGTCTGGGCGAACGCTGGGTGTGTTTGTGACGTCAAACCAGGAACGACAAGCACTGAACTGATCGCAGATGCCGAGTAAGTCTGGAGCTACTCAGAAACTGCTAAGAAGTGTCTATTCGCAATTCTGTGCTAATCTTTCGTTCGCAATTTTGATATGCTAAGATTCATTCCCAGTAGGCGGCGGCTTAGCGTGTGCAAAGCTGCTAAAAGCAGCTTGCGAGCGAACAACTCGGAATGACCCCTCATGTGCATTGCAGGGGGGGCAGATGTAACGTGCAGAGAGAATTAGATTTGGGTGGGTTATTTTGTTTCTGTGCAGGGTAAATACTGGCTGCTTTATTATTTCCACTGCAATTTAGATTTCAGTTTGAACACCCCCCACCCAAATCTAACTCTCTCTGCATATGTTACATTTGCCCCACCTGCACTGCACATGGGGCCTAATTCAGACCTGATTGCTCCTCTGCAAATTTGCAGAGGTCTGCGATCAGATAGTCGCCACCGATAGAGAGTGAATACCCGCTCCGTACAAGTCTGCGTACGCCGTGCGAAAACTTCGCCAGACAGTGGATATCTGCAAATCCGTTTGCAACTCACTCACCATCGAATGATTTTTCCAGTCTGTGCGTAGCCCAGGACTTACTCCTACACTGCGATACAAACAGGCTGATCGGGTTCGGAGCTGACGTCACACACCCGCCCTGAAAACGCTTGGGAACGCCTGCGTTCTCCCTGACACAGAAAATGGCCAGTTACCACCCTCAAAAACCTCTTCCTGTCAATCCGCCTGCGTACACCTAGCGATCAAAATGTTCGCACCATCCTTTTGCTGTTTGGGCTCGCGTCTGCGCATTGCGGTGCATACAGGTGCGCAGTCATTCGATAATCGCCCGCTGTGCGATTTCGCTCAACAGCGATTAGGTCTGAATTAGGCCCATGGTTATGCCTATTACAGAAAAAGTTTGCTGTTGCGATCAGGTCTGAATCACCTCCATTGTAAGATAATCCTCATTAGTATTATTTGGCTCATATTATGTTGATGCTTTAGAGAAAGTAAGAGACTGACCTGATCTCCAGCGATAGTATCTTTGTGTCACAATGGGGGTCATTCCGAGTTGATCGCTAGCTGCCGTTGTTCACTGCGCAGCAATCAGTGTAAAAAACGGCTAATCTGCGCATGCGTAGGCACCGCAATGCGCACGCGCGTCGTACGGGTACAAAGTCCATTGTGGTTTTACACTGGTTCTAGAGACGATTCCAATCGCACAGCCGAACGCAAGGAGATTGACATAAAGAGGGCGTTTCTGGGTGTCAACTGACCGTTTTCAGGGAGTGCTTAGAAAAAGGCAGGCGTGTCGGGGAAAACGCAGGCGTGGCTGGGCGTTCGCTGGGCGGGTGTGTGACGTCAAAGCCGTCCCTCCATCGTTAGAATCAACACCCACGAAGAGTAACTACAGGGCTGGTCTTGTTTTGCACAAAGATTTTGCAGGCGCTCTGCTGCACAGGCGCTCGCACTTCTGCAAAGCGAAAATACACTCCCCAGTGGGCGACGACAATGCGTTTGCACGGCTGCTAAAAACTGCTAGCGAGCGTTCAACTCGGAATGACCCCCCTTGTCTCATTGTCTGTTGCGGTTTTGTTTTTCACTTACAGATGACAAACACTCAGATATTGCAGATACAGTTTCATACAGGATTTATAGCACTTGGAACAACGGTATTACAATTTACAAAGTAAGTGCCCAAGGATCAAATGTTTCTCGTTTTTTTTATTTTTTATTTGTTTAGTAGAGAGATAATCAGTTCTTAAGATTTTAATACACTTACATTTTCTATCGCTGCAAAAGAAAACGAAAATAAAAAACACCTGTGGCCCAATCTATCATTAATATAATGCCTTAGTACCTGGGAAATACCCAGCAGCCTCAGCAATAACGGCCCGGGGATGGTCGCTAAGTCTCGAGGGATCTGCGCCATGCATGAATAGCAAAGAATAGATTCAAACTATGTATTTTTTAAATTTCTCTATCGTCCTAGTGGATGCTGGGGTTCCTGAAAGGACCATGGGGAATAGCGGCTCCGCAGGAGACAGGGCACAAAAGTAAAGCTTTCCGATCAGGTGGTGTGCACTGGCTCCTCCCCCTATGACCCTCCTCCAAGCCAGTTAGATTTTTGTGCCCGGCCGAGAAGGGTGCAATCTAGGTGGCTCTCCTAAAGAGCTGCTTAGAGAAAGTTTAGCTTAGGTTTTTTATTTTACAGTGAGTCCTGCTGGCAACAGGATCACTGCAACGAGGGACTTAGGGGAGAAGAAGTGAACTCACCTGCGTGCAGGATGGATTGGCTTCTTGGCTACTGGACATCAGCTCCAGAGGGACGATCACAGGTACAGCCTGG
The DNA here is from genome assembly GCF_028390025.1 of Pseudophryne corroboree. NCBI lineage: Eukaryota > Metazoa > Chordata > Amphibia > Anura > Myobatrachidae > Pseudophryne > Pseudophryne corroboree. The sequence goes on along the minus strand of NC_086452.1, from coordinate 36,071,519 downwards.
ATGGTCACCGGAGCCTCGCCGCCGGCCCCCTTGCAGATGCTGAAATGACGCTGGGGCTTCTCAAGCGGACTCGGGGGCGGTGGGCGGTCGTCTCAAGCATTTCAGCGCGCAGTGGGCTCACTCGCAGGTAGATCCCTGGATCCTGCAGATAATATCTCAGGGGTACAGGTTGGAACTAGAGACAGATCCGCCTCGCCGTTTCCTGAAGTCTGCTTTACCAACGTCCCCCTCCGAAAGGGAGACGGTTTTGGAAGCCATTCACAAGCTGTACTCTCAGCAGGTGATAGTCAAGGTACCTCTTCTACAACAGGGAAAGGGGTATTATTCCACTCTATTTGTGGTACCGAAGCCGGACGGCTCGGTAAGACCTATTCTAAATCTGAAGTCCTTGAACCTGTACATAAAGAAGTTCAAGTTCAAAATGGAGTCACTCAGAGCAGTGATAGCGAACCTGGAAGAAGGGGACTTTATGGTGTCCTTGGACATCAAGGATGCGTACCTCCACGTTCCAATTTACCCCTCACACCAGGGGTACCTCAGGTTCGTTGTACAAAACTGTCACTATCAGTTTCAGACGCTGCCGTTCGGATTGTCCACGGCACCTCGGGTCTTTACAAAGGTAATGGCCGAGATGATGATTCTTCTTCGAAGAAAAGGCGTATTAATTATCCCATACTTGGACGATCTCCTAATAAGGGCAAGGTCCAGAGAACAGCTAGAGAGGGGATTAGCACTGTCTCAAGAAGTGCTAAAACAGCACGGCTGGATTCTGAATATTCCAAAATCCCAGTTAATGCCGACAACTCGTCTGCTGTTCCTAGGGATGATTCTGGACACGGTTCAGAAAAAGGTTTTTCTCCCGGAGGAAAAAGCCAAGGAGTTGTCCGAGCTTGTCAGGAACCTCCTAAAACCAGGAAAGGTGTCTGTACATCAATGCACAAGAGTCCTGGGAAAAATGGTGGCTTCTTACGAAGCAATTCCATTCGGCAGATTCCATGCACGAATTTTCCAGAGGGATCTGTTAGACAAATGGTCAGGGTCGCATCTTCAGATGCACCAGCGGATAACCCTGTCTCCAAGGACAAGGGTATCTCTTCTGTGGTGGTTGCAGAGTGCTCATCTATTGGAGGTCCGCAGATTCGGCATACAGGATTGGATCCTGGTGACCACGGACGCCAGCCTGAGAGGCTGGGGAGCAGTCACACAAGGAAGAAACTTCCAGGGAGTGTGGACGAGCCTGGAAACGTCTCTTCACATAAACATTCTGGAACTAAGAGCAATCTACAATGCTCTAAGCCAGGCAGAACCTCTGCTTCAAGGAAAACCGGTGTTGATCCAGTCGGACAACATCACGGCAGTCGCCCATGTGAACAGACAGGGCGGCACAAGAAGCAGGAGTGCAATGGCAGAAGCTGCAAGGATTCTTCGCTGGGCAGAGAATCATGTGATAGCACTGTCAGCAGTGTTCATCCCGGGAGTGGACAACTGGGAAGCAGACTTCCTCAGCAGACACGACCTTCACCCGGGAGAGTGGGGACTTCATCCGGAAGTCTTCCACATGCTGGTAACCCGTTGGGAAAGACCAATGGTGGACATGATGGCGTCTCGCCTCAACAAAAAACTGGACAGGTATTGTGCCAGGTCAAGAGATCCGCAGGCAATAGCTGTGGACGCGCTGGTAACGCCTTGGGTGTACCAGTCGGTGTATGTGTTTCCTCCTCTGCCTCTCATACCAAAAGTATTGAGAATTATACGGCAAAGAGGCGTAAGAACGATACTAGTGGTTCCGGATTGGCCAAGAAGGACTTGGTACCCGGAACTTCAAGAGATGATCACGGAAGATCCGTGGCCTCTACCTCTAAGGAGGGACTTGCTTCAGCAGGGTCCCTGTCTGTTTCAAGACTTACCGCGGCTGCGTTTGACGGCATGGCGGTTGAACGCCGGATCCTAAAGGAAAAAGGCATGCCGGAAGAAGTCATTCCTACTTTGATTAAAGCAAGGAAGGAAGTAACCGTGCAACACTATCACCGCATTTGGCGAAGATATGTTGCGTGGTGCGAGGATCGGAGTGCTCCGACGGAGGAATTTCAACTGGGTCGATTCCTACATTTCCTGCAATCAGGATTGTCTATGGGTCTCAAATTGGGATCTATTAAGGTTCAAATTTCGGCCCTGTCGATTTTCTTTCAAAAAGAATTGGCTTCAGTTCCTGAAGTCCAGACTTTTGTTAAGGGAGTGCTGCATATACAGCCTCCTGTGGTGCCTCCAGTGGCACCGTGGGATCTCAATGTGGTTTTGGAATTTCTAAAATCTCATTGGTTTGAACCACTAAAAAAGGTGGATTTAAAATATCTCACATGGAAAGTGACCATGTTACTAGCCCTGGCTTCGGCCAGGAGAGTGTCAGAACTGGCAGCTTTATCTTACAAAAGCCCATATCTGATTTTCCATTCGGACAGGGCAGAACTGCGGACTCGTCCGCATTTTCTCCCTAAGGTGGTGTCAGCATTTCATCTGAACCAGCCTATTGTAGTGCCTGCGGCTACAAGTGACTTGGAGGACTCCAAGTTACTGGACGTTGTCAGAGCATTAAAAATATATATTGCAAGGACAGCTGGAGTCAGAAAATCTGACTCGTTGTTTATATTGTATGCACCCAACAAGATGGGTGCTCCTGCGTCTAAGCAGACGATTGCTCGTTGGATCTGTAGCACAATCCAACTTGCACATTCTGTGGCAGGCCTGCCACAGCCTAAATCTGTAAAGGCCCACTCCACAAGGAAGGTGGGCTCATCTTGGGCGGCTGCCCGAGGGGTCTCGGCATTACAACTTTGCCGAGCAGCTACGTGGTCAGGGGAGAACACGTTTGTAAAATTTTACAAATTTGATACTCTGGCTAAGGAGGACCTGGAGTTCTCTCATTCGGTGCTGCAGAGTCATCCGCACTCTCCCGCCCGTTTGGGAGCTTTGGTATAATCCCCATGGTCCTTTCAGGAACCCCAGCATCCACTAGGACGATAGAGAAAATAAGAATTTACTTACCGATAATTCTATTTCTCGGAGTCCGTAGTGGATGCTGGGCGCCCATCCCAAGTGCGGATTATCTGCAATAATTGTACATAGTTATTGTTAACTAATTCGGGTTATTGTTAGGAAGCCATCTTTCAGAGGCTCCTCTGTTATCATACTGTTAACTGGTTTTGATCACAAGTTGTACGGTGTGATTGGTGTGGCTGGTATGAGTCTTACCCGGGATTCAAAATTCCTCCCTTATTGTGTACGCTCGTCCGGGCACAGTACCTAACTGGCTTGGAGGAGGGTCATAGGGGGAGGAGCCAGTGCACACCACCTGATCGGAAAGCTTTACTTTTGTGCCCTGTCTCCTGCGGAGCCGCTATTCCCCATGGTCCTTTCAGGAACCCCAGCATCCACTACGGACTCCGAGAAATAGAATTATCGGTAAGTAAATTCTTATTATTTGGGATATTTATCAAACCTTCTAAAATTGGGAGGGGGAGTTGTTCCGTCTAGGAACCAATCAGATTGTAGCTATCATTTCTCTAGTACAGTCTAGAAAATGTCAAGAGGAATCTGATTGGTTGCCACGAGCAACACTTTCACTTTACCTTTTAAGAAGGTTTAATAAATCTCCATCTATGGCAGAGGTTCCCAAATGTGGTCCTCAAGACATCCTAACAGTCCATGGGGGTAATTCCAAATTGATTGCAGCAGGAATTTTTTTAGCAGTTGGGCAAAACCATGTGCACTGCAGGGAAGGCAGATATAACATGTGCAGAGAGAGTTAGGGGCCCTACACACTCGGCGATGCGCCGCCGAGGTGCCCGACGGCCGATACGGCCGACGAGCAACCCGGCGGCGGGGGGGCAGTGACGGGGGGAGTGAAGTTTCTTCACTCCCCCCGTCACCCGGCTGCATTGAAGTGCAGGCAAATATGGACGAGATCGTCCATATTGGCCTGCATGCACAGCCGATGGGGGACCAGCGATGAACGAGCGCGGGGCCGCGCATCGTTCATCGCTGGAGTCTCCACACTGAAAGATATGAACGAGTTCTCGTTCATTTATGAACGAGATCGTTCATATCTTTCAGAATATCGGCATGTGTGTAGGGCCTATTAGATTTGGGTGGGGTGTGTTCAATCTGCAATCTAATTTGCAGTGTAAAAATAAAGCAGCCAGTATTTACCCAGCACAGAAATAAAATAACCCACCCAAATCTAACTCTTTCTGCACATGTTATATCTGCCTCACCTGCAGTGCACATGGTTTTGCCCAACTGCTAAAAAATTTCCTGCTGCGATCAACTTGGAATTACCCCCCATGTTTTAAGGATATCCATGCTTGAGCACTGAAAATTAAATCAAATTCACTGAGGTACTCATTAACTCACCTGTGGTCAAGCATGGATATCCTTTAAAACCTGGACTGCTAGGGTGCCTAGAGGACCGGCTGCAGATTTAAAGCGGCAACAATTTAAAATGAAAAATCAGCCCCTGTACCCGCCTTATGCAACAGATACGAGGAATGTATCTTGATCGATCTTATACCCGGTATATGGGTGAAAGGATGCCGATTTTCCGCGCACTTTTGCTTACGCGTAACTTCTGTTTGCGTCTCACTCTGCATCAGATCCACAGAGCGTGTGACGTTGAGCGCATTAAGGGAATTTAATGTGCTGAATTTAGCACATCAACGATCAGCCACAATGACAAGCGGGGGACGCCCAGCACAGGGCTAGTCCGCCCCGCATGTCAGGCTTCCCCCGCACAAGAACAAAAGCATCGCACAGCGGCGATGCTTTTGTACTTTAGGAGTAGCTCCCTACCAGCGCAGCTCCTGCGTGCTGGCAGGGAGCTACTCATCGCTGTGAGGGGCGCAGCGGCTGGGTGTGACGTCACGCAGCAACAGCGGCCCGTCCCCCGCACAGTCCGGGCACCCTTGCGTTAGCCGGACCGCGCCCCCTGAACGGCGGCCAAACGCCGGCGGCCCACCCCCTCCCGCCCAGCAACCGCCTCTACCTGTCAATCAGGCAGAGGCAATCGCAGGGCTGAGACGGCCATCAACTGTCTGGCATGCGCCGGCGCCGCAGTGCGCAGTTCAGACCTGAGCGGCTGCTATGCGGAAACGCACAGCACCGATCAGATCTGAATTAGGCCCTAAGAGCTCACATTTTAACACAAACTTTTCGGGAGGTAAAACCACGGTAACTGATGCAAATGTGACTTTATATCAGCACTAATTGCAGCTTTTTTGAATTCCAGACCTGAACTTGACGCTTGCGACTCTCCGGACAAATACCCCCAGCTGTTTCATGTCACCTTGGACATTGAGATCGAAGCCACGGACAGACAAACAGATCTCACCCCTCCCTGGGAGCATTTTGTATCGAAGGACCCCAACGCTAGTATCCTGTTCTCATCACAGCAGGAGCAGCAGGAGGCTCTGTCCGTGGGGGGTAAGTAGCGGAGGAGAGAGAGACGTGGGGGGGTAAGTAGCGGAGGAGAGAGACGTGGGGGGGGGTAAATAGTAAAGGAAAGAGAGACGTGGGGGGTAAGTAGCGGAGGAGAGAGAGACGTGGGGGGTAAGTAGCGGAGGAGAGAGAGACGTGGGGGGTAAGTAGCGGAGGAGAGAGAGAGGTGGGGGGTAAGTAGCGGAGGAGAAAGAGACTTGGGGGGTAAGTAGAGGAGGAGTTAGAGACGTGGGGGGTAAGTAGCGGAGGAGAAATAGACGTGGGGGGTAAGTAGCGGAGGAGAGAGAGACGTGGGTGGTAAGTAGCGGAGGAGAGAGAGACGTTTGGGGGTAAACAGTGCAGGAGAGAGAGACGTGGGGGGGTAAGTAGCGGAGGAGAGAGAGACGTGGGGGGTAAGTAGCGGAGGAGAGAGAGACGTGGGGGGGGTATGTAGCGGAGGAGAGAGAGACGTGGGGGTAAGTAGCGGAGGAGAAATAGACGTGGGGGGGTAAGTAGCAGAGGAGAGAGAGACGTGGGGGGGTAAGTAGCGGAGGAGAGAGAGACGTGGGTGGGTTCGAAGCGGAGGAGAGAAAGACGTGGGGTGTAAGTAGTGGAGGAGAGAGAGACGTGGGGGGAAAGTAGCGGAGGAGAGACGTGGGGGGTAAGTAGCGGAGGAGAGAGAGACGTGGGGGGTAAGTAGAGGAGGAGATAGAGACGTGGAGGGTAAGTAGCGGAGGAGAAATAGATGTGGGGGGTAAGTAGCGGAGGAGAGAGAGACGTGGGGGGGTAAGTAGCGCAGGAGAGAGACGTGGGGGGATAAGTAGCGGAGGAGAGAGACGTGGGGGGGTAAGTAGCGGAGGAGAGAGAGACGTAGGGGGGTAAGTAGCGGAGGAGAGAGAGACGTGGGGGGTAAGTAGAGGAGGAGAGAGAGACGTGGGGGGTAAGTAGCGGAGGAGAGACGTGGGGGGTAAGTAGCGGAGGAGAGACGTGAGGGGTAAGTAGCGGAGGAGAGAGAGACTTGGGGGGTAAGTAGAGGAGGAGATAGAGACGTGGGGGGTAAGTAGCGGAGGAGAAATAGACGTGGGGGGTAAGTAGCGGAGGAGAGAGAGACGTGGGGGGGTAAGTAGCTGAGGAGAGAGATGTGGGGAGTAAGTAGCGGAGGAGAGGGTGATGTGGGGGGTAAGTAGCGGAGGAGAGAGAGATGTGGGGGGTAAGTAGCGGAGGAGATAGAGACGTGGGGGGTAAGTAGCGGAGGAGAAATAGACGTGGGGGGTAAGTAGCGGAGGAGAGAGAGACGTGGGGGGGTAAGTAGCTGAGGAGAGAGAGACGTGGGGAGTAAGTAGCGGAGGAGAGGGTGACGTGGGGGGTAAGTAGCGGAAGAGAGAGAGATGTGGGGGGTAAGTAGCGGAGGAGAGAGAGACATGGGGGGTAAGTAGCGGAGGAGAGAGAGACGTGGGGGTAAGTAGCGGAGGAGAGAGAGACGTGGGGGTAAGTAGCGGAGGAGATAGAGACGTGGGGGATAAGTAGCGGAGGAGAGAGAGATGTGGGGGGTAAGTAGCGGAGGAGAGAGAGACGTGGGGGGTAAGTAGAGGAGGAGATAGAGACGTGGGGGGTAAGTAGCAGAGGAGAGAGAGACGTGGGGGGTAAGTAGCGGAAAAGAGAGAGATGTGGGGGGTAAGTAGCGGAGGAGAGAGAGATGTGGGGGGTAAATAGCGGAGGAGAGAGAGACGTGGGGGGATAAGTAGCGGAGGAGAGAGAGACGTGGGGGGTAAGTAGCGGAGGAGAGAGAGATGTGGGGGGTAAGTAGCGGAGTAGAGAGAGATGTGGGGGGTAAGTAGCGGAGGAGAGAGAGACTTGGGGGTAAGTAGCGGAGGAGAGAGAGACGTGGGGTAAGTAGCGGAGGAGAGAGACGTAGGGGGTGAGTAGCGGAGGAGAGAGAGACGTGGGGGGTAAGTAGAGGAGGAGAGAGAGACGCGGGGGGTAAGTAGCGGAGGAGAGAGAGACGTGGGGGTAAGTAGCGGAGGAGAGACGTGGGGGGTAAGTAGTGGAGGAGAGAGAGACGTGGGGGGTAAGTAGCGGAGGAGAAATAGATGTGGGGGTTCAGTAGCGGAGGAGAGAGAGACGTGGGGGGGGTAAGTAGCTGAGGAGAGAGAGACGTGGGGAGTAAGTAGAGGAGGAGATGGTGACGTGGGGGGTAAGTAGCGGAGGAGAAAGAGACGTGAGGGGTAAGTAGCGGAGGAGATAGAGACGTGGGGGGTAAGTAGCGGAGGAGAAAGAGATGTGGGGGGTAAGTAGCGGAGGAGAGAGAGACGTGGGGGGTAAGTAGAGGAGGAGATAGAGACGTGGGGGGTAAGTAGCAGAGGAGAGAGAGACGTGGGGGGTAAGTAGCGGAGGAGAGAGAGATGTGGGGGGTAAATAGCGGAGGAGAGAGAGACGTGGGCGGTAAGTAGCGGAGGAGAGAGAGACGTGGGGGTAAGTAGCGGAGGAGATAGAGACGTGGGGGATAAGTAGCGGAGGAGAGAGAGATGTGGGGGGTAAGTAGCGGAGGAGAGAGAGATGTGGGGGGTAAGTAGAGGAGGAGATAGAGACGTGGGGGGTAAGTAGCAGAGGAGAGAGAGACGTGGGGGGTAAGTAGCGGAAAAGAGAGAGATGTGGGGGGTAAGTAGCGGAGGAGAGAGAGATGTGGGGGGTAAATAGCGGAGGAGAGAGAGACGTGGGGGGATAAGTAGCGGAGGAGAGAGAGACGTGGGGGGTAAGTAGCGGAGGAGAGAGAGATGTGGGGGGTAAGTAGCGGAGGAGAGAGAGATGTGGGGGTAAGTAGCGGAGGAGAGAGAGACTTGGGGGTAAGTAGCGGAGGAGAGAGAGACGTGGGGGTAAGTAGCGGAGGAGAGGGAGACGCAGGGGGTGAGTAGCGGAGGAGAGAGAGACGTGGGGGGTAAGTAGAGGAGGAGAGAGAGACGCGGGGGGTAAGTAGCGGAGGAGAGAGAGACGTGGGGGTAAGTAGCGGAGGAGATAGAGACGTGGGGGATAAGTAGCGGAGGAGAGAGAGATGTGGGGGGTAAGTAGCGGAGGAGAGAGAGACGTGGGGGGTAAGTAGAGGAGGAGATAGAGACGTGGGGGGTAAGTAGCAGAGGAGAGAGAGACGTGGGGGGTAAGTAGCGGAAAAGAGAGAGATGTGGGGGGTAAGTAGCTGAGGAGAGAGAGACGTGGGGAGTAAGTAGAGGAGGAGATGGTGACGTGGGGGGTAAGGTAGCGGAGGAGAAAGAGACGTGAGGGGTAAGTAGCGGAGGAGATAGAGACGTGGGGGGTAAGTAGCGGAGGAGAAAGAGATGTGGGGGGTAAGTAGCGGAGGAGAGAGAGACGTGGGGGGTAAGTAGAGGAGGAGATAGAGACGTGGGGGGTAAGTAGCAGAGGAGAGAGAGACGTGGGGGGTAAGTAGCGGAAAAGAGAGAGATGTGGGGGGTAAGTAGCGGAGGAGAGAGAGATGTGGGGGGTAAATAGCGGAGGAGAGAGAGACGTGGGGGGGGGTAAGTAGCGGAGGAGAGAGAGATGTGGGGGGTAAATAGCGGAGGAGAGAGAGACGTGGGGGGTAAGTAGCGGAGGAGAGAGAGATGTGGGGGTTCAGTAGCGGAGGAGAGAGAGACGTGGGGGGGGTAAGTAGCTGAGGAGAGAGAGACGTGGGGAGTAAGTAGAGGAGGAGATGGTGACGTGGGGGGTAAGTAGCGGAGGAGAGAGAGACGTGAGGGGTAAGTAGCGGAGGAGATAGAGACGTGGGGGGTAAGTAGCGGAGGAGAAAGAGATGTGGGGGGTAAGTAGCAGAGGAGAGAGAGACGTGGGGGGTAAGTAGAGGAGGAGATAGAGACGTGGGGGGTAAGTAGCAGAGGAGAGAGAGACGTGGGGGGTAAGTAGCGGAAAAGAGAGAGACGTGGGGGATAAGTAGCGGAGGAGAGAGAGATGTGGGGGGTAAGTAGCGGAGGAGAGAGAGACGTGGGGGGTAAGTAGAGGAGGAGATAGAGACGTGGGGGGTAAGTAGCAGAGGAGAGAGAGACGTGGGGGGTAAGTAGCGGAAAAGAGAGAGATGTGGGGGGTAAGTAGCGGAGGAGAGAGAGATGTGGGGGGTAAATAGCGGAGGAGAGAGAGACGTGGGGGGGGGAAGTAGCGGAGGAGAGAGAGATGTGGGGGGTAAATAGCGGAGGAGAGAGAGACGTGGGGGGTAAGTAGCGGAGGAGAGAGAGATGTGGGGGGTAAGTAGCGGAGGAGAGAGAGACGTGGGGGTAAGTAGCGGAGGAGAGACGTGGGGGGTAAGTAGTGGAGGAGAGAGAGACGTGGGGGGTATGTAGCGGAGGAGAAATAGATGTGGGGGTTCAATAGCGGAGGAGAGAGAGACGTGGGGGGGGGTAAGTAGCTGAGGAGAGAGAGACGTGGGGAGTAAGTAGAGGAGGAGATGGTGACGTGGGGGGTAAGTAGCGGAGGAGAAAGAGACGTGAGGGGTAAGTAGCGGAGGAGATAGAGACGTGGGGGGTAAGTAGCGGAGGAGAAAGAGATGTGGGGGGTAAGTAGCGGAGGAGAGAGAGACGTGGGGGGTAAGTAGAGGAGGAGATAGAGACGTGGGGGGTAAGTAGCAGAGGAGAGAGAGACGTGGGGGGTAAGTAGCGGAAAAGAGAGAGATGTGGGGGGTAAGTAGCGGAGGAGAGAGAGATGTGGGGGGTAAATAGCGGAGGAGAGAGAGACGTGGGGGGGGTAAGTAGCGGAGGAGAGAGAGATGTGGGGGGTAAATAGCGGAGGAGAGAGAGACGTGGGGGGTAAGTAGCGGAGGAGAGAGAGATGTGGGGGGTAAGTAGCGGAGGAGAGAGAGATGTGGGGGGTAAGTAGCGGAGGAGAGAGAGACATGGGGGTAAGTAGTGGAGGAGAGAGAGACGTGGGGGTAAGTAGCGGAGGAGAGAGAGACGCGGGGGGTAAGTAGCGGAGGAGAGAGAGACGCGGGGGGTAAGTAGAGGAGAGAGAGACGCGGGGGGTAAGTAGCGGAGGAGAGAGAGACGCGGGGGGTAAGTAGCGGAGGAGAGACGTGGGGGGTAAGTAGAGGAGGAGATAGAGACGTGGGGGGTAAGTAGCGGAGGAGAGACGTGGGAGGTAAGTAGAGGAGGAGATAGAGACGTGGGGGGTAAGTAGCGGAGGAGAAATAGACGTGGGGGTAAGTAGCGGAGGAGAGAGAGACGTGGGGGGGTAAGTAGCTGAGGAGAGAGAGACGTGGGGAGTAAGTAGAGGAGGAGATGTTGACGTGGGGGGTAAGTAGCGGAGGAGAGAGAGATGTGGGGGGTAAGTAGCGGAGGAGAGAAAGACATGGGGGGTAAGTAGCGGAGGAGAGAGAGACTTGGGGGTAAGTAGCGGAGGAGAGAGAGACGTGGGGTAAGTAGCGGAGGAGAGAGACGCAGGGGGTGAGTAGCGGAGGAGAGAGAGACGTGGGGGGGTAAGTAGCAGAGGAGAGAGAGACGTGGGGGGTAAGTAGCGGAAAAGAGAGAGACGTGGGGGTAAGTAGCGGAGGAGAAAGAGATGTGGGGGGTAAGTAGCGGAGGAGAGAGAGACGTGGGGGGTAAGTAGAGGAGGAGATAGAGACGTGGGGGGTAAGTAACAGAGGAGAGAGAGACGTGGGGGGTAAGTAGCGGAAAAGAGAGAGATGTGGGGGGTAAGTAGCGGAGGAGAGAGAGATGTGGGGGGTAAATAGCGGAGGAGAGAGAGACGTGGGGGGGGGTAAGTAGCGGAGGAGAGAGAGATGTGGGGGGTAAATAGCGGAGGAGAGAGAGACGTGGGGGGTAAGTAGCGGTGGAGAGAGAGATGTGGGGGTAAGTAGCGGAGGAGAGAGAGATGTGGGGGGTAAGTAGCGGAGGAGAGAGAGACATGGGGGTAAGTAGTGGAGGAGAGAGAGACGTGGGGGTAAGTAGCGGAGGAGAGAGAGACGCGGGGGGTAAGTAGCGGAGGAGAGAGAGACGCGGGGGGTAAGTAGAGGAGGAGAGAGAGACGCGGGGGGTAAGTAGCGGAGGAGAGAGAGACGCGGGGGGTAAGTAGCGGAGGAGAGACGTGGGGGGTAAGTAGCGGAGGAGAGAGAGACGTGGGAGGTAAGTAGAGGAGGAGATAGAGACGTGGGGGGTAAGTAGCGGAGGAGAAATAGACGTGGGGGGTAAGTAGCGGAGGAGAGAGAGACGTGGGGGGGTAAGTAGCTGAGGAGAGAGAGACGTGGGGAGTAAGTAGAGGAGGAGATGTTGACGTGGGGGGTAAGTAGCGGAGGAGAGAGAGATGTGGGGGGTAAGTAGCGGAGGAGAGAAAGACATGGGGGGTAAGTAGCGGAGGAGAGAGAGACGTGGGGGTAAGTAGCGGAGGAGATAGAGACGTGGGGGGTAAGTAGCGGAGGAGAGAGAGATGTGGGGGGTAAGTAGCGGAGAAGAGAGAGACGTGGGGGGGTAAGTAGAGGAGGAGATAGAGACGTGGGGGGGTAAGTAGCAGAGGAGAGAGAGACGTGGGGGGGTAAGTAGCAGAGGAGAGAGAGACGTGGGGGGTAAGTAGCGGAAAAGAGAGAGACGTGGGGGGTAAGTAGCGGAGGAGAGAGATGTGGGGGGTAAGTAGCGGAGGAGAGATAGACGTGGGGGGTAAGTAGCGGAGGACAGAGAGACGTGGAGGGTAAGTAGCGGAGGAGAGAGAGACGTGGGGGGTAAGTAGCGGAGGAGAGAGAGATGTGGGGGGTAAGTAGTGGAGGAGAGAGAGATGTGGGGGGTAAGTAGCGGAGGAGAGAGAGACGTGGGGGGTAAGTAGCGGAGGAGAGAGAGATGTGGGGGGTAAGTAGCGGAGGAGAGAGAGATGTGGGGGTAAGTAGCGGAGGAGAGAGAGATGTGGGGGGTAAGTAGCGGAGGAGAGAGAGATGTGGGGGGTAAGTAGCGGAGGAGAGAGAGACGTGGGGGGTAAGTAGCGGAGGAGAGAGAGACGTGGGGGGTATGTAGCGGAGGAGAGAGAGACGTGGGGGGTAAGTAGCGGAGGAGAGAGAGAGACGTGGGGGGTAAGTAGCGGAGGAGAGAGAGACGTGGGGGGTAAGTAGCGGAGGAGAGAGAGACGTGGGGAGTAAGTAGCGGAGGAGAGAGAGACGTGGGGGGTAAGTAGCGGAGGAGAGAGAGACGTGGGGGGTAAGTAGCAGAGGAGAGAGAGATGTGGGGGGTAAGTAGTGGAGGAGAGAGAGACGTGGGGGGTAAGTAGCGGAAGAGAGAGACGTGGGGGGTAAGTAGCGGAGGAGAGAGAGATGTGAGGGGTAAGTAGCGGAGGAGAGAGAGATGTGGGGGGTAAGTAGTGGAGGAGAGACGTGGGGGGTAAGTAGCGGAGGAGAGAGAGACGTGGGGGGTAAGTAGCGGAGGAGAGAGAGACGCGGGGGGTAAGTAGCGGAGGAGAGACGTGGGGGGTAAGTAGCGGAGGAGAGAGAGATGTGGGGGGTAAGTAGCGGAGGAGAGAGAGACGTGGGGGGTAAGTAGAGGAGGAGATAGAGACGTGGGGGGTAAGTAGAGGAGGAGAGAGAGACGTGGGGGGTAAGTAGCTGAAAAGAGAGAGATGTGGGGGGTAAGTAGCGGAGGAGAGAGAGATGTGGGGGGTAAATAGCGGAGGAGAGAGAGACGTGGGGGAGTAAGTAGCGGAGGAGAGAGAGATGTGGGGGGTAAGTAGCGGAGGAGAGAGAGAGACGTGGGGGGTAAGTAGCGGAGGAGAGAGAGATGTGGGGGGTAAGTAGCGGAGGAGAGAGAGATGTGGGGGGTAAGTAGCGGAGGAGATAGAGACATGGGGGTAAGTAGCGGAGGAGAGAGAGACGTGGGTGTAAGTAGCGGAGGAGAGAGAGACGCGGGGGGTAAGTAGCGGAGGAGAGAGAGACGTGGGGGGTAAGTAGAGGAGGAGAGAGAGACGCGGGGGGTAAGTAGCGGAGGAGAGAGAGACGTGGGGGTAAGTAGCGGAGGAGAGACGTGGGGGGTAAGTAGCGGAGGAGAGAGAGACGTGGGAGGTAAGTAGAGGAGGAGATAGAGACGTGGGGGGTAAGTAGCGGAGGAGAAATAGATGTGGGGGTTCAGTAGCGGAGGAGAGAGAGACGTGGGGGGGGGTAAGTAGCTGAGGAGAGAGAGACGTGGGGAGTAAGTAGAGGAGGAGATGGTGACGTGGGGGGTAAGTAGCGGAGGAGAGAGAGACGTGGGGGGTAAGTAGCGGAGGAGAAAGAGATGTGGGGGGTAAGTAGCGGAGGAGAGAGAGACGTGGGGTTAAGTAGAGGAGGAGAGAGAGACGTGGTGGGTAAGTAGCGGAAAAGAGAGATGTGGGGGGTAAGTAGCGGAGGAGAGAGAGATGTGGGGGTAAATAGCGGAGGAGAGAGAGACGGGGGGGGTAAGTAGCGGAGGAGAGAGAGATGTGGGGGGTAAATAGCGGAGGAGAGAGAGACGTGGGGGGTAAGTAGCGGAGGAGAGAGAGATGTGGGGGGTAAGTAGCGGAGGAGAGAGAGATATGGGGGGTAAGTAGCGGAGGAGAGAGAGACATGGGGGTAAGTAGTGGAGGAGAGAGAGACGTGGGGGTAAGTAGCGGAGGAGAGAGAGACGCGGGGGGTAAGTAGCGGAGGAGAGAGAGACGCGGGGGGTAAGTAGAGGAGGAGAGAGAGACGTGGGGGGTAAGTAGCGGAGGAGAGAGAGAGACGTGGGAGGTAAGTAGAGGAGGAGATAGAGACGTGGGGGGTAAGTAGCGGAGGAGAAATAGACGTGGGGGGTAAGTAGCGGAGGAGAGAGAGACGTGGGGGGGTAAGTAGCTGAGGAGAGAAAGACGTGGGGAGTAAGTAGAGGAGGAGATGTTGACGTGGGGGGTAAGTAGCGGAGGAGAGAGAGATGTGGGGGGTAAGTAGCGGAGGAGAGAAAGACATGGGGGGTAAGTAGCGGAGGAGAGAGAGACGTGGGGGTAAGTAGCGGAGGAGATAGAGACGTGGGGGGTAAGTAGCGGAGGAGAGAGATGTGGGGGGTAAGTAGCGGAGGAGAGAGAGACGTGGGGGGGTAAGTAGAGGAGGAGATAGAGACGTGGGGGGGTAAGTAGCAGAGGAGAGAGAGACGTGGGGGGGGTAAGTAGCAGAGGAGAGAGAGACGTGGGGGGTAAGTAGCGGAATAGAGAGAGACGTGGGGGGTAAGTAGCGGAGGAGAGAGATGTGGGGGGTAAGTAGCGGAGGAGAGATAGACGCGGGGGGTAAGTAGCGGAGGACAGAGAGACGTGGAGGGTAAGTAGCGGAGGAGAGAGAGAAGTGGGGGGTAAGTAGCGGAGGAGAGAGAGATGTGGGGGGTAAGTAGTGGAGGAGAGAGAGATGTGGGGGGTAAGTAGTGGAGGAGAGAGAGATGTGGGGGGTAAGTCGCGGAGGAGAGAGAGAGGTGGGGGTAAGTAGCGGAGGAGAGAGAGATGTGGGGGGTAAGTAGCGGAGGAGAGAGAGATGTGGGGGGTAAGTAGCGGAGGAGAGAGATGTGGGGGGTAAGTAGCGGAGGAGAGAGAGACGTGGAGGGTAAGTAGCGGAGGAGAGAGAGAAGTGGGGGGTAAGTAGCGGAGGAGAGAGAGACGTGGGGGGTAAGTAGCGGAGGAGAGAGAGACGTGGGGGGTAAGTAGCGGAGGAGAGAGAGATGTGGGGGGTAAGTCGCGGAGGAGAGAGAGAGGTGGGGGTAAGTAGCGGAGGAGAGAGAGATGTGAGGGGTAAGTAGCGGAGGAGAGAGAGATGTGGGGGGTAAGTAGCGGAGGAGAGAGAGACGTGGGGGGTAAGTAGCGGAGGAGAGAGAGACGTGGGGGGTAAGTAGCGGAGGAGAGAGAGACGTGGGGGGTAAGTAGCGGAGGAGAGAGAGACGTGGGGGGTAAGTAGCGGAGGAGAGAGAGACGTGGGGGGTAAGTAGCGGAGGAGAGAGAGACGTGGGGGGTAAGTAGCGGAGGAGAGAGAGACGTGGGGGGTAAGTAGCGGAGGAGAGAGAGACGTGGGGGGTAAGTAGCGGAGGAGAGAGAGACGTGGGGGGTAAGTAGCGGAGGAGAGAGAGATGTGGGGGGTAAGTAGTGGAGGAGAGAGAGACGTGGGGGGTAAGTAGCGGAAGAGAGAGAGACGTGGGGGGTAAGTAGCGGAGGAGAGAGAGACGTCCCCCACATCTCTCTCTCCTCCGCTACTTACCCCCCACGTAAGTAGCGGAGGAGAGAGAGATGTGAGGGGTAAGTAGCGGAGGAGAGAGAGATGTGGGGGGTAAGTAGTGGAGGAGAGACGTGGGGGGTAAGTAGCGGAGGAGAGAGAGACGTGGGGGGTAAGTAGCGGAGGAGAGAGAGACGTGGGGGGTAAGTAGCGGAGGAGAGAGAGACGTGGGGGGTAAGTAGCGGAGGAGAGACCATGTTATCGGGGGAATACCACGTCGCTTTCTGCGTTCATCTCCAGAATTATACTTACATTGTGTTTGTATTAAACAGGCAGGGCCCCTGTAGAGCAACCCCCCGACAACATCAAGAACCCCGGGCAGGGGGCATTCTTCTCAGCGTTGAGTTGGCAAGGTACCACTGAAATATTGTACTATAAATAAATGTATTAGAGAGCTGGGGCTGTGAAACACAAGGGGCCGGACCCGGACACATGTAGCGATTGTTAGCAGACCGCACACTCGGCACTGTGTGACAGAGACTACGTGTGCGACCGGCCCTATCTGTGCTGGAAACGGGCGTTTCTGGGTGTCATCTTGCAAGAGATGCGTTTTGCGGGCGTGTAGCCAGACTTCTCTGCTGTTATGCAGTATGACGGATGGACGCTGTTGCTGTCTTTTACACAGGCGTAAATGGCGATCCTAATTGTGGTTGCGGCTGCAGATGAGAACACAGTGGGCGGCATGACTAAACACAGATATACATATATCCGCATTAGCATAAGGTAGTAAATCCGGCTGTACACGCTTGCAGATGCTTGTCATCAGAGGGCCCAATACACACCTGATCGCTGCAAAGGCAACAATTGCAGCCTGAAGCCCATTGTGTTGTACGCACGCGCAGCGGCCGTACTGCGCGTGCTCACATAGTGAGATGCGGTCGCTTCTGCCTGATTGACAGACAGAGGCGAGAGGGGGCGTGCCAGCGGTGTTTGAATGCCGTTGCGGGAGGGGTTGCGGTCCAGACAACGCAGGTGTGTCCGGACCGTTGCTGGGGCAGGCCGTGACGGCTGCGTGACGTCACACACAGCCACTGCAACCCAAAACATGGCGGGTAGCCACTCGCCAGGTGCGAAAGCATAGCCTCCGTGTGATGCGTCCGCACCTCTGCAGGGGGCGTGGTGGGGTGGGGGGTGGTAGGACTAGCCTTGTGCTGGACGTCCCCCCGCGGGTTACAGATTGTGATTGTAGATGTGCGAATCACCCCGAGTCGGAATTAAGCCAATATCTATCAATGTGTTTTCAATGTTAAACACTTTTTGCTGTAAACATTGATTAATCTGTAGGGTTCACACTAGGATCTGAGAATATTCCTTCAACTAATCCGAAGAAATAAAACTAAGCGTAACAAAGTCTACAAAAGTCACTGTATTATTTACACTATTATTTTACTAGTATTTAGCAATAGAGTAATAATAATATTCCGCTAGTATACCTCATTGTCTTTTTTTAACCTTAAGGGCTATTAAATATTTTTATTTCTGCACCATGGCACAACCTGTCCCTAGTAAATAGGTTTTATCATTACACTGCCTGTTGTAGATCGACACTAATGCAAAACTCTTGTTAGGGGGAAATGTATCAAACCTCGTAAAGAGTGGAGAAAAGGAAAAGTGGAGAAGTTGCCCATGGCAACCAATGAATGAACCTATCATTTTATAGAATGAACTTGAGAACTGCTGGCTTGAAGCTGTTGGTTGCTAAGGGGAACTGCCCCGCCGGTCCACTCTCTAGAAGGCTTGATACATCTCCCCCTTATGACATCATACACCTTTGTGATGGCCTCTTAAAGGTCCCATTCTACTCAGTACATAGACCAGTAACACTTCCACCATCCTGACTCCTTTTAAAAACTTATATAGGAATCTATATACGTGTTATTATTTAAATCCCATTTGGCTGGAAGCTCAGATCGGTGAATGTGCGGCATACACATGTACTTTGATGTCTTAGACCAGAAGTTGGAGAAGCCTGGCTCGGAAGACCGCGCTGCGCTGGTGCACGAAGAGAGCGAGCCCTCAGACGATGAACTCCTGTCCCTCTCCAGCCAGCACAGTAACACCAGTGGGGAAAAGCACCACGGGACCCCAAAGCACAAAAAGGCCGACCCCCCGCTGCCAGCACCTCCGGAGGATGTCGACCTGCTATTCCTAGATGGAAGCTCAGTCAACACCGCAATACCTTCGCAACCAAAAGCACCACCTTCAAACTCCGATCTCCTACAAGACCTATTTGGGGAAGCTCAGGCACAAGGAGAAGCCGTGTACCAGACAGGAGGGGGAGTGGGTTCCACGCACTCAACGCCGCGGCGATCTGCGGCATCCCCTTCGCCATCCCAGTCTCCGAAGATAGGAGAAGGTAAAGTGGCTATTCACTTTTGTTTCTTTGTGGGTGGTAATGCAGATAGATGTGTCCAAAATATACAAAATCAGGAATAAATAAATAATTATAAACTCCAAATCATTCGTTGTATATCGAAAAAAATAAATAAAATAAATAAAATAAAATATATATATATATATATATATATATATATACTAGGTGCTTCATCGCGCCCTACGGGCGCTCTTCACACCGTCGAAAGGGGCTACGCCCCCTTAACCCCTGCACGCCTTGCTGCGGTTCAATATTTGTATGAGTATTACCTGCATTCCTAGGTTTGTTAGTGGTTAAATATTGCACAACGAAAGTGCTTCCAATGGTGAAGGGGGCGTAGCCCCTTGCGACGGCGTGAACAGTGCCTGCAGGGCACGATGTACAGAATGTAGCGGGTGCGGGGGGGACCGCAGATGAGGCAGGGAGTATGTAGATGCTGCGAGTGGAGGGGGAGGTGGATGCAGGTGTGGGGGGAGGGGGTGCGGGACCTATACCTATGTGATGTTATGTGTAACAATATATAGGACACGGATAAGGATGTATGTGATATAGACATATCCGCATGAAGAGGTAAATGGTGTCATTAGACACAGAGGGAAGTGCTGGTACAATGCGGAGCAGGGGCAGCTGTGTCCTCTCTCTACACCGTACCAGGTGTAGCAACACGGACATGTTGCGCACGCAATGTCTCCACGCGGCCGCAGGTGCACCAGTCCCCTCTGCATGCGCAATGTGCGCGCCCCCCTCAGGTGCAGTAGGAGGAGGGGGCGATGGCTGGAGCTGGTACCAGGGCCAATGGGCATGGACAGCGCGGTCATGTGCTCGGTGCTCGGCTTGCGCCCTGCGCTTGCTGTGTGAGAGATAGGGAGGAGGCGGCAGAGCGGAGCATCACCGATATACCGGTAACTATGGGGGGCACCGCAGGGGGTTATGGCTCCTGTACTCCTGGTGAGGGTTTGTCAGGGAGGTATCAAGGAGCCAGTGGTATGGACCGTGTATGGGATACAGGGGGGTAGGGAGGGGATACAGAGACGCGGGGCGGTAGGGAGGGGATACAGAAACGCAGAGCGGTAGGGAGGTGATACAGAGACGCAGAGCGGTAGGGAGGTGATACAGAGACGCAGAGCGGTAGGGAGGGGATACAGAGACGCAGAGCGGTAGGGAGGTGACACAGAGACGCGGGGCGGTAGGGAGGGGATACAGAAACGCAGGGCGGTAGGGAGGGGATAGAGAGACGCAGGGCGGTAGGGAGGGGATACAGAAACGCAGGGCGGTAGGGAGGGGAAACAGAGACGCGGGGTGGTAGGGAGGGGATACAGAGATGCAGAGCGGTAGGGAGGTGATACAGAGACGCAGAGCGGTAGGGAGGGGATACAGAGACACAGGGCGGTAGGGAGGGGATACAGAGATGCAGAGCGGTAGGGAAGGGATGGAGAGAAGCGGGGCGGTAGGGAGTGGATACAGAGGCGTAGGGAGGAGGGGATACAGAGACGTTGGACGGTAGGGAGGGGATGCAGAGACGCGGGGCGGTAGGGAGGGGATAGAGAGAAGGGGACGGTAGGGTGGGGATACAGAGGCATATGGAGGAGGGGATACAGAGACATGGGGCGGTAGGGAGGGGATAGAGAGACGCAGGGCGGTAGGGAGGGGATAGAGAGACGCGGGGCGGTAGGGAGGGCACACAGACGCAGGGCGGTAGGGAGGGGATAGAGAGACGCAGGGCGGTAGGGAGGGGATAGAGAGACGCAGGGCGGTAGGGAGGGGATAGAGAGACGCAGGGCGGTAGGGAGGGGATACAGAGACACAGGGCGGTAGGGAAGGGATGGAGAGAAGCGGGGCGGTAGGGAGTGGATACAGAGGCGTAGGCAGGAGGGGATACAGAGACGTTGGACGGTAGGGAGGGGATACAGAGACGCGGGGCGGTAGGGAAGGGATAGAGAGACGCGGGCAGTAGGGAGGGGATAGAGAGAAGGGGGGCGGTAGGGTGGGGATACAGAGGCATAGGGAGGAGGGAATACAGAGACATGGGGCGGTAGGGAGGGGATACAGAGACGTGGGGTGGTAGGGAGGGGACAGAGAGACGCAGGGCGGTAGGGAGGGGATAGAGAGACGCAGGGCGGTAGGGAGGGGATAGAGAGAAGCGGGGTGGTAGGGAGGAGATACAGAGACGTGGGACGGTAGGGTGGGGATACAGAGGCGTAGGGAGGAGGAGATACAGAGACGCAGGACGGTAGGGAGGAGATACAGAGACGCGGGGCGGTAGGGAGGGGATACAGAGACGCGGGGCAGCAGGTAGAGGATACAGAGAGGCGGGGCGGCTGGGAGGGGATAGAGAGACGCGAGATGGTAGGGAGGGGATAGAGCGACGCGTGGCGGTAGGGAGGGGATAGAGAGGCGGGGCGGCTGGGAGGGGATAGAGAGACGCGGGGTGGTAGGGTGGGGATACAGAGACGCGGAGCGGTAGGGAGGGGATACAGAGACACGGGGCGGTAGGGAGGGGATAGAGAGACGCAGGGCGGTAGGGAGGGGATACAGAGATGCAGGGTGTTAGGGAAGGGATACAGAGACGCGGGGCAGCAGGTAGAGGATACAGAGAGGCGGGCGGCAGGGAGGGGATAGAGAGACGCAGGGTGGCAGGGAGGGGATAGAGAGACGTGGGGCGGTAGGGAGGGGATACAGAGATGCAGGGCGGTAGGGAGGGGATACAGAGACGCGGGGCAGCAGGTAGAGGATACAGAGACGCGGGGCAGCAGGTAGAGGATACAGAGACGCGGGGCAGCAGGTAGGGGATAGAGAGACGCGGGGCGGTAGGGAGGGGATAGAGAGACGCGTGGCGGTAGGGAGGGGATATAGAGACGCGGGGCGGCAGGGAGGGTCCCCAGTGAGGAAGCTGATGAAGAGAGGGGGAAAGTAGTGGAGAGGGAGGGCACCAGAAGTGGAGACTTGTGTAAAGTGGCGACCACACATAGAATCAGTGGTTAGGATGGCCGGAGGGACTCACCGTTGAGGCTGTGGGCGGCTGCTGCAGGCTGGTAAACAGTAGTGTCCAGAGGCGTCACTGGGTGTCGGAGCGCAGTCTGTTCTATTACACACATCTCTCAACACCCCCCCCCCCACGCGGATGAAAAGGGGCGTGGCTTTCTGTGAAAGGGGCGTGGCCTCACGGGCATGTTCTCTCTCGGTCCGGGGGTGTTTCCAGCTTGCCTGTTGATGCTGGCAGCCCCCGGAGAGTGTGTGTGCCGGCTCTTCTCTGTGACAGGAGGAGAGTGCTGCAGGAGTTTATCTCACTGCAGCACTCGGCTCCTGTCACAGCAGGAGGGCTGACAGCTGGATGTGTGTGGAGGAGGCGGCGGGTGTGTGTACACGGCCCCGGGAGGGCTATGAAAGCCTTCTCCTGCGCCACCCGTCCCTCCTAATGTGTATGCCGGGGGCGGCATCAGCCGTTGTTGTTCGCCCGGCGCCGCGGCCGGGGAGTCAGAGCTGCTGATGGGTGGGGGGAGGGGAGAGAGAGAGATGGACAGGCAGCAGGAGCAGAGACTTGCTGACTCCGCCCACCGCTGTGACTCCACCCAGCATTACGGCCAGGCAGGCACAGAGTCACAGATTTGGCCTAATATATAGGAGATTAAAGATAATTACAATAAAACCGCAATGCTATGCAGCCATATTCCAGTGATCCTGTGCTGGGATGTTAGAATTTGGCCATATAATAACTGGGATGCATTGTGAAATATATTGAAAATCAAACGGTAACAGGACAGACAAACAACATGTAACACAATACAGAGTCACACAGGCACCGGTGTAATATAGATGAAACAACTGATAATGTTTAAAGCTGTTCCATATTATATGTAGTACCTCAGGGGCAGATGTATTAAGGCTGGAGAAGTGATAAAGCAGTGATAAGTGGAAGGTGATAACGCACCAGCCAATCAGCTCCTAACTGTCATTTTCAAATCCGTAACGATTGGCTGGTGCGTTATCACTTTGCGCTTACCACTGGTTTATTACTTCCCTTCTCCAGGTTAATACATCTGCCCCATAGGCCCAAATGTATTAAGCCTCAACAAGAGATAAATTGCTGATGGATAAAGGGTGGAATTCAAATGTGTGAAAAGTCGGTTGGGTGTCTGTCTATTAGATAGGAAAAAACAGACTCCCAACTGACTTTTCAAACATTTGAATCTCCCCCAAAGAGTGTTAAATGACCAGCCAATCAGCTTCCTACCTGCTATGTAACAGGCTGTGGGGCAGATGTATTAAGCCTGTAGTTTGAAAAATTACGGTTAGGAGCTGATTGGCTGGTGCGTTATCACCTTGCAGTTATCATTTTGTTATCACTTCTCCAAGCTTAATACAGCTGCCCAATTATTCCACGTTCCACTCACTAATGATCAGTCAGCCAGAATGAGGGATAAATTCACTATAGGTCAATTTTTAGATTTTAAAATCGATCTAAATCATCTGACATCACCGTCATGTTTCAGGGTCTAAATTGCAGATTTACTAGCAGTCTGTTTTGATATTGATTTTAAAATCGACGACAATGTCGGTCAATTCTCAGTTGTGTAAAGTCTGTAACTTTTGTCAGTTCAATTCAAAACCGACAGCAAATAAACCTAAAAAGAAAAAATTTTACGAAAATCGTCTAAAAATCTAGGGCCTAATTCAGATCTGATCGCAGCAGCAAATCTGTTAGCAAATGGGCAAAATCATGTGCACTGCAGGGTGGGCAGATGTAACATGTGCAGAGAGAGTTAGATTTGGGTGGGGTGTGCTCAAACTGAAATCTAAATTGCAGTGTAAAAATAAAGCAGCCAGTATTTACCCTGCACAGAAACAAAATAACCCACCCAAATGTAACACTCTCTGCACATGTTACATCTGCCCCACCTGCAGTGCACATGGTTTTGCCCATTAGCTAACAATTTTGCTGCTGCGATTAGATCTGAATTATGTCCATAGACCAAAAACCGGCTATTAATTCCTACTGCTTTTCTATTGGGTAAATCAAACCACATGCAAGAAGCTGCTGCGGTCCCACTAATTCTGCGTCTATTCAGTCAGGCGGTGATTTGCGTACCGCAGGAAAGTGCTCAGCCTTGTATAGCCTTGAATTGTCACATGGCCTCATACACGCAAACCCGATGTGCAGAACGTGCCCTGCGTCATTAATGACCCCTGAGACGCTGCGGCTGTTTGGGGGCAGGGAGTGGGCGAAGCTGGGCGGTGTTCTTGAAAATGGGGCATCTCCCTCGTGAGGCCCATAATTCCTACAGCCGCAGTGCAACACATGGTTGGGTCCCTTTATATTAGGGCTGTGCACAGATCCTCAAGGGTTTTGGATCTGGATATCTTTAAAAAATTATAAAAACAGCTAAAACCATGTAATTTCCAGTGTGAAATGGCGCCTGCAATCACAAGGGAGGAACTTACATGTCATCCAAAACATGCGATATTCGGATTCTAGATCCGAGAACCAAATTTGGTGGGATGACCCGAGCTGAAGCTCCGTTCAACTCCAAAACCCCAAAGTTTCAGTGTGTTCTACTTTCCGCAAAACCGAACCGCTCATGAAGGTTTAGCCCAGGGGTGTCAAACTCGCGGCCCTCCAGCTGTTGTGGAACTACACATCCCAGCATGCCTTGCCATCTATTTTGTATTAGGGATGGCTGCAACTGTGGCAAGGCATGCTGGAATGTGTAGTTCCACAACAGCTGGAGGGCCATGAGTTTGACACCCCTGGTTTAGCCAATAGAATGTGTTTTAGATGTGAAAAGCTGTCACTTATTAGTCTATTGTTTGGTTGGTTTGTCTGTCGATTTTTAGTTGATTTTCAAACCGACTGTTAGTAAATCTCCAGTTTGAAGTGTTTTCTCAGAGAAAATTATGTTTCAGTGTTCGATTTTGTTTGGGAATCAGGTTTTTGGTCGTTTTTTTTCTTTTAGTAAATTTTGCTAAATTGATGGGGAAATTGACAAAGCCCACCAAATCGTCCAAAATCGTTTTATAGTGAATATACCACTGAGTCTTTTATGTCTGGGGTCCTTTCTGGAATGTTATAGGAAGAGGTGCAAAAATCTATCAGCTAAACTACCACATATATATACAGTGGGGATTGAAAGTTTGGGCACCCCAGGCAAAAATTCATTTTAATGTGCAAAAAGAAGCCAAGGAAAGATGGAAAAATCTCCAAAAGGCATCAAATTACATATTAGACATTCTTATAACATGTCAAAAAAAGTTTGATTTTATTTCCATCATTTACACTTTCAACAGAACAGAAAACAAAAAATGGCGTCTGCAAAAGTTTGGGCACCCTGCAGAGTTAATACCTTGTACTGCCCCCTTTGGACAGCTGAGACCTAGCAGTGTCATGGATTGTTCTCAATCATCGTCTGGAAAGACCAGGTGATGTCAATCTCAAAGGTTTTAAAAGCCCAGACTCATCTGACCTTGCTTCAACAATCAGCACCATGGGTTCCTCTAAGCAGTTGTGTAGCACACTGAAACTGAGAATAGTTGACGCTCACAAAGCAGGAGAAGGCTATAAGAAGATAGCAAAGCGTTATCAGATGCCCAGATGTTCGGAATGTAATTAAGAAATGGCAGTCATCAGGAACAGTGGAAGTTAAAGCAAGATCTGGAAGATCAAGAAAAATATCAGACAGAACAGCTCGCAGGATTGTGAGAAAAGCAAGTCAAAATCCACATTTGACTGCACGATCCCTCCAGGAAGATCTGGCAGACACTGGAGTTGTGGTACACTATTCCACTATAAAGAGATACTTGTACAAAAATGGTCTTCATGGAAGAGTCATCAGAAGAAAACCTCTTCTACGTCCTCACCACAAAAATCAGCATTTGAAGTTTGCAAATGAACACATAGACAAGCCTGATGCATTTTGGAAAAAAGTTCTGTGGACCGATGAGGTTAAAATAGAACTTTTTTGGCCGCAATGAGCAAAGGTACGTTTGGAGAAGGAAGGGCACAGAATTTAATGAAAAGAACCTCTGTCCAACTGTTAAGCATGGGGGTGGATCAATCATGCTTTGGAGTTGTATTGCAGCTAGTGGCACAGGGAACATTTCACGGGGTGGTATTCATGTGACCGATGGTCGGAAGACCGACGGTCACATGACCTCCTCCAGCATCCCGACCCCCACTATCCCGATGGTCGGCATGCCGACCAACAGGGACTATTTCCACTCGTGGGTGTCCACGACACCCATAGAGTGGGAATAGAACCCGTGGCGACCGTAGGTCGCCACCGAGCCCGCAGCGTGGCGAGCGCAGCGAGCCCACAAGGGGCTTGTTGCACTCGCCCCTCCCCGCCGGGATCCCGGCGTCGGTATGCTGCCGGGATCCCGGCGTCGGTAAGCTGACCGGCGGTCAGGAGACCGCCGGTCAGCCATACTACACCCATTTCACGAGTAGAAGGAAAAATGGATTCAATAAGACTCCAGCAAATTTTGGACGCTAACTTGATGCCATCTGTGAAAAAGCTGAAGTTAAAGAGAGGCTGGCTTCTACAAATGGATAATGATCCTAAACACACCTCAAAATCCACGGTGGATTACATCAAGAGGCGTAAACTGAAGATTTTGCCATGGCCTTCACAATCTCCTGACCTCAACATAATTGAAAATCTATGGATAGACCTTAAAAGAGCAGTGCGTCACAGACAGCCCAGGAATCTCAAAGAACTGGAAGACTTTTGTAAGGAAGAATGGGCGAAGATACCTCAAACAAGAATTGAAAGACTCTTAGCTGGCTACAAAAAGCGTTTACAAGCTGTGATACTTGCCAAAGGGGCAGTACAAGGTATTAACTCTGCAGGGTGCCCAAACTTTTGCAGACGCCATTTTTTGTTTTCTGTTCTTTTGAAAGTGTAAATGATGGAAATAAAATCAAACTTTTTTTGACATGTTATAAGAATGTCTAATCTGTAATTTGATGCCTTTTGGAGATTTCTCCATCTTTCCTTGGCTTCTTTTTGCACATTAAAATGAATTTTTGCCTGGGGTGCCCAAACTTTCAATCCCCACTGTATGGTCCAAGTCGGATGTTGTGTTCTGTTGTTTTATTAATGATTCTAGTTTGCTGATGTAGGCTTTAAACTACATGAGCCTTATTTGTGCTGAACATTGACTGCATCGTCTACGTTGAGGGAAGAACAGTATTCATGAGACTGCAAGTTATCAATTGCTGTGTCTCTACTGAGGAATAGGCTGGATACTGGTTCCAATCACAATATGGCTGACCGCAGAGGCTTTCACTTTAACCATTTGCCGTTATTAAGCAATGAAAGGCCTGAAAACTCTTTTCTGTTTGCAGCTTCCACATTTGATCCATTTGGATCAAGTCCGAAACAGCCGGCTCAGGACTTGCTTGGCTCCTTCCTCAGTGCTTCAAATGCCGCCACTGGAGAAACCTTTCTGCAGGCCACGAGAAGTCCGTCGCCGACCCCACCGGTCCATGTGGATCAGTTTAACATGGGTAAGGTGTTGACATTGTGAGAGATCCTGTGTGTGGGCAGTCATGCAGCTACAGTGACTATAGCATGATATGAAGAGGGGGGATTACGCAGTACTTGGCACAGTTATATAACATATATACAGAGCTCTCTAAGGCTTCATAACGATACGTATGAAGCCTGATCGCAGCAGGAACTTTGTTAGCAGTCGGGCAAAACCATGTGCACTGCAGGGGAGGTAGCTATAACATGTGCAGAGAGAGTTAGATTTGGGTGTGGTGTGTTCAATCTGCAATCTAAATTGCAGTGCAAAAATAAAGCAGCCAGAATTTACCCTGCACAGAAACAAAATAACCCACCCAAATCTAACTCTCTCTGCACATGTTATATCTGCCCCCCCTGGAGTGCACATGGTTTTGCCCAATTGCTAACAAACTTGTTGCTGCGATCAACTCAGAATTACCCCCATGGGACGGATGGGCCCCAGTGTTACATGGAACGAATGAGCCCCAGATGTGGCCAGAACAGGACGTACAGATCTCTTTCAGTGCTGGGAACATAACCCTATATCATTCTGTCTTCTCTCGCCAGCTCCCCCGTCTGTATCCATCCAGCCCGACTTATCTGGATCCTGGGACTGGGGCACCCCCGCTCAAGGTAAAAGCAGCTCATCGCAACTTCACAATAAGTCTCTTGCATCTCTGTCTGTGTCTGTCGGCTCAGAGGCTCCTTATGTTCTGTAGAACTGTAGTCAAAAGTTGAAAACTCTTATTTTAAAGCTCCATAGATGAGGCATCTTTCCATGCACGTGACAGTGATGAGTGAGTTTCCCCATGCTGAACTACGGGGTCTATTTACTAAGCCTTGGATGGCGATAAAGCGCCAGCCAATCAGCCCCTAACTGTCATTTATCAAACCCAGCCTGTGACGTGGCAGTTAGATGCTGATTGGCTAAAAGTCTCAGCGTATCAGACGCAGCACTCGGATCCTCGCTATCTCCTACAGACATCTCCTGCTGCATTCGAATTCTAATTAAACAGAATTGCACAGACGCTTCCTTGCGGTTGCGTCATTCAGACCTGTTCGTTCGCTAGTTTTTTATTGCAGTCCTGCGTTCGCATAGTCGCCGCCCATAGGGGAGTGTATTTTAGCTCTGCGAGTGTGTGAACGCATGTGTAGGAGAGCTGTACAAACAGATCTTGGGGGTCATTCCGAGTTAATCGCTAGCTGCCGTTGTTCGCAGCGCAGCGATCAGGCTAGAAAACGGCTTTTCTGCGCATGAGTATGCCCCGCAATGCGAACGTGTGACGTACGGGTGCAAGGCCCGTTGTGGTTGTGCACAGGTTCAAGCGAAGTTTTCAGTCGCACTGACGGGCGCAAGAAGATTGACAGGAAGGGGGCGTTTCTGGGTGTCAACTGACCGTTTTCAGGGAGTGTTTGCAAAAACGCAGGCATGTCTGAAAAAACGCAGGCGTGGCTGGGCGTTCGTTGGGCGGATGTGTGACGTCAAATCCGGACACGAATGGGCTGAAGTGATCGCAAGCGCTGAGTAGGTTCAGAGCTACTCTGAAACTGCACAAACTGTTTTTGCAGAGCTCGGCGACACATGCGTTCTCACTTCTGCTAAGCTAAAATACACTCCCCAGTGGGCGGCGGCATAGCGTTTGCACGGCTGCTAAAACTAGCCAGCGAGCGATCAACTCAGAAGGACCTCCCTTGTGCAGTCTCTGCGCAGCCCAGGGCTTACTCAGCGGCTGCGATCACTTCAGCCTGTCCAGGACCGTAATTGACGCCAGGAACCCTCCCTGCAAACACTTGGACACGCCTGCGTTTTTACAAACACTCCCAGAAAACGGTCAGTTGCCACCCACATACGCCCCCTTCCTGTCAATCTCCTTGCGAACGCCCATGCGAATGGATTCTTCGCACAAACCCATCGCTGAGCGGCGATCCGCTTTGTACCCGTGTGACGCGCCTGCGCATTGCGGTGCATATTCATGCGCAGTTCTGACCTGATCGCCCGCTGTACGAAAACGCAGCCTAGCGATCAGGTCTGAATTACCGCCAGTGAGCGGTGTTTCGCTGAGTCTGCAATGTTCCTAAGGCGCGACATTGAGGAAACATCTGTCTATACATACAGTGTACAAGCCTCCAACCCCCAAAAAAGTCAAGAGACTTAAACTTATATTTAATTTTGAATGTGTCACTGTGTGTACAAATCATGTATTCTTTTTTCTTTTATTTCTATGATGATCTGTCACAGAGCGTTTCCTATACAGTCAGAAGGCAGCCATATCGGTATCCGGACTATAGATCTAAACTAAAAAGTTCTACAGTCAATAGGTGTACCACTAACGGTAGACGTGCATTACGTCGACGGGGTCAAAAGGTCAGCATGGAAATGGTCGACACAAAAACGGTAGACACAAAAAAATGTTTGGGGGGGGATTTCAACTTTTCGATACTTTACCATCCACGTGGACTACGATTGGGAATAGTAACCTGTGCCGAGCACGGTAGCGGAGCGAGGCACCTTGCCGGAAGCATGGCGAGCGAACCGAGCCGTGCGAGGGGACGCGGCACACTAACGGGGCTTGTTTGTGGCAGAAAAGTGACAAAACACTTCTCCCTCAAAAAAAAAAAATGTCTACCATTTTTGTGTTGACCGTGTCCCTGTTGACCTTTTGACCACGTTGACCTTTTCTACCGTCTACCTTTTCTATGTTGACCTTTTGACCCTGGCAACCTCATGCACGTCTGACCTATTGGCTGTAGACCTTTGTAGTGTAGATCTAATAATCCGCACCCTTCTTTATCTAGGGTTGCAGTGGCGCCTTTATTCCGGTGCATGCTAAAGTCATGTTAAGCTTCCTGCGCTATGATAGTTTCTATATGTCTGATAATCTAATACTGGGTCATCTGCCTGCTACATACAGTAACGGGGGCCGGAGGGGGGGGGGATAAACGGAAGGAGGTAGATTTGATTTACTCTACTCAAATGAGGTGAATCTTGTATTTCTGAGAACAGTTAAATGTAAATTGTGGGATTAACTAATTAAGATCTGCCATCTGCGGCTGACGGGAATGCTTGCAATACAGGATCAAAGTACTATAAGAAAGCAGGAAAGCCCAAGTCATGTCGTGTATTGAATACATTCGCAGGCGTGAGCACTCTTTTCACAAACATGCAACTTTTTGAAGTACACTTGCCACAAGTTGCATATACCAAATCAAGACGCACCGCTACATCCGCACCTATAATCACAGTACAAGAGATTTGGTGGCCAGCAGCTTCAGGTTTCCGGTGATGCAGTCCGTGAGCCAAGCGGGGCCGCAGCTGCAGGTAATGCAGTTACTGGGGAGGACCGCCCACCAAACATCATGGTAATAGCTCCGTGCCCTTCTCTGTATTCCTGCCCAATAATCTCACGCTACAAACATAAAAAATATCAACTCTGCAAACGCCTCTGTAGCCCGAGCCATGAAACCCGGGCAGTGGCACTAGGATGTGTCTGTAAATTGGGTTGTGCGCTATGTGATCTATCAATGTGATTCTACTCTACACAGGTGGTTTACGGGTAGGAAGCAAATCAGCTGCCACCAGTCCCACCGGATCACCGCACGGTACCCCGCTGCACCAGTCCAAGCCGCAGAGCCTGCATCCGTTTGCCGACCTCGGAGCTCTGGGTACAAATCTTACAGGTAACATTAGTTCCTCTTTATATCCCATATGCCGTAGTCTTTATCCCTTCAAATAACAATAACAGTACTGGAAGTGATCCCTACATATTACACAATAACACTGGCCATACACGTTTCAGCAGAAGTGATCCCTACATATTACACAATAACAGTGGCTTGCACGTTGCAGCAGAAGTGATCCCTACACATAACACAATAACAGTGGCCTGCACGTTGCAGCAGAAGTGATCCCTACACATCACACAATAACACTGGCCTGCACGTTGCAGCAGAAGTGATCCCTACACATCACACAGTAACACTGGCCTGCACGTTGCAGCAGAAGTGATCCCTACACATCACACAATAACACTGGCCATACACGTAGCAGCAGAAGTGATCCCTACACATCACACAATAACAGTGGCCCTGCACGTTGCAGCAGAAGTGATCCCTACACATCACACAATAACACTGGCCATACACGTTGCACAGAAGTGATCCCTACACATCACACAATAACACTGGCCATACACGTAGCAGCAGAAGTGATCCCTACACATCACACAGTAACAGTGGCCATACACGTTGCACAGAAGTGATCCCTACACATCACACAATAACACTGGCCATACACGTAGCAGCAGAAGTGATCCCTACACATCACACAATAACAGTGGCCTGCACGTTGCAGCAGAAGTGATCCCTACACATCACACAATAACAGTGACCTGCACGTTGCAGCAGAAGTGATCCCTACACATCACACAGTAACAGTGGCCTGCACGTTGCAGCAGAAGTGATCCCTACACATCACACAATAACAGTGGCCTGCACGTTGCAGCAGAAGTGATCCCTACACATCACACAATAACACTGGCCATACACGTTGCACAGAAGTGATCCCTACACATCACACAATAACAGTGTCCTGCACGTTGCAGCAGAAGTGATCCCTACACATCACACAATAACAGTGGCCATACACGTTGCAGCAGAGGTGATCCCTACACATCACACAATAACACTGGCCATACACGTTGCAGCAGAGGTGATCCCTACACATCACACAATAACAGTGGCCCTGCACGTTGCAGCAGAAGTGATCCCTACACATCACACAATAACAGTGGCCTGCACGTTGCAGCAGAAGTGATCCCTACACATCACACAATAACAGTGGCCTGCACGTTGCAGCAGAAGTGATCCCTACACATCACACAATAACAGTGTCCTGCACGTTGCAGCAGAAGTGATCCCTACACATCACACAATAACAGTGGCCATACACGTTGCAGCAGAGGTGATCCCTACACATCACACAATAACACTGGCCATACACGTTGCAGCAGAGGTGATCCCTACACATCACACAATAACAGTGGCCCTGCACGTTGCAGCAGAAGTGATCCCTACACATCACACAATAACAGTGGCCTGCACGTTGCAGCAGAAGTGATCCCTACACATCACACAATAACAGTGGCCTGCACGTTGCAGCAGAAGTGATCCCTACACATCACACAATAACAGTGGCCTGCACGTTGCAGCAGAAGTGATCCCTACACATCACACAATAACAGTGGCCTGCACGTTGCAGCAGAAGTGATCCCTACACATCACACAATAACAGTGGCCTGCACGTTGCAGCAGATGTGATCCCTACACATAACACAATAACAGTGGCCTGCACGTTGCAGCAGAAGTGATCCCTACACATCACACAATAACAGTGACCATACACGTTGCAGCAGAAGTGATCCCTACACATCACACAATAACAGTGGCCTGCACGTTGCAGCTGAAGTGATCCCTACACATCACACAATAACAGTGGCCTGCACGTTGCAGCAGAGGTGATCCCTACACATCACACAATAACAGTGGCCTGCACGTTGCAGCTGAAGTGATCCCTACACATCACACAATAACAGTGGCCTGCACGTTGCAGCAGAAGTGATCCCTACACATCACACAATAACAGTGGCCATACACGTTGCAGCAGAAGTGATCCCTACACATCACACAATAACAGTGGCCTGCACGTTGCAGGGGAAGTGATCCCTACACATCACACAATAACAGTGACCTGCACGTTGCAGCTGAAGTGATCCCTACACATCACACAATAACAGTGGCCCTGCACGTTGCAGCAGAAGTGATCCCTACACATAACACAATAACAGTGGCCTGCACGTTGCAGCAGAAGTGATCCCTACACATAACACAATAACAGTGGCCTGCACGTTGCAGCAGAAGTGATCCCTACACATCACACAGTAACAGTGGCCCTGCACGTTGCAGCAGAAGTGATCCCTACACATCACACAGTAACAGTGGCCTGCACGTTGCATCAGAAGTGATCCCTACACATCACACAATAACAGTGGCCCTGCACGTTGCATCAGAAGTGATCCCTACACATAACACAATAACAGTGGCCCTGCACGTTGCAGCAGAAGTGATCCCTACACATCACACAGTAACAGTGGCCTGCACGTTGCATCAGAAGTGATCCCTACACATCACACAATAACAGTGGCCCTGCACGTTGCATCAGAAGTGATCCCTACACATAACACAATAACAGTGGCCATACACGTTGCAGCAGAAGTGATCCCTACACATCACACAATAACAGTGGCCCTGCACGTTGCAGCTGAAGTGATCCCTACACATCACACAATAACAGTGACCTGCACGTTGCATCAGAAGTGATCCCTACACATCACACAATAACAGTGGCCCTGCACGTTGCATCAGAAGTGATCCCTACACATAACACAATAACAGTGGCCATACACGTTGCAGCAGAAGTGATCCCTACACATCACACAATAACAGTGGCTTGCACGTTGCAGCAGAAGTGATCCCTACACATCACACAATAACAGTGACCTGCACGTTGCATCAGAAGTGATCCCTACACATCACACAATAACAGTGGCCCTGCACGTTGCATCAGAAGTGATCCCTACACATAACACAATAACAGTGGCCATACACGTTGCAGCAGAAGTGATCCCTACACATCACACAGTAACAGTGGCCTGCACGTTGCAGCAGAAGTGATCCCTACACATAACACAATAACAGTGGCCTGCATGTTGCAGCAGAAGTGATCCCTACACATCACACAATAACAGTGGCCTGCACGTTGCAGCAGAAGTGATCCCTACACATCACACAATAACACTGGCCTGCACGTTGCACCAGAAGTGATCCCTACACATCACACAATAACAGTGACCTGCACGTTGCAGCAGAAGTGATCCCTACACATCACACAATAACAGTGGCCTGCACGTTGCAGCAGAAGTGATCCCTACACATCACACAATAACACTGGCCTGCACGTTGCAGCAGAAGTGATCCCTACACATCACACAATAACAGTGGCCCTGCACGTTGCAGCAGAAGTGATCCCTACACATCACACAATAACAGTGGCTTGCACGTTGCAGCAGAAGTGATCCCTACACATCACACAATAACAGTGACCTGCACGTTGCATCAGAAGTGATCCCTACACATCACACAATAACAGTGGCCCTGCACGTTGCATCAGAAGTGATCCCTACACATAACACAATAACAGTGGCCATACACGTTGCAGCAGAAGTGATCCCTACACATCACACAGTAACAGTGGCCTGCACGTTGCAGCAGAAGTGATCCCTACACATAACACAATAACAGTGGCCTGCATGTTGCAGCAGAAGTGATCCCTACACATCACACAATAACAGTGGCCTGCACGTTGCAGCAGAAGTGATCCCTACACATCACACAATAACACTGGCCTGCACGTTGCACCAGAAGTGATCCCTACACATCACACAATAACAGTGACCTGCACGTTGCAGCAGAAGTGATCCCTACACATCACACAATAACAGTGGCCTGCACGTTGCAGCAGAAGTGATCCCTACACATCACACAATAACACTGGCCTGCACGTTGCAGCAGAAGTGATCCCTACACATCACACAATAACAGTGGCCCTGCACGTTGCAGCAGAAGTGATCCCTACACATCACACAATAACACTGGCCTGCACGTTGCAGCAGAAGTGATCCCTACACATCACACAATAACAGTGGCCTGCACGTTGCAGCAGAAGTGATCCCTACACATCACACAGTAACAGTGGCCTGCACGTTGCAACAGAAGTGATCCCTACACATCACACAATAACACTGGCCTGCACGTTGCAGCAGAAGTGATCCCTACACATCACACAATAACAGTGGCCTGCACGTTGCAGCAGAAGTGATCCCTACATATTACACAGTAACAGTGGCCTGCACGTTGCAACAGAAGTGATCCCTACACATCACACAATAACAGTGTCCTGCACGTTGCAGCAGAAGTGATCCCTACACATCACACAATAACAGTGGCCTGCACGTTGCAGCAGAAGTGATCCCTACACATCACACAGTAACAGTGGCCTGCACGTTGCAGCAGAAGTGATCCCTACACATCACACAATAACAGTGGCCTGCACGTTGCAGCAGAAGTGATCCCTACACATCACACAGTAACAGTGGCCTGCACGTTGCAACAGAAGTGATCCCTACACATCACACAATAACAGTGTCCTGCACGTTGCAGCAGAAGTGATCCCTACACATAACACAATAACAGTGGCCTGCACGTTGCACCAGAAGTGATCCCTACACATCACACAATAACAGTGGCCCTGCACGTTGCAGCAGAAGTGATCCCTACACATAACACAATAACAGTGGCCCTGCACGTTGCAGCGGAAGTGATCCCTACACATCACACAATAACACTGGCCATACACGTTGCAGCAGAAGTGATCCCTACACATCACACAATAACTGGCCTGCACGTTGCAGCAGAAGTGATCCCTACACATCACACAGTAACAGTGGCCTGCACGTTGCAGCAGAAGTGATCCCTACACATCACACAGTAACAGTGGCCTGCACGTTGCATCAGAAGTGATCCCTACACATAACTCAATAACAGTGGCCTGCACGTTGCAGCAGAGGTGATCCCTACACATCACACAATAACACTGGCCTGCACGTTGCAGCAGAAGTGATCCCTACACATAACACAATAACAGTGGCCTGCACGTTGCAGCAGAAGTGATCCCTACACATAACTCAATAACAGTGGCCTGCACGTTGCAGCAGAGGTGATCCCTACACATCACACAATAACAGTGGCCTGCACGTTGCAGCAGAAGTGATCCCTACACATCACACAATAACAGTGGCCTGCACGTTGCAGCAGAAGTGATCCCTACACATCACACAATAACAGTGGCCTGCACGTTGCAGCAGAAGTGATCCCTACACATCACACAGTAACAGTGGCCATACACGTTGCAGGGGAAGTGATCCCTACACATCACACAATAACAGTGGCCTGCACGTTGCAGCAGAAGTGATCCCTACACATCACACAATAACACTGGCCCTGCACGTTGCAACAGAAGTGAACCCTACACATCACACAATAACACTGGCCTGCACGTTGCAACAGAAGTGATCCCTACACATCACACAGTAACACTGGCCATACACGTTGCAGCAGAAGTGATCCCTACACATAACACAATAACAGTGGCCTGCACGTTGCAGCAGAAGTGATCCCTACACATCACACAATAACAGTGGCCATACACGTTGCAGCAGAAGTGATCCCTACACATAACACAATAACAGTGGCCTGCACGTTGCAGCAGAAGTGATCCCTACACATCACACAATAACAGTGGCCATACACGTTGCAGCAGAAGTGATCCCTACACATCACACAATAACAGTGGCCTGCACGTTGCAGCAGAAGTGATCCCTACACATAACACAATAACAGTGGCCCTGCACGTTGCAGCAGAAGTGATCCCTACACATAACACAATAACAGTGTCCTGCACGTTGCATCAGAAGTGATCCCTACACATCACACAATAACAGTGGCCATACACGTTGCAGCAGAAGTGATCCCTACACATCACACAATAACAGTGGCCATACACGTTGCAGCAGAAGTGATCCCTACACATAACACAATAACAGTGGCCTGCACGTTGCAGCAGAAGTGATCCCTACACATCACACAATAACAGTGGCCATACACGTTGCAGCAGAAGTGATCCCTACACATAACACAATAACAGTGGCCTGCACGTTGCAACAGAAGTGAACCCTACACATCACACAATAACACTGGCCTGCACGTTGCAGCAGAAGTGATCCCTACACATCACACAATAACAGTGGCCATACACGTTGCAGCAGAAGTGATCCCTACACATCACACAATAACAGTGGCCATACACGTTGCAGCAGAAGTGATCCCTACACATCACACAATAACAGTGACCTGCACGTTGCAGCAGAAGTGATCCCTACACATAACACAATAACAGTGGCCCTGCACGTTGCAGCAGAAGTGATCCCTACACATCACACAATAACAGTGGCCCTGCACGTTGCAGCGGAAGTGATCCCTACACATCACACAATAACAGTGGCCTGCACGTTGCAGCGGAAGTGATCCCTACACATCACACAATAACAGTGTCCTGCACGTTGCAGCAGAAGTGATCCCTACACATCACACAATAACAGTGGCCTGCACGTTGCAGCAGAAGTGAACCCTACACATAACACAATAACAGTGGCCATACACGTTGCAGCAGAAGTGATCCCTACACATCACACAATAACACTGGCCATACACGTTGCAGCAGAAGTGATCCCTACACATAACACAATAACAGTGTCCTGCACGTTGCAGCAGAAGTGATCCCTACACATCACACAATAACACTGGCCATACACGTTGCAGCAGAAGTGATCCCTACACATCACACAATAACACTTGCCATACACGTTGCAGCAGAAGTGATCCCTACACATCACACAATAACACTGGCCTGCACGTTGCAGCAGAAGTGATCCCTACACATAACACAATAACAGTGGCCTGCACGTTGCAGCGGAAGTGATCCCTACACATCACAAAATAACACTGGCCATACACGTTGCAGCAGAAGTGATCCCTACACATCACACAATAACAGTGTCCTGCACGTTGCACCAGAAGTGATCCCTACACATCACACAGTAACAGTGGCCCTGCACGTTGCAGCAGAAGTGATCCCTACACATCACACAATAACAGTGTCCTGCACGTTGCACCAGAAGTGATCCCTACACATAACACAATAACAGTGGCCTGCACGTTGCACCAGAAGTGATCCCTACACATCACACAATAACACTGGCCATACACGTTGCAGCAGAAGTGATCCCTACACATCACACAATAACAGTGGCCTGCACGTTGCAGCAGAAGTGATCCCTACACATCACACAATAACAGTGACCTGCACGTTGCAGCAGAAGTGATCCCTACACATCACACAGTAACAGTGGCCTGCACGTTGCATCAGAAGTGATCCCTACACATCACACAATAACACTGGCCCTGCACGTTGCAGCAGAAGTGATCCCTACACATCACACAATAACACTGGCCCTGCACGTTGCAGCAGAAGTGATCCCTACACATCACACAGTAACAGTGGCCCTGCACGTTGCAGCAGAAGTGATCCCTACACATCACACAGTAACAGTGTCCTGCACGTTGCAGCAGAAGTGATCCCTACACATCACACAATAACAGTGGCCTGCACGTTGCAGCAGAAGTGATCCCTACACATCACACAATAACAGTGGCCTGCACGTTGCAGCAGAAGTGATCCCTACACATCACACAATAACAGTGGCCTGCACGTTGCAGCAGAAGTGATCCCTACACATCACACAGTAACAGTGTCCTGCACGTTGCAGCAGAAGTGATCCCTACACATAACTCAATAACACTGGCCTGCACGTTGCAGCAGAAGTGATCCCTACACATAACACAATAACAGTGGCCCTGCACGTTGCAGCGGAAGTGATCCCTACACATCACACAATAACACTGGCCATACACGTAGCAGCAGAAGTGATCCCTACACATCACACAATAACAGTGGCCCTGCACGTTGCAGCAGAAGTGATCCCTACACATCACACAATAACACTGGCCCTGCACGTTGCAGCAGAAGTGATCCCTACACATCACACAATAACAGAGGCCATACACGTAGCAGCAGAAGTGATCCCTACACATCACACAATAACAGTGGCCCTGCACGTTGCAGCAGAAGTGATCCCTACACATCACACAATAACACTGGCCCTGCACGTTGCAGCAGAAGTGATCCCTACACATCACACAATAACAGAGGCCTGCACGTTGCAGCAGAAGTGATCCCTACACATCACACAATAACACTGGCCCTGCACGTTGCAGCAGAAGTGATCCCTACACATCACACAATAACACTGGCCCTGCACGTTGCAGCAGAAGTGATCCCTACACATAACACAATAACAGTGTCCTGCACGTTGCAGCAGAAGTGATCCCTACACATCACACAATAACACTGGCCCTGCACGTTGCAGCAGAAGTGATCCCTACACATCACACAATAACAGAGGCCTGCACGTTGCAGCAGAAGTGATCCCTACACATCACACAATAACAGTGGCCATACACGTTGCAGCAGAAGTGATCCCTACACATCACACAATAACACTGGCCATACACGTTGCAGCAGAAGTGATCCCTACACATAACACAATAACAGTGGCCTGCACGTTGCAGCAGAAGTGATCCCTACACATCACACAATAACACTGGCCATACACGTTGCAGCAGAAGTGATCCCTACACATCACACAATAACACTGGCCTGCACGTTGCAACAGAAGTGATCCCTACACATAACACAATAACAGTGGCCCTGCATGTTGCAGCGGAAGTGATCCCTACACATCACACAATAACAGTGGCCTGCACGTTGCAGCAGAAGTGATCCCTACACATCACACAATAACAGTGGCCCTGCACGTTGCAGCAGAAGTGATCCCTACACATCACACAATAACACTGGCCTGCACGTTGCAGCAGAAGTGATCCCTACACATCACACAATAACAGTGGCCTGCACGTTGCAGCAGAAGTGATCCCTACACATCACACAATAACAGTGGCCATACACGTTGCAGCAGAAGTGATCCCTACACATCACACAATAACACTGGCCATACACGTTGCAGCAGAAGTGATCCCTACACATAACACAATAACAGAGGCCTGCACGTTGCAGCAGAAGTGATCCCTACACATCACACAATAACAGTGGCCTGCACGTTGCAGCAGAAGTGATCCCTACACATCACACAATAACAGTGGCCCTGCACGTTGCAGCAGAAGTGATCCCTACACATAACACAATAACAGTGGCCATACACGTTGCAGCAGAAGTGATCCCTACACATCACACAATAACAGTGTCCTGCACGTTGCAGCGGAAGTGATCCCTACACATAACACAATAACAGTGGCCATACACGTTGCAGCAGAAGTGATCCCTACACATCACACAATAACAGTGGCCCTGCACGTTGCAGCAGAAGTGATCCCTACACATCACACAATAACACTGGCCTGCACGTTGCAGCAGAAGTGATCCCTACACATCACACAATAACAGTGGCCTGCACGTTGCAGCAGAAGTGATCCCTACACATCACACAATAACAGTGGCCATACACGTTGCAGCAGAAGTGATCCCTACACATCACACAATAACACTGGCCATACACGTTGCAGCAGAAGTGATCCCTACACATAACACAATAACAGAGGCCTGCACGTTGCAGCAGAAGTGATCCCTACACATCACACAATAACAGTGGCCTGCACGTTGCAACAGAAGTGAACCCTACACATCACACAATAACACTGGCCATACACGTTGCAGCAGAAGTGATCCCTACACATAACACAATAACAGTGGCCTGCACGTTGCAGCAGAAGTGATCCCTACACATAACACAATAACAGTGGCCTGCACGTTGCAGCGGAAGTGATCCCTACACATCACACAATAACAGTGGCCTGCACGTTGCAGCAGAAGTGATCCCTACACATCACACAATAACAGTGGCCTGCACGTTGCAACAGAAGTGATCCCTACACATCACACAATAACACTGGCCTGCACGTTGCAACAGAAGTGATCCCTACACATCACACAATAACAGTGTCCTGCACGTTGCAGCAGAAGTGATCCCTACACATAACACAATAACAGTGACCTGCACGTTGCAACAGAAGTGATCCCTACACATCACACAATAACACTGGCCTGCACGTTGCAACAGAAGTGATCCCTACACATAACACAATAACAGTGGCCTGCACGTTGCAGCAGAAGTGATCCCTACACATCACACAATAACAGTGGCCATACACGTTGCAGCAGAAATGATCCCTACACATCACACAATAACAGTGGCCTGCACGTTGCAGCAGAAGTGATCCCTACACATCACACAGTAACAGTGGCCCTGCACGTTGCAGCAGAAGTGATCCCTACATATTACACAATAACAGTGGCCTGCACGTTGCACCAGAAGTGATCCCTACACATCACACAATAACAGTGGCCTGCACGTTGCAGCAGAAGTGATCCCTACACATCACACAATAACAGTGGCCTGCACGTTGCAGCAGAAGTGATCCCTACACATCACACAATAACAGTGTCCTGCACGTTGCAGCAGAAGTGATCCCTACACATCACACAATAACAGTGGCCTGCACGTTGCAGCAGAAGTGATCCCTACACATCACACAATAACAGTGGCCTGCACGTTGCAGCAGAAGTGATCCCTACACATAACACAATAACAGTGTCCTGCACGTTGCAGCAGAAGTGATCCCTACACATCACACAATAACAGTGGCCTGCACGTTGCAGCAGAAGTGATCCCTACACATCACACAATAACAGTGTCCTGCACGTTGCAGCAGAAGTGATCCCTACACATCACACAATAACAGTGGCCCTGCACGTTGCAGCGGAAGTGATCCCTACACATAACACAGTAACAGTGGCCTGCACGTTGCAGCAGAAGTGATCCCTACACATCACACAATAACAGTGGCCTGCACGTTGCAGCAGAAGTGATCCCTACATATTACACAATAACAGTGTCCTGCACGTTGCAGCAGAAGTGATCCCTACACATCACACAATAACAGTGGCCTGCACGTTGCAACAGAAGTGATCCCTACACATCACACAATAACAGTGGCCCTGCACGTTGCAGCAGAAGTGATCCCTACATATTACACAATAACAGTGTCCTGCACGTTGCAGCAGAAGTGATCCCTACACATCACACAATAACACTGGCCTGCACGTTGCACCAGAAGTGATCCCTACACATCACACAATAACAGTGGCCTGCACGTTGCAGCAGAAGTGATCCCTACACATCACACAATAACACTGGCCTGCACGTTGCAACAGAAGTGATCCCTACACATCACACAATAACAGTGGCCCTGCACGTTGCAGCAGAAGTGATCCCTACATATTACACAATAACAGTGTCCTGCACGTTGCAGCAGAAGTGATCCCTACACATCACACAATAACACTGGCCTGCACGTTGCACCAGAAGTGATCCCTACACATCACACAATAACAGTGGCCCTGCACGTTGCAGCGGAAGTGATCCCTACACATAACACAGTAACAGTGGCCTGCACGTTGCAGCAGATGTGATCCCTACACATCACACAATAACACTGGCCATACACGTTGCAGCAGAAGTGATCCCTACACATCACACAATAACAGTGGCCATACACGTTGCAGCAGAAGTGATCCCTACACATCACACAATAACAGTGGCCCTGCACGTTGCAGCGGAAGTGATCCCTACACATCACACAATAACAGTGGCCCTGCACGTTGCAGCGGAAGTGATCCCTACACATCACACAATAACACTGGCCTGCACGTTGCACCAGAAGTGATCCCTACACATCACACAATAACAGTGGCCTGCACGTTGCATCAGAAGTGATCCCTACACATCACACAATAACACTGGCCTGCACGTTGCATCAGAAGTGATCCCTACACATCACACAATAACACTGGCCATACACGTTGCAGCAGAAGTGATCCCTACACATAACACAATAACAGTGTCCTGCACGTTGCAGCAGAAGTGATCCCTACACATCACACAATAACACTGGCCTGCACGTTGCACCAGAAGTGATCCCTACACATCACACAATAACAGTGGCCTGCACGTTGCACCAGAAGTGATCCCTACACATCAC
Source organism: Pseudophryne corroboree (assembly GCF_028390025.1). Classification (NCBI taxonomy): domain Eukaryota; kingdom Metazoa; phylum Chordata; class Amphibia; order Anura; family Myobatrachidae; genus Pseudophryne; species Pseudophryne corroboree. The sequence goes on along the minus strand of NC_086452.1, from coordinate 36,029,068 downwards.
ACAATAACAGTGGCCTGCACGTTGCACCAGAAGTGATCCCTACACATCACACAATAACACTGGCCTGCACGTTGCACCAGAAGTGATCCCTACACATCACACAATAACAGTGGCCTGCACGTTGCATCAGAAGTGATCCCTACACATCACACAATAACACTGGCCTGCACGTTGCATCAGAAGTGATCCCTACACATCACACAATAACACTGGCCATACACGTTGCAGCAGAAGTGATCCCTACACATAACACAATAACAGTGGCCTGCACGTTGCAGCGGAAGTGATCCCTACACATCACAAAATAACACTGGCCATACACGTTGCAGCAGAAGTGATCCCTACACATCACACAATAACAGTGTCCTGCACGTTGCACCAGAAGTGATCCCTACACATCACACAATAACAGTGGCCTGCACGTTGCAGCGGAAGTGATCCCTACACATCACACAATAACAGTGGCCATACACGTTGCAGCAGAAGTGATCCCTACACATCACACAATAACACTGGCCATACACGTTGCAGCAGAAGTGATCCCTACACATCACACAATAACACTGGCCATACACGTTGCAGCAGAAGTGATCCCTACACATCACACAATAACACTGGCCATACACGTTGCAGCAGAAGTGATCCCTACACATCACACAATAACACTGGCCATACACGTTGCAGCAGAAGTGATCCCTACACATCACACAATAACAGTGGCCATACACGTTGCAGCAGAAGTGATCCCTACACATCACACAATAACAGTGGCCTGCACGTTGCAGCAGATGTGATCCCTACACATCACACAATAACAGTGGCCTGCACGTTGCAGCAGAAGTGATCCCTACACATCACACAATAACACTGGCCTGCACGTTGCAGCAGAAGTGATCCCTACACATCACACAATAACAGTGGCCTGCACGTTGCAGCAGAAGTGATCCCTACACATCACACAGTAACAGTGGCCCTGCACGTTGCAGCAGAAGTGATCCCTACACATCACACAATAACAGTGGCCTGCACGTTGCAGCAGAAGTGATCCCTACACATCACACAATAACAGTGTCCTGCACGTTGCAGCAGAAGTGATCCCTACACATCACACAATAACAGTGGCCTGCACGTTGCAGCGGAAGTGATCCCTACACATCACACAATAACAGTGGCCATACACGTTGCAGCAGAAGTGATCCCTACACATCACACAATAACAGTGGCCATACACGTTGCAGCAGATGTGATCCCTACACATCACACAATAACAGTGGCCCTGCACGTTGCAGCAGAAGTGATCCCTACACATCACACAATAACAGTGGCCTGCACGTTGCAGCAGAAGTGATCCCTACACATCACACAATAACAGTGGCCATACACGTTGCAGCAGAAGTGATCCCTACACATCACACAATAACAGTGGCCCTGCACGTTGCAGCAGAAGTGATCCCTACACATCACACAATAACAGTGGCCATACACGTTGCAGCAGAAGTGATCCCTACACATCACACAATAACAGTGGCCCTGCACGTTGCAGCAGAAGTGATCCCTACACATCACACAATAACAGTGGCCATACACGTTGCAGCAGAAGTGATCCCTACACATAACACAATAACAGTGGCCCTGCACGTTGCAGCAGAAGTGATCCCTACACATCACACAATAACAGTGGCCTGCACGTTGCAGCAGAAGTGATCCCTACACATCACACAATAACAGTGGCCTGCACGTTGCACCAGAAGTGATCCCTACACATCACACAATAACAGTGGCCTGCACGTTGCAGCAGAAGTGATCCCTACACATCACACAATAACAGTGGCCATACATGTTGCAGCAGAAGTGATCCCTACACATCACACAATAACAGTGGCCTGCACGTTGCAGCAGAAGTGATCCCTACACATCACACAATAACAGTGGCCATACACGTTGCAGCAGAAGTGATCCCTACACATAACACAATAACAGTGGCCCTGCACGTTGCAGCAGAAGTGATCCCTACACATCACACAATAACAGTGGCCTGCACGTTGCAGCAGAAGTGATCCCTACACATCACACAATAACAGTGGCCTGCACGTTGCACCAGAAGTGATCCCTACACATCACACAATAACAGTGGCCTGCACGTTGCAGCAGAAGTGATCCCTACACATCACACAATAACAGTGGCCTGCACGTTGCAGCAGAAGTGATCCCTACACATAACACAATAACAGTGGCCTGCACGTTGCAGCAGAAGTGATCCCTACACATCACACAGTAACAGTGACCTGCACGTTGCAGCAGAAGTGATCCCTACACATAACACAATAACAGTGGCCTGCACGTTGCAGCAGAAGTGATCCCTACACATAACACAATAACACTGGCCCTGCACGTTGCAGCGGAAGTGATCCCTACACATAACACAATAACAGTGGCCCTGCACGTTGCAGCGGAAGTGATCCCTACACATCACACAATAACAGTGGCCATACACGTTGCAGCAGAAGTGATCCCTACACATAACACAATAACAGTGGCCCTGCACGTTGCAGCAGAAGTGATCCCTACACATCACACAATAACAGTGGCCTGCACGTTGCAACAGAAGTGATCCCTACACATCACACAATAACAGTGTCCTGCACGTTGCAGCAGAAGTGATCCCTACACATCACACAGTAACACTGGCCTGCACGTTGCAGCAGAAGTGATCCCTACACATCACACAATAACAGTGGCCCTGCACGTTGCAGCAGAAGTGATCCCTACACATAACACAATAACAGTGGCCTGCACGTTGCAGCAGAAGTGATCCCTACACATCACACAATAACAGTGGCCTGCACGTTGCAGCAGAAGTGATCCCTACACATCACACAATAACACTGGCCTGCACGTTGCAACAGAAGTGATCCCTACACATCACACAGTAACACTGGCCTGCACGTTGCAGCAGAAGTGATCCCTACACATCACACAATAACAGTGGCCCTGCACGTTGCAGCAGAAGTGATCCCTACATATTACACAATAACAGTGGCCTGCACGTTGCAGCGGAAGTGATCCCTACACATAACACAGTAACAGTGGCCCTGCACGTTGCAGCAGAAGTGATCCCTACATATTACACAATAACAGTGGCCTGCACGTTGCACCAGAAGTGATCCCTACACATCACACAATAACAGTGGCCCTGCACGTTGCAGCGGAAGTGATCCCTACACATCACACAGTAACAGTGTCCTGCACGTTGCAGCAGAAGTGATCCCTACACATCACACAGTAACAGTGTCCTGCACGTTGCAGCAGAAGTGATCCCTACACATCACACAGTAACAGTGTCCTGCACGTTGCAGCGGAAGTGATCCCTACACATCACACAATAACAGAGGCCTGCACGTTGCAGCGGAAGTGATCCCTACACATCCCACAATAACAGTGGCCTGCACGTTGCAGCAGAAGTGATCCCTACACATCACACAATAACAGTGGCCTGCACGTTGCAGCAGAAGTGATCCCTACACATCACACAATAACAGTGGCCTGCACGTTGCAGCAGAAGTGATCCCTACACATAACACAGTAACAGTGGCCTGCACGTTGCACCAGAAGTGATCCCTACACATCACACAATAACACTGGCCTGCACGTTGCACCAGAAGTGATCCCTACACATCACACAATAACAGTGGCCATACACGTTGCAGCAGAAGTGATCCCTACACATCACACAATAACACTGGCCATACACGTTGCAGCAGAAGTGATCCCTACACATCACACAATAACAGTGGCCTGCACGTTGCAGCAGAAGTGATCCCTACACATCACACAATAACAGTGTCCTGCACGTTGCATCAGAAGTGATCCCTACACATAACACAATAACAGTGGCCCTGCACGTTGCAGCGGAAGTGATCCCTACACATAACACAGTAACAGTGGCCTGCACGTTGCACCAAAAGTGATCCCTACACATCACACAATAACAGTGGCCATACACGTTGCAGCAGAAGTGATCCCTACACATAACACAATAACAGTGTCCTGCACGTTGCAGCAGAAGTGATCCCTACACATCACACAATAACACTGGCCTGCACGTTGCATCAGAAGTGATCCCTACACATCACACAATAACACTGGCCATACACGTTGCAGCAGAAGTGATCCCTACACATAACACAATAACAGTGTCCTGCACGTTGCAGCAGAAGTGATCCCTACACATCACACAATAACACTGGCCTGCACGTTGCATCAGAAGTGATCCCTACACATCACACAATAACAGTGGCCTGCACGTTGCAGCGGAAGTGATCCCTACACATCACAAAATAACACTGGCCATACACGTTGCAGCAGAAGTGATCCCTACACATCACACAATAACAGTGTCCTGCACGTTGCAGCAGAGGTGATCCCTACACATCACACAATAACAGTGGCCTGCACGTTGCACCAGAAGTGATCCCTACACATCACACAATAACAGTGGCCTGCACGTTGCAGCGGAAGTGATCCCTACACATCACACAATAACAGTGGCCTGCACGTTGCAGCAGAAGTGATCCCTACACATCACACAATAACAGTGTCCTGCACGTTGCACCAGAAGTGATCCCTACACATCACACAATAACAGTGGCCTGCACGTTGCAGCGGAAGTGATCCCTACACATCACACAATAACAGTGGCCTGCACGTTGCACCAGAAGTGATCCCTACACATCACACAATAACAGAGGCCTGCACGTTGCAGCAGAAGTGATCCCTACACATAACACAATAACAGTGGCCTGCACGTTGCAGCGGAAGTGATCCCTACACATCACACAATAACAGTGGCCTGCACGTTGCACCAGAAGTGATCCCTACACATCACACAATAACAGAGGCCTGCACGTTGCAGCAGAAGTGATCCCTACACATAACACAATAACAGTGGCCCTGCACGTTGCAGCAGAAGTGATCCCTACACATCACACAATAACAGTGGCCATACACGTTGCAGCAGAAGTGATCCCTACACATCACACAATAACAGTGGCCTGCACGTTGCAGCAGAAGTGATCCCTACACATCACACAGTAACAGTGGCCTGCACGTTGCAGCAGAAGTGATCCCTACACATCACACAATAACAGTGGCCTGCACGTTGCAGCAGAAGTGATCCCTACACATCACACAATAACACTGGCCTGCACGTTGCAGCAGAAGTGATCCCTACACATCACACAATAACAGTGGCCTGCACGTTGCAGCAGAAGTGATCCCTACACATCACACAGTAACAGTGGCCTGCACGTTGCAGCAGAAGTGATCCCTACACATCACACAATAACACTGGCCTGCACGTTGCAGCAGAAGTGATCCCTACACATCACACAATAACACTGGCCTGCACGTTGCAGCAGAAGTGATCCCTACACATCACACAATAACAGTGGCCCTGCACGTTGCAGCAGAAGTGATCCCTACACATCACACAATAACAGTGGCCTGCACGTTGCAGGGGAAGTGATCCCTACACATCACACAATAACAGTGGCCCTGCATGTTGCAGCGGAAGTGATCCCTACACATCACACAATAACAGAGGCCTGCACGTTGCAGCAGAAGTGATCCCTACACATCACACAATAACACTGGCCTGCACGTTGCAGCAGAAGTGATCCCTACACATCACACAATAACAGTGGCCTGCACGTTGCAGCAGAAGTGATCCCTACACATCACACAATAACACTGGCCTGCACGTTGCAGCAGAAGTGATCCCTACACATCACACAATAACAGTGACCTGCACGTTGCAGCAGAAGTGATCCCTACACATCACACAGTAACAGTGGCCTGCACGTTGCAGCGGAAGTGATCCCTACACATCACACAATAACAGTGTCCTGCACGTTGCAGCAGAAGTGATCCCTACACATCACACAATAACACTGGCCCTGCACGTTGCAGCAGAAGTGATCCCTACACATCACACAATAACACTGGCCTGCACGTTGCAGCGGAAGTGATCCCTACACATCACACAATAACAGTGGCCATACACGTTGCAGCAGAAGTGATCCCTACACATCACACAATAACAGTGGCCTGCACGTTGCAGCAGAAGTGATCCCTACACATCACACAATAACAGTGGCCTGCACGTTGCAGCAGAAGTGATCCCTACACATCACACAATAACAGTGGCCTGCACGTTGCAGCAGAAGTGATCCCTACACATCACACAATAACAGTGGCCATACACGTTGCAGCAGATGTGATCCCTACACATAACACAATAACAGTGGCCTGCACGTTGCAGCAGAAGTGATCCCTACACATCACACAATAACAGTGGCCATACACGTTGCAGCAGAAGTGATCCCTACACATCACACAATAACAGTGGCCATACACGTTGCAGCAGATGTGATCCCTACACATAACACAATAACAGTGACCTGCACGTTGCAGCAGAAGTGATCCCTACACATCACACAATAACAGTGGCCTGCACGTTGCAGCAGAAGTGATCCCTACACATCACACAATAACAGTGGCCATACACGTTGCAGCAGATGTGATCCCTACACATAACACAATAACAGTGACCTGCACGTTGCAGCAGAAGTGATCCCTACACATCACACAATAACAGTGGCCCTGCACGTTGCAGCAGAAGTGATCCCTACACATCACACAATAACACTGGCCCTGCACGTTGCAGCAGAAGTGATCCCTACACATCACACAATAACAGTGGCCATACACGTTGCAGCAGAAGTGATCCCTACACATCACACAATAACAGTGGCCTGCACGTTGCAGCAGAGGTGATCCCTACACATCACACAATAACAGTGGCCTGCACGTTGCAGCGGAAGTGATCCCTACACATCACACAATAACAGTGGCCTGCACGTTGCAGCAGAGGTGATCCCTACACATCACACAATAACAGTGGCCTGCACGTTGCAGCAGAAATGATCCCTACACATCACACAATAACAGTGGCCCTGCACGTTGCAGCAGAAGTGATCCCTACACATCACACAATAACACTGGCCCTGCACGTTGCAGCAGAAGTGATCCCTACACATCACACAATAACAGTGGCCATACACGTTGCAGCAGAAGTGATCCCTACACATCACACAATAACAGTGGCCTGCACGTTGCAGCAGAGGTGATCCCTACACATCACACAATAACAGTGGCCTGCACGTTGCAGCGGAAGTGATCCCTACACATCACACAATAACAGTGGCCTGCACGTTGCAGGGGAAGTGATCCCTACACATCACACAATAACAGTGGCCCTGCACGTTGCAGCGGAAGTGATCCCTACACATCACACAATAACAGTGGCCTGCACGTTGCATCAGAAGTGATCCCTACACATAACACAATAACAGTGGCCTGCACGTTGCAGGGGAAGTGATCCCTACACATCACACAATAACAGTGGTCCTGCACGTTGCAGCGGAAGTGATCCCTACACATCACACAATAACAGTGGCCCTGCACGTTGCAGCAGAAGTGATCCCTACACATCACACAGTAACAGTGGTCCTGCACGTTGCAGCGGAAGTGATCCCTACACATCACACAATAACAGTGGTCCTGCACGTTGCAGCGGAAGTGATCCCTACACATCACACAATAACAGTGGCCCTGCACGTTGCAGCAGAAGTGATCCCTACACATCACACAATAACACTGGCCTGCACGTTGCATCAGAAGTGATCCCTACACATCACACAATAACAGTGGCCTGCACGTTGCATCAGAAGTGATCCCTACACATAACACAATAACAGTGGCCTGCACGTTGCAGCAGAAGTGATCCCTACACATCACACAATAACAGTGGCCTGCACGTTGCATCAGAAGTGATCCCTACACATAACACAATAACAGTGGCCTGCACGTTGCAGCAGAAGTGATCCCTACACATCACACAATAACAGTGGCCTGCACGTTGCATCAGAAGTGATCCCTACACATCACACAATAACAGTGGCCTGCACGTTGCAGCGGAAGTGATCCCTACACATCACACAGTAACAGTGGCCTGCACGTTGCAGCAGAAGTGATCCCTACACATCACACAGTAACAGTGGCCATACACGTTGCAGCAGAAGTGATCCCTACACATAACACAATAACAGTGTCCTGCACGTTGCAGCGGAAGTGATCCCTACACATCACACAATAACACTGGCCTGCACGTTGCATCAGAAGTGATCCCTACACATAACACAATAACAGTGTCCTGCACGTTGCAGCGGAAGTGATCCCTACACATCACACAATAACAGAGGCCTGCACGTTGCAGCAGAAGTGATCCCTACACATCACACAATAACAGTGTCCTGCACGTTGCAGCAGAAGTGATCCCTACACATCACACAATAACAGTGGCCCTGCACGTTGCAGCAGAAGTGATCCCTACACATCACACAATAACAGTGGCCTGCACGTTGCAGCAGAAGTGATCCCTACACATCACACAATAACAGTGGCCTGCACGTTGCAGCAGAAGTGATCCCTACACATCACACAATAACAGAGGCCTGCACGTTGCAGCAGAAGTGATCCCTACACATCACACAATAACAGTGGCCATACACGTTGCAGCAGAAGTGATCCCTACACATCACACAATAACAGTGTCCTGCACGTTGCAGCAGAAGTGATCCCTACACATCACACAATAACAGTGGCCCTGCACGTTGCAGCAGAAGTGATCCCTACACATCACACAATAACAGTGGCCTGCACGTTGCAGCAGAAGTGATCCCTACACATCACACAATAACAGTGGCCTGCACGTTGCAGCAGAAGTGATCCCTACACATCACACAATAACAGAGGCCTGCACGTTGCAGCAGAAGTGATCCCTACACATCACACAATAACAGTGGCCATACACGTTGCAGCAGAAGTGATCCCTACACATCACACAATAACAGTGGCCTGCACGTTGCAGCAGAAGTGATCCCTACACATCACACAATAACAGTGGCCTGCACGTTGCAGCGGAAGTGATCCCTACACATCACACAGTAACACTGGCCCTGCACGTTGCAACAGAAGTGATCCCTACACATCACACAATAACAGTGGCCCTGCACGTTGCAGCAGAAGTGATCCCTACACATCACACAATAACAGTGGCCATACACGTTGCAGCAGAAGTGATCCCTACACATAACACAATAACAGTGGCCTGCACGTTGCAGCAGAAGTGATCCCTACACATCACACAATAACAGTGGCCTGCACGTTGCAGGGGAAGTGATCCCTACACATCACACAATAACAGTGGCCCTGCACGTTGCAGCAGAAGTGATCCCTACACATCACACAATAACAGTGGCCTGCACGTTGCAGCAGAAGTGATCCCTACACATCACACAATAACAGTGGCCTGCACGTTGCAGCGGAAGTGATCCCTACACATCACACAGTAACACTGGCCCTGCACGTTGCAGCAGAAGTGATCCCTACACATCACACAATAACAGTGGCCTGCACGTTGCAGCAGAAGTGATCCCTACACATCACTCAATAACAGTGGCCATACACGTTGCAGCAGAAGTGATCCCTACACATCACACAATAACAGTGGCCTGCACGTTGCAGCAGAAGTGATCCCTACACATCACACAATAACACTGGCCTGCACGTTGCAGCAGAAGTGATCCCTACACATCACACAATAACAGTGGCCTGCACGTTGCAGCAGAAGTGATCCCTACACATCACACAATAACAGTGTCCTGCACGTTGCAGCAGAAGTGATCCCTACACATCACACAATAACAGTGGCCTGCACGTTGCAGCAGAAGTGATCCCTACACATCACACAATAACTGGCCTGCACGTTGCAGCAGAGGTGATCCCTACACATCACACAATAACAGTGGCCATACACGTTGCAGCAGAAGTGATCCCTACACATCACACAATAACAGTGGCCTGCACGTTGCAGCAGAAGTGATCCCTACACATCACACAATAACAGTGGCCTGCACGTTGCAGCGGAAGTGATCCCTACACATCACACAGTAACACTGGCCCTGCACGTTGCAACAGAAGTGATCCCTACACATCACACAATAACAGTGGCCCTGCACGTTGCAGCAGAAGTGATCCCTACACATCACACAATAACAGTGGCCATACACGTTGCAGCAGAAGTGATCCCTACACATAACACAATAACAGTGGCCTGCACGTTGCAGCAGAAGTGATCCCTACACATCACACAATAACAGTGGCCTGCACGTTGCAGGGGAAGTGATCCCTACACATCACACAATAACAGTGGCCCTGCACGTTGCAGCAGAAGTGATCCCTACACATCACACAATAACAGTGGCCTGCACGTTGCAGCAGAAGTGATCCCTACACATCACACAATAACAGTGGCCTGCACGTTGCAGCGGAAGTGATCCCTACACATCACACAGTAACACTGGCCCTGCACGTTGCAGCAGAAGTGATCCCTACACATCACACAATAACAGTGGCCTGCACGTTGCAGCAGAAGTGATCCCTACACATCACTCAATAACAGTGGCCATACACGTTGCAGCAGAAGTGATCCCTACACATCACACAATAACAGTGGCCTGCACGTTGCAGCAGAAGTGATCCCTACACATCACACAATAACACTGGCCTGCACGTTGCAGCAGAAGTGATCCCTACACATCACACAATAACAGTGGCCTGCACGTTGCAGCAGAAGTGATCCCTACACATCACACAATAACAGTGTCCTGCACGTTGCAGCAGAAGTGATCCCTACACATCACACAATAACAGTGGCCTGCACGTTGCAGCAGAAGTGATCCCTACACATCACACAATAACTGGCCTGCACGTTGCAGCAGAGGTGATCCCTACACATCACACAATAACAGTGGCCCTGCACGTTGCAGCAGAAGTGATCCCTACACATCACACAATAACAGTGTCCTGCACGTTGCAGCAGAAGTGATCCCTACACATCACACAATAACAGTGGCCTGCACGTTGCAGCAGAAGTGATCCCTACACATCACACAATAACAGTGGCCTGCACGTTGCAGCAGAAGTGATCCCTACACATCACACAATAACAGTGTCCTGCACGTTGCAGCAGAAGTGATCCCTACACATCACACAATAACAGTGGCCCTGCACGTTGCAGCAGAAGTGATCCCTACACATCACACAATAACAGTGGCCTGCACGTTGCAGCAGAAGTGATCCCTACACATCACACAATAACAGTGGCCTGCACGTTGCAGCAGAAGTGATCCCTACACATAACACAATAACAGTGGCCTGCACGTTGCAGCGGAAGTGATCCCTACACATCACACAATAACAGTGGCCCTGCACGTTGCAGCAGAAGTGATCCCTACACATCACACAATAACAGTGGCCTGCACGTTGCAGCAGAAGTGATCCCTACACATCACACAATAACAGTGACCTGCACGTTGCATCAGAAGTGATCCCTACACATCACACAATAACAGTGGCCTGCACGTTGCAGCGGAAGTGATCCCTACACATCACACAGTAACAGTGGCCTGCACGTTGCAGCAGAAGTGATCCCTACACATCACACAGTAACAGTGGCCCTGCACGTTGCATCAGAAGTGATCCCTACACATAACACAATAACAGTGGCCATACACGTTGCAGCAGAAGTGATCCCTACACATAACACAATAACAGTGTCCTGCACGTTGCAGCGGAAGTGATCCCTACACATAACACAATAACACTGGCCTGCACGTTGCAGCAGAAGTGATCCCTACACATCACACAATAACAGTGGCCTGCATGTTGCAGCGGAAGTGATCCCTACACATAACACAATAACACTGGCCTGCACGTTGCATCAGAAGTGATCCCTACACATAACACAATAACAGTGGCCTGTACGTTGCAGCAGAAGTGATCCCTACACATCACACAATAACACTGGCCTGCACGTTGCATCAGAAGTGATCCCTACACATAACACAATAACAGTGGCCTGCACGTTGCATCAGAAGTGATCCCTACACATAACACAATAACAGTGTCCTGCACGTTGCAGCGGAAGTGATCCCTACACATCACACAATAACAGTGGCCTGCACGTTGCAGCGGAAGTGATCCCTACACATCACACAATAACAGTGGCCTGCACGTTGCAGCAGAAGTGATCCCTACACATCACACAATAACAGTGGCCTGCACGTTGCAGCGGAAGTGATCCCTACACATCACACAATAACAGTGGCCATACACGTTGCAGCGGAAGTGATCCCTACACATCACACAATAACACTGGCCTGCACGTTGCAGCAGAAGTGATCCCTACACATCACACAATAACAGTGGCCTGCACGTTGCAGCAGAAGTGATCCCTACACATCACACAATAACACTGGCCTGCACGTTGCAGCAGAAGTGATCCCTACACATCACACAATAACAGTGGCCTGCACGTTGCAGCAGAAGTGATCCCTACACATCACACAATAACAGTGGCCCTGCACGTTGCAGCAGAAGTGATCCCTACACATCACACAATAACAGTGGCCTGCACGTTGCAGCGGAAGTGATCCCTACACATCACACAGTAACACTGGCCCTGCACGTTGCAGCAGAAGTGATCCCTACACATCACACAATAACAGTGGCCCTGCACGTTGCAGCAGAAGTGATCCCTACACATCACACAATAACAGTGGCCTGCACGTTGCAGCAGAAGTGATCCCTACACATCACACAGTAACACTGGCCCTGCACGTTGCAACAGAAGTGATCTCTACACATCACACAATAACAGTGGCCCTGCACGTTGCAGCAGAAGTGATCCCTACACATCACACAATAACAGTGGCCTGCACGTTGCAGCGGAAGTGATCCCTACACATCACACAGTAACACTGGCCCTGCACGTTGCAGCAGAAGTGATCCCTACACATCACACAATAACAGTGGCCTGCACGTTGCAGCAGAAGTGATCCCTACACATCACACAATAACAGTGGCCCTGCACGTTGCAGCAGAAGTGATCCCTACACATCACACAATAACAGTGGCCATACACGTTGCAGCAGAAGTGATCCCTACACATAACACAATAACAGTGGCCTGCACGTTGCAGCAGAAGTGATCCCTACACATCACACAATAACAGTGGCCTGCACGTTGCAGCAGAAATGATCCCTACACATCACACAATAACACTGGCCTGCACGTTGCAGCAGAAGTGATCCCTACACATCACACAATAACAGTGGCCCTGCACGTTGCAGCAGAAGTGATCCCTACACATCACACAATAACAGTGGCCTGCACGTTGCAGCAGAAGTGATCCCTACACATCACACAATAACAGTGGCCATACACGTTGCAGCAGAAGTGATCCCTACACATCACACAATAACAGTGGCCTGCACGTTGCAGCAGAAGTGATCCCTACACATCACACAATAACAGTGGCCTGCACGTTGCAGCAGAAGTGATCCCTACACATCACACAATAACAGTGGCCTGCACGTTGCAGCAGATGTGATCCCTACACATCACACAATAACAGTGGCCATACACGTTGCAGCAGAAGTGATCCCTACACATAACACAATAACAGTGGCCTGCACGTTGCAGCAGAAGTGATCCCTACACATCACACAATAACAGTGGCCTGCACGTTGCAGCAGAAGTGATCCCTACACATCACACAGTAACACTGGCCCTGCACGTTGCAACAGAAGTGATCCCTACACATCACACAATAACAGTGGCCCTGCACGTTGCAGCAGAAGTGATCCCTACACATCACACAATAACAGTGACCTGCACGTTGCAGCAGAAGTGATCCCTACACATCACACAATAACAGTGGCCTGCACGTTGCAGCAGAAGTGATCCCTACACATCACACAATAACAGTGGCCTGCACGTTGCAGCAGAAGTGATCCCTACACATCACACAATAACAGTGGCCTGCACGTTGCAGCAGAAGTGATCCCTACACATCACACAGTAACACTGGCCCTGCACGTTGCAACAGAAGTGATCCCTACACATCACACAATAACAGTGGCCCTGCACGTTGCAGCAGAAGTGATCCCTACACATCACACAATAACAGTGACCTGCACGTTGCAGCAGAAGTGATCCCTACACATCACACAATAACAGTGACCTGCACGTTGCAGCAGAAGTGATCCCTACACATCACACAGTAACACTGGCCCTGCACGTTGCAACAGAAGTGATCCCTACACATCACACAATAACAGTGGCCCTGCACGTTGCAGCAGAAGTGATCCCTACACATAACACAATAACAGAGGCCTGCACGTTGCAGCAGAAGTGATCCCTACACATCACACAATAACAGTGGCCTGCACATTGCAGCAGAAGTGATCCCTACACATCACACAGTAACACTGGCCCTGCACGTTGCAACAGAAGTGATCCCTACACATCACACAATAACAGTGGCCCTGCACGTTGCAGCAGAAGTGATCCCTACACATCACACAATAACACTGGCCCTGCACGTTGCAGCAGAAGTGATCCCTACACATCACACAATAACAGTGGCCTGCACGTTGCAGCAGAAGTGATCCCTACACATCACACAATAACAGTGGCCTGCACGTTGCAGCAGAGGTGATCCCTACACATCACACAATAACAGAGGCCTGCACGTTGCAGCAGAAGTGATCCCTACACATCACACAGTAACAGTGGCCTGCACGTTGCAGCAGAAGTGATCCCTACACATAACACAATAACAGTGGCCTGCACGTTGCAGCAGAAGTGATCCCTACACATCACACAGTAACAGTGGCCTGCACGTTGCAGGGGAAGTGATCCCTACACATCACACAATAACAGTGGCCTGCACGTTGCAGGGGAAGTGATCCCTACACATAACACAATAACAGTGGCCTGCACGTTGCAGCAGAAGTGATCCCTACACATCACACAATAACAGTGGCCTGCACGTTGCAGCAGAATTGATCCCTACACATCACACAATAACAGTGGCCTGCACGTTGCAGCAGAAGTGATCCCTACACATCACACAATAACAGTGGCCCTGCACGTTGCAGCAGAGGTGATCCCTACACATCACACAATAACACTGGCCATACACGTTGCAGCAGAAGTGATCCCTACACATCACACAATAACAGTGGCCATACACGTTGCAGCAGAAATGATCCCTACACATCACACAATAACAGTGGCCTGCACGTTGCAGCAGAAGTGATCCCTACACATCACACAGTAACAGTGGCCCTGCACGTTGCAGCAGAGGTGATCCCTACACATCACACAATAACAGTGGCCCTGCACGTTGCAGCAGAAGTGATCCCTACACATCACACAATAACAGTGGCCTGCACGTTGCAGCAGAAGTGATCCCTACACATCACACAATAACAGTGGCCTGCACGTTGCAGCAGAAGTGATCCCTACACATCACACAATAACAGTGGCCTGCACGTTGCAGCAGAAGTGATCCCTACACATCACACAATAACAGTGGCCCTGCACGTTGCAGCAGAAATGATCCCTACACATCACACAATAACAGTGGCCTGCACGTTGCAGCAGAAGTGATCCCTACACATCACACAATAACAGTGGCCCTGCACGTTGCAGCGGAAGTGATCCCTACACATCACACAATAACAGTGGCCCTGCACGTTGCAGCGGAAGTGATCCCTACACATCACACAATAACAGTGGCCCTGCACGTTGCAGCAGAAGTGATCCCTACACATCACACAATAACAGTGGCCCTGCACGTTGCAGCAGAAGTGATCCCTACACATCACACAATAACAGTGACCTGCACGTTGCAACAGAAGTGATCCCTACACATCACACAATAACAGTGGCCCTGCACGTTGCATCAGAAGTGATCCCTACACATAACACAATAACACTGGCCATACACGTTGCAGCAGAAGTGATCCCTACACATCACACAATAACACTGGCCTGCACGTTGCAGCAGAAGTGATCCCTACACATCACACAATAACAGTGGCCCTGCACGTTGCAGCAGAAGTGATCCCTACACATCACACAGTAACACTGGCCTGCACGTTGCAGCAGAAGTGATCCCTACACATCACACAATAACAGTGGCCTGCACGTTGCAGCAGAAGTGATCCCTACACATAACACAATAACAGTGGCCCTGCACGTTGCAGCAGAAGTGATCCCTACACATCACACAATAACAGTGGCCCTGCACGTTGCAGCAGAAGTGATCCCTACACATAACACAATAACAGTGTCCTGCACGTTGCAGGGGAAGTGATCCCTACACATCACACAATAACAGTGGCCCTGCACGTTGCAGCGGAAGTGATCCCTACACATCACACAATAACAGTGGCCCTGCACGTTGCAGCGGAAGTGATCCCTACACATCACACAATAACAGTGGCCCTGCACGTTGCAGCAGAAGTGATCCCTACACATCACACAATAACAGTGGCCTGCACGTTGCAGCAGAAGTGATCCCTACACATAACACAATAACACTGGCCATACACGTTGCAGCAGAAGTGATCCCTACACATCACACAATAACACTGGCCTGCACGTTGCAGCAGAAGTGATCCCTACACATCACACAATAACAGTGGCCCTGCACGTTGCAGCAGAAGTGATCCCTACACATCACACAATAACAGTGGCCTGCACGTTGCAGCAGAAGTGATCCCTACACATCACACAATAACAGTGGCCTGCACGTTGCAGTAGAAATGATCCCTACACATCACACAATAACAGTGGCCCTGCACGTTGCAGCAGAAGTGATCCCTACACATCACACAATAACACTGGCCTGCACGTTGCAGCAGAAGTGATCCCTACACATCACACAATAACACTGGCCTGCACGTTGCATCAGAAGTGATCCCTACACATCACACAATAACAGTGGCCTGCACGTTGCATCAGAAGTGATCCCTACACATAACACAATAACAGTGGCCTGCACGTTGCAGCAGAAGTGATCCCTACACATCACACAATAACAGTGGCCTGCACGTTGCAGCAGAAGTGATCCCTACACATCACACAATAACAGTGGCCATACACGTTGCAGCAGAAGTGATCCCTACACATCACACAATAACAGTGGCCATACACGTTGCAGCAGAAATGATCCCTACACATCACACAATAACACTGGCCTGCACGTTGCAGCAGAAGTGATCCCTACACATCACACAATAACAGTGGCCATACACGTTGCAGCAGAAGTGATCCCTACACATCACACAATAACACTGGCCATACACGTTGCAGCAGAAGTGATCCCTACACATCACACAATAACAGTGGCCATACACGTTGCAGCAGAAGTGATCCCTACACATCACACAGTAACACTGGCCCTGCACGTTGCAGCAGAAGTGATCCCTACACATCACACAATAACAGTGACCTGCACGTTGCAGCAGAAGTGATCCCTACACATCACACAGTAACACTGGCCCTGCACGTTGCAGCAGAAGTGATCCCTACACATAACACAGTAACAGTGGCCTGCACGTTGCAGCAGAAGTGATCCCTACACATCACACAATAACAGTGGCCCTGCACGTTGCAGCAGAAATGATCCCTACACATCACACAATAACAGTGGCCCTGCACGTTGCAGCAGAAGTGATCCCTACACATCACACAATAACAGTGGCCCTGCACGTTGCAGCAGAAGTGATCCCTACATATTACACAATAACAGTGGCCTGCACGTTGCAGCAGAAGTGATCCCTACACATCACACAATAACAGTGGCCTGCACGTTGCAGCAGAAGTGATCCCTACACATCACACAATAACAGTGACCTGCACGTTGCAGCAGAAGTGATCCCTACACATCACACAATAACAGTGACCTGCACGTTGCAGCAGAAGTGATCCCTACACATCACACAATAACAGTGACCTGCACGTTGCAGGGGAAGTGATCCCTACACATCACACAATAACACTGGCCCTGCACGTTGCAGCAGAAGTGATCCCTACACATCACACAATAACAGAGGCCTGCACGTTGCAGCGGAAGTGATCCCTACACATCACACAATAACAGTGGCCATACACGTTGCAGCAGAAGTGATCCCTACACATCACACAATAACAGTGGCCATACACGTTGCAGCAGATGTGATCCCTACACATCACACAATAACAGTGGCCCTGCACGTTGCAGCAGAAGTGATCCCTACACATCACACAATAACAGTGGCCCTGCACGTTGCAGCAGAAGTGATCCCTACACATCACACAATAACAGTGGCCATACACGTTGCAGCAGAAGTGATCCCTACACATAACACAGTAACAGTGGCCTGCACGTTGCAGCAGAAGTGATCCCTACACATCACACAATAACAGTGGCCTGCACGTTGCACCAGAAGTGATCCCTACACATAACACAATAACAGTGGCCTGCACGTTGCAGCAGAAGTGATCCCTACACATCACACAATAACAGTGGCCTGCACGTTGCAGCAGAAGTGATCCCTACACATAACACAATAACAGTGTCCTGCACGTTGCAGCAGAGGTGATCCCTACACATCACACAATAACACTGCCCTGCACGTTGCAGCAGAAGTGATCCCTACACATCACACAATAACAGTGGCCTGCACGTTGCAGCGGAAGTGATCCCTACACATCACACAGTAACAGTGGCCTGCACGTTGCAGCAGAAGTGATCCCTACACATAACACAATAACAGTGGCCTGCACGTTGCAGCGGAAGTGATCCCTACACATCACACAATAACAGTGGCCCTGCACGTTGCAGCAGAAGTGATCCCTACACATAACTCAATAACAGTGGCCCTGCACGTTGCAGCAGAAGTGATCCCTACACATCACACAATAACAGTGGCCTGCACGTTGCAACAGAAGTGATCCCTACACATAACACAATAACAGTGGCCTGCACGTTGCAGCAGAAGTGATCCCTACACATCACACAGTAACACTGGCCTGCACGTTGCAGCAGAAGTGATCCCTACATATTACACAATAACACTGGCCTGCACGTTGCAACAGAAGTGATCCCTACACATAACACAATAACAGTGGCCTGCACGTTGCAGCAGAAGTGATCCCTACACATCACACAATAACACTGGCCTGCACGTTGCAACAGAAGTGATCCCTACACATAACACAATAACAGTGGCCTGCACGTTGCAACAGAAGTGATCCCTACACATCACACAGTAACACTGGCCTGCACGTTGCAGCAGAAGTGATCCCTACACATCACACAATAACAGTGGCCTGCACGTTGCAGCAGAAGTGATCCCTACATATTACACAATAACAGTGGCCTGCACGTTGCAGCGGAAGTGATCCCTACACATCACACAATAACAGTGGCCTGCACGTTGCAACAGAAGTGATCCCTACACATAACACAATAACAGTGGCCTGCACGTTGCAGCAGAAGTGATCCCTACACATCACACAATAACAGTGGCCCTGCACGTTGCAGCAGAAGTGATCCCTACATATTACACAATAACAGTGGCCTGCACGTTGCAGCGGAAGTGATCCCTACACATAACACAGTAACAGTGGCCCTGCACGTTGCACCAGAAGTGATCCCTACATATCACACAATAACAGTGGCCCTGCACGTTGCAGCGGAAGTGATCCCTACACATAACACAGTAACAGTGGCCTGCACGTTGCAGCAGAAGTGATCCCTACACATCACACAGTAACAGTGGCCCTGCACGTTGCACCAGAAGTGATCCCTACATATCACACAATAACAGTGGCCCTGCACGTTGCAGCGGAAGTGATCCCTACACATAACACAGTAACAGTGGCCTGCACGTTGCAGCAGAAGTGATCCCTACACATCACACAGTAACAGTGGCCTGCACGTTGCAACAGAAGTGATCCCTACACATAACACAATAACAGTGGCCTGCACGTTGCAGCAGAAGTGATCCCTACACATCACACAATAACAGTGGCCCTGCACGTTGCAGCAGAAGTGATCCCTACATATTACACAATAACAGTGGCCTGCACGTTGCAGCGGAAGTGATCCCTACACATCACACAATAACACTGGCCTGCATGTTGCAGCAGAAGTGATCCCTACACATCACACAATAACAGTGGCCTGCACGTTGCACCAGAAGTGATCCCTACATATCACACAATAACAGTGGCCTGCACGTTGCAGCGGAAGTGATCCCTACACATCACACAATAACAGTGGCCTGCACGTTGCAACAGAAGTGATCCCTACACATAACACAATAACAGTGGCCTGCACGTTGCAGCAGAAGTGATCCCTACACATCACACAATAACAGTGGCCCTGCACGTTGCAGCAGAAGTGATCCCTACATATTACACAATAACAGTGGCCTGCACGTTGCAGCGGAAGTGATCCCTACACATAACACAGTAACAGTGGCCCTGCACGTTGCACCAGAAGTGATCCCTACACATCACACAATAACAGTGGCCCTGCACGTTGCAGCGGAAGTGATCCCTACACATCACACAGTAACAGTGTCCTGCACGTTGCAGCAGAAGTGATCCCTACACATCACACAGTGACAGTGTCCTGCACGTTGCAGCAGAAGTGATCCCTACACATCACACAGTAACAGTGTCCTGCACGTTGCAGCGGAAGTGATCCCTACACATCACACAATAACAGAGGCCTGCACGTTGCAGCGGAAGTGATCCCTACACATCCCACAATAACAGTGGCCTGCACGTTGCAGCAGAAGTGATCCCTACACATCACACAATAACAGTGGCCTGCACGTTGCAGCAGAAGTGATCCCTACACATCACACAATAACAGTGGCCTGCACGTTGCAGCAGAAGTGATCCCTACACATAACACAGTAACAGTGGCCTGCACGTTGCACCAGAAGTGATCCCTACACATCACACAATAACACTGGCCTGCACGTTGCACCAGAAGTGATCCCTACACATCACACAATAACAGTGGCCATACACGTTGCAGCAGAAGTGATCCCTACACATCACACAATAACACTGGCCATACACGTTACAGCAGAAGTGATCCCTACACATCACACAATAACAGTGGCCTGCACGTTGCAGCAGAAGTGATCCCTACACATCACACAATAACAGTGGCCTGCACGTTGCATCAGAAGTGATCCCTACACATAACACAATAACAGTGGCCCTGCACGTTGCAGCGGAAGTGATCCCTACACATAACACAGTAACAGTGGCCTGCACGTTGCACCAAAAGTGATCCCTACACATCACACAATAACAGTGGCCATACACGTTGCAGCAGAAGTGATCCCTACACATCACACAATAACACTGGCCATACACGTTGCAGCAGAAGTGATCCCTACACATAACACAATAACAGTGTCCTGCACGTTGCAGCAGAAGTGATCCCTACACATCACACAATAACACTGGCCTGCACGTTGCATCAGAAGTGATCCCTACACATCACACAATAACACTGGCCATACACGTTGCAGCAGAAGTGATCCCTACACATAACACAATAACAGTGTCCTGCACGTTGCAGCAGAAGTGATCCCTACACATCACACAATAACACTGGCCTGCACGTTGCATCAGAAGTGATCCCTACACATCACACAATAACACTGGCCATACACGTTGCAGCAGAAGTGATCCCTACACATAACACAATAACAGTGGCCTGCACGTTGCAGCGGAAGTGATCCCTACACATCACAAAATAACACTGGCCATACACGTTGCAGCAGAAGTGATCCCTACACATCACACAATAACAGTGTCCTGCACGTTGCACCAGAAGTGATCCCTACACATAACACAATAACAGTGGCCTGCACGTTGCAGCGGAAGTGATCCCTACACATCACACAATAACAGTGGCCTGCACGTTGCACCAGAAGTGATCCCTACACATCACACAATAACAGAGGCCTGCACGTTGCAGCAGAAGTGATCCCTACACATAACACAATAACAGTGGCCTGCACGTTGCACCAGAAGTGATCCCTACACATCACACAATAACACTGGCCATACACGTTGCAGCAGAAGTGATCCCTACACATCACACAATAACAGTGGCCATACACGTTGCAGCAGAAGTGATCCCTACACATCACACAATAACAGTGGCCTGCACGTTGCAGCAGAAGTGATCCCTACACATCACACAGTAACAGTGGCCTGCACGTTGCAGCAGAAGTGATCCCTACACATCACACAATAACACTGGCCTGCACGTTGCAGCAGAAGTGATCCCTACACATCACACAATAACAGTGGCCCTGCACGTTGCAGCAGAAGTGATCCCTACACATCACACAATAACAGTGGCCTGCACGTTGCAGGGGAAGTGATCCCTACACATCACACAATAACAGTGGCCCTGCATGTTGCAGCGGAAGTGATCCCTACACATCACACAATAACAGAGGCCTGCACGTTGCAGCAGAAGTGATCCCTACACATCACACAATAACAGTGGCCTGCACGTTGCAGCAGAAGTGATCCCTACACATCACACAATAACACTGGCCTGCACGTTGCAGCAGAAGTGATCCCTACACATCACACAATAACAGTGGCCTGCACGTTGCAGCAGAAGTGATCCCTACACATCACACAATAACACTGGCCTGCACGTTGCAGCAGAAGTGATCCCTACACATCACACAATAACAGTGACCTGCACGTTGCAGCAGAAGTGATCCCTACACATCACACAGTAACAGTGGCCTGCACGTTGCAGCGGAAGTGATCCCTACACATCACACAATAACAGTGGCCTGCACGTTGCAGCAGAAGTGATCCCTACACATCACACAATAACAGTGGCCCTGCACGTTGCAGCAGAAGTGATCCCTACACATCACACAATAACACTGGCCCTGCACGTTGCAGCAGAAGTGATCCCTACACATCACACAATAACACTGGCCTGCACGTTGCAGCGGAAGTGATCCCTACACATCACACAATAACAGTGGCCATACACGTTGCAGCAGAAGTGATCCCTACACATCACACAATAACAGTGGCCTGCACGTTGCAGCAGAAGTGATCCCTACACATCACACAATAACACTGGCCTGCACGTTGCAGCAGAAGTGATCCCTACACATCACACAATAACAGTGGCCTGCACGTTGCAGCAGAAGTGATCCCTACACATCACACAGTAACAGTGGCCCTGCACGTTGCAGCAGAAGTGATCCCTACACATCACACAATAACAGTGGCCTGCACGTTGCAGCAGAAGTGATCCCTACACATCACACAATAACAGTGGCCATACACGTTGCAGCAGAAGTGATCCCTACACATCACACAATAACAGTGGCCATACACGTTGCAGCAGATGTGATCCCTACACATAACACAATAACAGTGACCTGCACGTTGCAGCAGAAGTGATCCCTACACATCACACAATAACAGTGGCCTGCACGTTGCAGCAGAAGTGATCCCTACACATCCCACAATAACAGTGGCCTGCACGTTGCAGCAGAAGTGATCCCTACACATCACACAATAACAGTGGCCATACACGTTGCAGCAGAAGTGATCCCTACACATCACACAATAACAGTGGCCTGCACGTTGCAGCAGAGGTGATCCCTACACATCACACAATAACAGTGGCCTGCACGTTGCAGCGGAAGTGATCCCTACACATCACACAATAACAGTGGCCTGCACGTTGCAGGGGAAGTGATCCCTACACATCACACAATAACAGTGGCCCTGCACGTTGCAGCGGAAGTGATCCCTACACATCACACAATAACAGTGGCCTGCACGTTGCAGCAGAAGTGATCCCTACACATCACACAATAACAGTGGCCTGCACGTTGCAGGGGAAGTGATCCCTACACATCACACAATAACAGTGGTCCTGCACGTTGCAGCGGAAGTGATCCCTACACATAACACAATAACAGTGGCCTGCACGTTGCAGCAGAAGTGATCCCTACACATCACACAGTAACAGTGGCCCTGCACGTTGCAGCAGAAGTGATCCCTACACATCACACAATAACACTGGCCTGCACGTTGCATCAGAAGTGATCCCTACACATCACACAATAACAGTGGCCTGCACGTTGCAGCAGAAGTGATCCCTACACATCACACAATAACAGTGGCCTGCACGTTGCAGCAGAAGTGATCCCTACACATAACACAATAACAGTGGCCTGCACGTTGCAGCAGAAGTGATCCCTACACATCACACAATAACAGTGGCCTGCACGTTGCATCAGAAGTGATCCCTACACATAACACAATAACAGTGGCCTGCACGTTGCAGCAGAAGTGATCCCTACACATCACACAATAACAGTGGCCTGCACGTTGCATCAGAAGTGATCCCTACACATCACACAATAACAGTGGCCTGCACGTTGCAGCGGAAGTGATCCCTACACATCACACAGTAACAGTGGCCTGCACGTTGCAGCAGAAGTGATCCCTACACATCACACAGTAACAGTGGCCTGCACGTTGCAGCAGAAGTGATCCCTACACATAACACAATAACAGTGTCCTGCACGTTGCAGCGGAAGTGATCCCTACACATCACACAATAACACTGGCCTGCACGTTGCATCAGAAGTGATCCCTACACATAACACAATAACAGTGTCCTGCACGTTGCAGCGGAAGTGATCCCTACACATCACACAATAACAGAGGCCTGCACGTTGCAGCAGAAGTGATCCCTACACATCACACAAAATCAGTGTCCTGCACGTTGCAGCAGAAGTGATCCCTACACATCACACAATAACACTGGCCATACACGTTGCAGCAGAAGTGATCCCTACACATCACACAATAACAGTGGCCTGCACGTTGCAGCAGAAGTGATCCCTACACATCACACAATAACAGTGGCCTGCACGTTGCAGCAGAAGTGATCCCTACACATCACACAATAACAGAGGCCTGCACGTTGCAGCAGAAGTGATCCCTACACATCACACAATAACAGTGGCCTGCACGTTGCAGCAGAAGTGATCCCTACACATCACACAATAACAGAGGCCTGCACGTTGCAGCAGAAGTGATCCCTACACATCACACAGTAACACTGGCCCTGCACGTTGCAGCAGAAGTGATCCCTACACATCACACAATAACAGTGGCCCTGCACGTTGCAGCGGAAGTGATCCCTACACATCACACAGTAACACTGGCCCTGCACGTTGCAACAGAAGTGATCCCTACACATCACACAATAACAGTGGCCCTGCACGTTGCAGCAGAAGTGATCCCTACACATCACACACTAACAGTGGCCATACACGTTGCAGCAGAAGTGATCCCTACACATAACACAATAACAGTGGCCTGCACGTTGCAGCAGAAGTGATCCCTACACATCACACAATAACAGTGGCCTGCACGTTGCAGCAGAAGTGATCCCTACACATCACACAATAACAGTGTCCTGCACGTTGCAGGGGAAGTGATCCCTACACATCACACAATAACAGTGGCCCTGCACGTTGCAGCAGAAGTGATCCCTACACATCACACAATAACAGTGGCCTGCACGTTGCAGCAGAAGTGATCCCTACACATCACACAGTAACACTGGCCCTGCACGTTGCAGCAGAAGTGATCCCTACACATCACACAATAACAGTGGCCTGCACGTTGCAGCAGAAGTGATCCCTACACATCACTCAATAACAGTGGCCATACACGTTGCAGCAGAAGTGATCCCTACACATCACACAATAACAGTGGCCTGCACGTTGCAGCAGAAGTGATCCCTACACATCACACAATAACAGTGGCCCTGCACGTTGCAGCAGAAGTGATCCCTACACATCACACAATAACAGTGGCCTGCACGTTGCAGCAGAAGTGATCCCTACACATCACTCAATAACAGTGGCCATACACGTTGCAGCAGAAGTGATCCCTACACATCACACAATAACACTGGCCTGCACGTTGCAGCAGAAGTGATCCCTACACATCACACAATAACACTGGCCTGCACGTTGCAGCAGAAGTGATCCCTACACATCACACAATAACAGTGGCCTGCACGTTGCAGCAGAAGTGATCCCTACACATCACACAATAACAGTGTCCTGCACGTTGCAGCAGAAGTGATCCCTACACATCACACAATAACAGTGGCCTGCACGTTGCAGCAGAAGTGATCCCTACACATCACACAGTAACAGTGTCCTGCACGTTGCAGCAGAAGTGATCCCTACACATCACACAATAACTGGCCTGCACGTTGCAGCAGAGGTGATCCCTACACATCACACAATAACAGTGGCCCTGCACGTTGCAGCAGAAGTGATCCCTACACATCACACAATAACAGTGGCCCTGCACGTTGCAGCAGAAGTGATCCCTACACATCACACAATAACAGTGGCCTGCACGTTGCAGCAGAAGTGATCCCTACACATAACACAATAACAGTGGCCTGCACGTTGCAGCGGAAGTGATCCCTACACATCACACAATAACAGTGGCCCTGCACGTTGCAGCAGAAGTGATCCCTACACATCACACAATAACAGTGGCCTGCACGTTGCATCAGAAGTGATCCCTACACATCACACAATAACAGTGGCCTGCACGTTGCAGCGGAAGTGATCCCTACACATCACACAGTAACAGTGGCCTGCACGTTGCAGCAGAAGTGATCCCTACACATCACACAGTAACAGTGGCCCTGCACGTTGCATCAGAAGTGATCCCTACACATAACACAATAACAGTGGCCATACACGTTGCAGCAGAAGTGATCCCTACACATAACACAATAACAGTGGCCATACACGTTGCAGCGGAAGTGATCCCTACACATAACACAATAACACTGGCCTGCACGTTGCAGCAGAAGTGATCCCTACACATCACACAATAACAGTGGCCCTGCACGTTGCATCAGAAGTGATCCCTACACATAACACAATAACAGTGTCCTGCACGTTGCAGCGGAAGTGATCCCTACACATCACACAATAACAGTGGCCTGCACGTTGCAGCAGAAATGATCCCTACACATCACACAATAACAGTGGCCTGCATGTTGCAGCGGAAGTGATCCCTACACATAACACAATAACACTGGCCTGCACGTTGCATCAGAAGTGATCCCTACACATAACACAATAACAGTGGCCTGTACGTTGCAGCAGAAGTGATCCCTACACATCACACAATAACACTGGCCTGCACGTTGCATCAGAAGTGATCCCTACACATCACACAATAACACTGGCCTGCACGTTGCATCAGAAGTGATCCCTACACATCACACAATAACAGTGGCCTGCACGTTGCAGCAGAAGTGATCCCTACACATAACACAATAACAGTGTCCTGCACGTTGCAGCGGAAGTGATCCCTACACATCACACAATAACACTGGCCATACACGTTGCAGCAGAAGTGATCCCTACACATCACACAATAACAGTGGCCTGCACGTTGCAGCGGAAGTGATCCCTACACATCACACAATAACAGTGGCCTGCACGTTGCAGCGGAAGTGATCCCTACACATCACACAATAACACTGGCCTGCACGTTGCAGCAGAAGTGATCCCTACACATCACACAATAACAGTGGCCTGCACGTTGCAGCAGAAGTGATCCCTACACATCACACAATAACACTGGCCTGCACGTTGCAGCAGAAGTGATCCCTACACATCACACAATAACAGTGGCCTGCACGTTGCAGCAGAAGTGATCCCTACACATCACACAATAACAGTGGCCCTGCACGTTGCAGCAGAAGTGATCCCTACACATCACACAATAACAGTGGCCTGCACGTTGCAGCGGAAGTGATCCCTACACATCACACAGTAACACTGGCCCTGCACGTTGCAGCAGAAGTGATCCCTACACATCACACAATAACAGTGGCCCTGCACGTTGCAGCAGAAGTGATCCCTACACATCACACAATAACAGTGGCCTGCACGTTGCAGCAGAAGTGATCCCTACACATCACACAATAACAGTGGCCCTGCACGTTGCAGCAGAAGTGATCCCTACACATCACACAATAACAGTGGCCTGCACGTTGCAGCAGAAGTGATCCCTACACATCACACAATAACACTGGCCCTGCACGTTGCAACAGAAGTGATCCCTACACATCACACAATAACAGTGGCCCTGCACGTTGCAGCAGAAGTGATCCCTACACATCACACAATAACAGTGGCCTGCACGTTGCAGCGGAAGTGATCCCTACACATCACACAGTAACACTGGCCCTGCACGTTGCAGCAGAAGTGATCCCTACACATCACACAATAACAGTGCCCTGCACGTTGCATCAGAAGTGATCCCTACACATCACACAATAACAGTGGCCTGCACGTTGCAGCAGAAGTGATCCCTACACATCACACAATAACAGTGTCCTGCACGTTGCAGCAGAAGTGATCCCTACACATCACACAATAACACTGGCCTGCACGTTGCAGCAGAAGTGATCCCTACACATAACACAATAACAGTGGCCCTGCACGTTGCAGCAGAAGTGATCCCTACACATCACACAATAACAGTGCCCTGCACGTTGCATCAGAAGTGATCCCTACACATCACACAATAACAGTGGCCTGCACGTTGCAGCAGAAGTGATCCCTACACATCACACAATAACAGTGTCCTGCACGTTGCAGCAGAAGTGATCCCTACACATCACACAATAACACTGGCCTGCACGTTGCAGCAGAAGTGATCCCTACACATCACACAATAACAGTGGCCATACACGTTGCAGCAGAAGTGATCCCTACACATAACACAATAACAGTGGCCTGCACGTTGCAGCAGAAGTGATCCCTACACATCACACAATAACAGTGGCCTGCACGTTGCAGCAGAAATGATCCCTACACATCACACAATAACACTGGCCTGCACGTTGCAGCAGAAGTGATCCCTACACATCACACAATAACAGTGGCCCTGCACGTTGCAGCAGAAGTGATCCCTACACATCACACAATAACAGTGGCCTGCACGTTGCAGCAGAAGTGATCCCTACACATCACACAATAACAGTGGCCTGCACGTTGCAGCAGAAGTGATCCCTACACATCACACAATAACAGTGGCCATACACGTTGCAGCAGAAGTGATCCCTACACATCACACAATAACAGTGGCCTGCACGTTGCAGCAGAAGTGATCCCTACACATCACACAATAACAGTGGCCTGCACGTTGCAGCAGAAGTGATCCCTACACATCACACAATAACAGTGGCCTGCACGTTGCAGCAGAAGTGATCCCTACACATCACACAATAACAGTGGCCTGCACGTTGCAGCAGAAGTGATCCCTACACATCACACAATAACACTGGCCTGCACGTTGCAGCAGATGTGATCCCTACACATAACACAATAACAGTGGCCTGCACGTTGCAGCAGAAGTGATCCCTACACATCACACAATAACAGTGACCTGCACGTTGCAGCAGAAGTGATCCCTACACATCACACAGTAACACTGGCCCTGCACGTTGCAACAGAAGTGATCCCTACACATCACACAATAACAGTGGCCCTGCACGTTGCAGCAGAAGTGATCCCTACACATCACACAATAACAGTGGCCCTGCACGTTGCAGCAGAAGTGATCCCTACACATCACACAATAACAGTGGCCTGCACGTTGCACCAGAAGTGATCCCTACACATCACACAGTAACACTGGCCTGCACGTTGCAGCAGAAGTGATCCCTACACATCACACAATAACAGTGGCCCTGCACGTTGCAGCAGAAGTGATCCCTACACATCACACAATAACAGTGGCCTGCACGTTGCAGCAGAAGTGATCCCTACACATCACACAGTAACAGTGGCCTGCACGTTGCAGCAGAAGTGATCCCTACACATCACACAATAACACTGGCCTGCACGTTGCAGCAGAAGTGATCCCTACACATCACACAATAACAGTGGCCTGCACGTTGCAGCAGATGTGATCCCTACACATCACACAATAACAGTGGCCATACACGTTGCAGCAGAAGTGATCCCTACACATCACACAATAACAGTGGCCTGCACGTTGCAGCAGAAGTGATCCCTACACATCACACAATAACAGTGGCCTGCACGTTGCACCAGAAGTGATCCCTACACATCACACAATAACAGTGGCCCTGCACGTTGCAGCAGAGGTGATCCCTACACATCACACAATAACAGTGGCCATACACGTTGCAGCAGAAGTGATCCCTACACATCACACAATAACAGTGGCCTGCACGTTGCAGCAGAAGTGATCCCTACACATCACACAATAACAGTGGCCTGCACGTTGCAGCAGAAGTGATCCCTACACATCACACAATAACAGTGGCCATACACGTTGCAGCAGAAATGATCCCTACACATCACACAATAACAGTGGCCTGCACGTTGCAGCAGAAGTGATCCCTACACATCACACAATAACAGTGGCCTGCACGTTGCAGCAGAAGTGATCCCTACACATCACACAATAACAGTGGCCTGCACGTTGCAGCAGAAGTGATCCCTACACATCACACAATAACAGTGGCCCTGCACGTTGCAGCAGAAGTGATCCCTACACATCACACAGTAACAGTGGCCATACACGTTGCAGCAGAAATGATCCCTACACATCACACAATAACAGTGGCCTGCACGTTGCAGCAGAAGTGATCCCTACACATCACACAATAACAGTGGCCTGCACGTTGCAGCAGAAGTGATCCCTACACATCACACAATAACAGTGGCCATACACGTTGCAGCAGAAATGATCCCTACACATCACACAATAACAGTGGCCTGCACGTTGCAGCAGATGTGATCCCTACACATCACACAATAACAGTGGCCCTGCACGTTGCAGCAGAAATGATCCCTACACATCACACAATAACAGTGGCCCTGCACGTTGCATCAGAAGTGATCCCTACACATCACACAATAACAGTGGCCCTGCACGTTGCAGCAGAAGTGATCCCTACACATAACACAATAACAGTGGCCTGCACGTTGCAGCAGAAGTGATCCCTACACATCACACAATAACAGTGGCCTGCACGTTGCAGCAGAAGTGATCCCTACACATCACACAATAACAGTGGCCCTGCACGTTGCAGCAGAAATGATCCCTACACATCACACAATAACAGTGGCCCTGCACGTTGCAGCAGAAGTGATCCCTACACATCACACAATAACAGTGGCCTGCACGTTGCAGCAGAAGTGATCCCTACACATCACACAATAACAGTGGCCCTGCACGTTGCAGCAGAAGTGATCCCTACACATCACACAATAACACTGGCCCTGCACGTTGCAGCAGAAGTGATCCCTACACATCACACAATAACAGTGGCCTGCACGTTGCAGCAGAAGTGATCCCTACACATCACACAATAACAGTGGCCTGCACGTTGCAGCAGAAGTGATCCCTACACATAACACAATAACACTGGCCTGCACGTTGCAGCAGAAGTGATCCCTACACATCACACAATAACAGTGGCCTGCACGTTGCAGCAGAAGTGATCCCTACACATCACACAGTAACAGTGGCCTGCACGTTGCAGCAGAAGTGATCCCTACACATCACACAATAACAGTGGCCATACACGTTGCAGCAGAAGTGATCCCTACACATCACACAATAACAGTGGCCTGCACGTTGCAGCAGAAGTGATCCCTACACATCACACAATAACAGTGGCCCTGCACGTTGCAGCGGAAGTGATCCCTACACATCACACAATAACAGTGGCCCTGCACGTTGCAGCGGAAGTGATCCCTACACATCACACAATAACAGTGGCCCTGCACGTTGCAGCAGAAGTGATCCCTACACATCACACAATAACAGTGGCCTGCACGTTGCAGCAGAAGTGATCCCTACACATAACACAATAACACTGGCCATACACGTTGCAGCAGAAGTGATCCCTACACATCACACAATAACACTGGCCTGCACGTTGCAGCAGAAGTGATCCCTACACATCACACAATAACAGTGGCCCTGCACGTTGCAGCAGAAGTGATCCCTACACATCACACAGTAACACTGGCCATACACGTTGCAGCAGAAGTGATCCCTACACATCACACAGTAACAGTGGCCTGCACGTTGCAGCAGAAGTGATCCCTACACATAACACAATAACACTGGCCATACACGTTGCAGCAGAAGTGATCCCTACACATCACACAATAACAGTGGCCTGCACGTTGCAGCAGAAGTGATCCCTACACATCACACAATAACACTGGCCTGCACGTTGCAGCAGATGTGATCCCTACACATAACACAATAACACTGGCCATACACGTTGCAGCAGAAGTGATCCCTACACATCACACAGTAACAGTGGCCTGCACGTTGCAGCAGAAGTGATCCCTACACATAACACAATAACACTGGCCATACACGTTGCAGCAGAAGTGATCCCTACACATCACACAATAACAGTGGCCTGCACGTTGCAGCAGAAGTGATCCCTACACATCACACAATAACAGTGGCCTGCACGTTGCAGCAGAAGTGATCCCTACACATCACACAATAACAGTGGCCTGCACGTTGCAGCAGAAGTGATCCCTACACATAACACAATAACAGTGGCCCTGCACGTTGCAGCAGAAGTGATCCCTACACATCACACAATAACAGTGGCCCTGCACGTTGCAGCAGAAGTGATCCCTACACATAACACAATAACAGTGTCCTGCACGTTGCAGGGGAAGTGATCCCTACACATCACACAATAACAGTGGCCCTGCACGTTGCAGCGGAAGTGATCCCTACACATCACACAATAACAGTGGCCCTGCACGTTGCAGCAGAAGTGATCCCTACACATCACACAATAACAGTGGCCTGCACGTTGCAGCAGAAGTGATCCCTACACATAACACAATAACACTGGCCATACACGTTGCAGCAGAAGTGATCCCTACACATCACACAATAACACTGGCCATACACGTTGCAGCAGAAGTGATCCCTACACATCACACAATAACAGTGGCCTGCACGTTGCAGCAGAAGTGATCCCTACACATCACACAATAACAGTGGCCCTGCACGTTGCAGCAGAAGTGATCCCTACACATCACACAATAACAGTGGCCTGCACGTTGCAGCAGAAGTGATCCCTACACATCACACAATAACAGTGGCCTGCACGTTGCAGCAGAAGTGATCCCTACACATCACACAATAACAGTGGCCATACACGTTGCAGCAGAAGTGATCCCTACACATCACACAATAACAGTGGCCCTGCACGTTGCAGCAGAAGTGATCCCTACACATCACACAATAACACTGGCCTGCACGTTGCAGCAGAAGTGATCCCTACACATCACACAATAACAGTGGCCTGCACGTTGCATCAGAAGTGATCCCTACACATCACACAATAACACTGGCCTGCACGTTGCAGCAGATGTGATCCCTACACATAACACAATAACACTGGCCATACACGTTGCAGCAGAAGTGATCCCTACACATCACACAGTAACAGTGGCCTGCACGTTGCAGCAGAAGTGATCCCTACACATAACACAATAACACTGGCCATACACGTTGCAGCAGAAGTGATCCCTACACATCACACAATAACAGTGGCCTGCACGTTGCAGCAGAAGTGATCCCTACACATCACACAATAACAGTGGCCTGCACGTTGCAGCAGAAGTGATCCCTACACATAACACAATAACAGTGGCCCTGCACGTTGCAGCAGAAGTGATCCCTACACATCACACAATAACAGTGGCCCTGCACGTTGCAGCAGAAGTGATCCCTACACATAACACAATAACAGTGTCCTGCACGTTGCAGGGGAAGTGATCCCTACACATCACACAATAACAGTGGCCCTGCACGTTGCAGCGGAAGTGATCCCTACACATCACACAATAACAGTGGCCCTGCACGTTGCAGCAGAAGTGATCCCTACACATCACACAATAACAGTGGCCTGCACGTTGCAGCAGAAGTGATCCCTACACATAACACAATAACACTGGCCTGCACGTTGCAGCAGAAGTGATCCCTACACATCACACAATAACACTGGCCATACACGTTGCAGCAGAAGTGATCCCTACACATCACACAATAACACTGGCCATACACGTTGCAGCAGAAGTGATCCCTACACATCACACAATAACAGTGGCCTGCACGTTGCAGCAGAAGTGATCCCTACACATCACACAATAACAGTGGCCTGCACGTTGCAGCAGAAGTGATCCCTACACATCACACAATAACAGTGGCCCTGCACGTTGCAGCGGAAGTGATCCCTACACATCACACAATAACAGTGGCCCTGCACGTTGCAGCGGAAGTGATCCCTACACATCACACAATAACAGTGGCCTGCACGTTGCAGCAGAAGTGATCCCTACATATTACACAATAACAGTGGCCATACACGTTGCAGCAGAAGTGATCCCTACACATAACACAATAACAGTGGCCTGCACGTTGCAGCAGAAGTGATCCCTACACATCACACAATAACAGTGGCCTGCACGTTGCAGCAGAAGTGATCCCTACACATCACACAATAACAGTGGCCCTGCACGTTGCAGCAGAAGTGATCCCTACACATCACACAATAACAGAGGCCTGCACGTTGCAGCGGAAGTGATCCCTACACATCACACAATAACAGTGGCCATACACGTTGCAGCAGAAGTGATCCCTACACATCACACAATAACAGTGGCCCTGCACGTTGCAGCAGAAGTGATCCCTACACATCACACAATAACACTGGCCTGCACGTTGCAGCAGAAGTGATCCCTACACATCACACAATAACAGTGGCCTGCACGTTGCATCAGAAGTGATCCCTACACATAACACAATAACAGTGGCCCTGCACGTTGCAGCAGAAGTGATCCCTACATATTACACAATAACAGTGGCCATACACGTTGCAGCAGAAGTGATCCCTACACATCACACAATAACAGTGGCCCTGCACGTTGCAGCAGAAGTGATCCCTACACATCACACAATAACACTGGCCTGCACGTTGCAGCAGAAGTGATCCCTACACATCACACAATAACAGTGGCCTGCACGTTGCATCAGAAGTGATCCCTACACATAACACAATAACAGTGGCCCTGCACGTTGCAGCAGAAGTGATCCCTACATATTACACAATAACAGTGGCCTGCACGTTGCAGCAGAAGTGATCCCTACACATCACACAATAACAGTGGCCTGCACGTTGCAGCAGAAGTGATCCCTACACATCACACAATAACAGTGGCCTGCACGTTGCAGCAGAAGTGATCCCTACACATCACACAATAACAGTGGCCCTGCACGTTGCAGCAGAAGTGATCCCTACACATCACACAATAACAGTGGCCTGCACGTTGCAGCGGAAGTGATCCCTACACATCACACAATAACAGTGGCCTGCACGTTGCAGCAGAAGTGATCCCTACACATCACACAATAACAGTGGCCCTGCACGTTGCAGCAGAAGTGATCCCTACACATCACACAATAACAGTGACCTGCACGTTGCAGGGGAAGTGATCCCTACACATCACACAATAACAGTGGCCCTGCACGTTGCAGCAGAAGTGATCCCTACACATCACACAATAACAGTGACCTGCACGTTGCAGGGGAAGTGATCCCTACACATCACACAATAACACTGGCCTGCACGTTGCAGCAGAAGTGATCCCTACACATCACACAATAACAGTGGCCTGCACGTTGCAGCAGAAGTGATCCCTACACATCACACAATAACAGTGGCCCTGCACGTTGCAGCAGAAGTGATCCCTACACATCACACAATAACAGTGACCTGCACGTTGCAGGGGAAGTGATCCCTACACATCACACAATAACAGTGGCCCTGCACGTTGCAGCAGAAGTGATCCCTACACATCACACAATAACAGTGACCTGCACGTTGCAGGGGAAGTGATCCCTACACATCACACAATAACACTGGCCTGCACGTTGCAGCGGAAGTGATCCCTACACATCACACAATAACAGTGGCCTGCACGTTGCAGCAGAAGTGATCCCTACACATAACACTGGCCTGCACGTTGCAGCAGAAGTGATCCCTACACATCACACAATAACAGTGGCCATACATGTTGCAGCGGAAGTGATCCCTACACATCACACAATAACAGTGGCCTGCACGTTGCAGCAGAAGTGATCCCTACACATCACACAATAACAGTGTCCTGCACGTTGCAGCAGAAGTGATCCCTACACATCACACAGTAACAGTGGCCCTGCACGTTGCAACAGAAGTGATCCCTACACATCACACAATAACAGTGGCCTGCACGTTGCAGCAGAAGTGATCCCTACACATCACACAATAACAGTGGCCATACATGTTGCAGCGGAAGTGATCCCTACACATCACACAATAACAGTGGCCTGCACGTTGCAGCAGAAGTGATCCCTACACATCACACAATAACAGTGGCCCTGCACGTTGCAGCAGAGGTGATCCCTACATATTACACAATAACAGTGGCCTGCACGTTGCAGCAGAAGTGATCCCTACACATCACACAATAACAGTGGCCTGCACGTTGCAGCAGAAGTGATCCCTACACATCACACAATAACAGTGGCCCTGCACGTTGCAGCAGAGGTGATCCCTACACATCACACAATAACAGTGGCCCTGCACGTTGCAGCAGAAGTGATCCCTACACATCACACAATAACAGTGTCCTGCACGTTGCAGCAGAAGTGATCCCTACACATCACACAATAACAGTGGCCTGCACGTTGCAGCAGAAGTGATCCCTACACATCACACAATAACAGTGGCCCTGCACGTTGCAGCAGAAATGATCCCTACACATCACACAATAACAGTGTCCTGCACGTTGCAGCAGAAGTGATCCCTACACATCACACAGTAACACTGGCCTGCACGTTGCAGCAGAGGTGATCCCTACACATCACACAATAACAGTGGCCTGCACGTTGCAGCAGAAGTGATCCCTACACATCACACAATAACAGTGGCCTGCACGTTGCAGCAGAAGTGATCCCTACACATCACACAGTAACACTGGCCTGCACGTTGCAGCAGAGGTGATCCCTACACATCACACAATAACAGTGGCCTGCACGTTGCAGCAGAGGTGATCCCTACACATCACACAATAACAGTGGCCCTGCACGTTGCAGCAGAAGTGATCCCTACACATCACACAATAACAGTGGCCCTGCACGTTGCAGCAGAAGTGATCCCTACACATCACACAATAACAGTGGCCTGCACGTTGCAGCAGAGGTGATCCCTACACATCACACAATAACACTGGCCTGCACGTTGCAGCAGAAGTGATCCCTACACATCACACAATAACAGTGGCCTGCACGTTGCAGCAGAAGTGATCCCTACACATCACACAATAACAGTGGCCTGCACGTTGCAGCGGAAGTGATCCCTACACATCACACAATAACAGTGGCCTGCACGTTGCAGCAGAAGTGATCCCTACATATTACACAATAACAGTGGCCATACACGTTGCAGCAGAAGTGATCCCTACACATAACACAATAACAGTGGCCTGCACGTTGCAGCAGAAGTGATCCCTACACATCACACAATAACAGTGGCCTGCACGTTGCAGCAGAAGTGATCCCTACACATCACACAATAACAGTGGCCCTGCACGTTGCAGCAGAAGTGATCCCTACACATCACACAATAACAGAGGCCTGCACGTTGCAGCGGAAGTGATCCCTACACATCACACAATAACAGTGGCCATACACGTTGCAGCAGAAGTGATCCCTACACATCACACAATAACAGTGGCCCTGCACGTTGCAGCAGAAGTGATCCCTACACATCACACAATAACACTGGCCTGCACGTTGCAGCAGAAGTGATCCCTACACATCACACAATAACAGTGGCCTGCACGTTGCATCAGAAGTGATCCCTACACATAACACAATAACAGTGGCCCTGCACGTTGCAGCAGAAGTGATCCCTACATATTACACAATAACAGTGGCCATACACGTTGCAGCAGAAGTGATCCCTACACATCACACAATAACAGTGGCCCTGCACGTTGCAGCAGAAGTGATCCCTACACATCACACAATAACACTGGCCTGCACGTTGCAGCAGAAGTGATCCCTACACATCACACAATAACAGTGGCCTGCACGTTGCATCAGAAGTGATCCCTACACATAACACAATAACAGTGGCCCTGCACGTTGCAGCAGAAGTGATCCCTACATATTACACAATAACAGTGGCCTGCACGTTGCAGCAGAAGTGATCCCTACACATCACACAATAACAGTGGCCTGCACGTTGCAGCAGAAGTGATCCCTACACATCACACAATAACAGTGGCCTGCACGTTGCAGCAGAAGTGATCCCTACACATCACACAATAACAGTGGCCCTGCACGTTGCAGCAGAAGTGATCCCTACACATCACACAATAACAGTGGCCTGCACGTTGCAGCGGAAGTGATCCCTACACATCACACAATAACAGTGGCCTGCACGTTGCAGCAGAAGTGATCCCTACACATCACACAATAACAGTGGCCCTGCACGTTGCAGCAGAAGTGATCCCTACACATCACACAATAACAGTGACCTGCACGTTGCAGGGGAAGTGATCCCTACACATCACACAATAACAGTGGCCCTGCACGTTGCAGCAGAAGTGATCCCTACACATCACACAATAACAGTGACCTGCACGTTGCAGGGGAAGTGATCCCTACACATCACACAATAACACTGGCCTGCACGTTGCAGCAGAAGTGATCCCTACACATCACACAATAACAGTGGCCTGCACGTTGCAGCAGAAGTGATCCCTACACATCACACAATAACAGTGGCCCTGCACGTTGCAGCAGAAGTGATCCCTACACATCACACAATAACAGTGACCTGCACGTTGCAGGGGAAGTGATCCCTACACATCACACAATAACAGTGGCCCTGCACGTTGCAGCAGAAGT
This sequence comes from Pseudophryne corroboree, assembly GCF_028390025.1. Lineage (NCBI taxonomy): Eukaryota > Metazoa > Chordata > Amphibia > Anura > Myobatrachidae > Pseudophryne > Pseudophryne corroboree. The sequence continues at coordinate 35,989,915 of NC_086452.1, read as the reverse complement.
GATCCCTACACATCACACAATAACAGTGACCTGCACGTTGCAGGGGAAGTGATCCCTACACATCACACAATAACACTGGCCTGCACGTTGCAGCGGAAGTGATCCCTACACATCACACAATAACAGTGGCCTGCACGTTGCAGCAGAAGTGATCCCTACACATAACACTGGCCTGCACGTTGCAGCAGAAGTGATCCCTACACATCACACAATAACAGTGGCCATACATGTTGCAGCGGAAGTGATCCCTACACATCACACAATAACAGTGGCCTGCACGTTGCAGCAGAAGTGATCCCTACACATCACACAATAACAGTGTCCTGCACGTTGCAGCAGAAGTGATCCCTACACATCACACAGTAACAGTGGCCCTGCACGTTGCAACAGAAGTGATCCCTACACATCACACAATAACAGTGGCCTGCACGTTGCAGCAGAAGTGATCCCTACACATCACACAATAACAGTGGCCATACATGTTGCAGCGGAAGTGATCCCTACACATCACACAATAACAGTGGCCTGCACGTTGCAGCAGAAGTGATCCCTACACATCACACAATAACAGTGGCCCTGCACGTTGCAGCAGAGGTGATCCCTACATATTACACAATAACAGTGGCCTGCACGTTGCAGCAGAAGTGATCCCTACACATCACACAATAACAGTGGCCTGCACGTTGCAGCAGAAGTGATCCCTACACATCACACAATAACAGTGGCCCTGCACGTTGCAGCAGAGGTGATCCCTACACATCACACAATAACAGTGGCCCTGCACGTTGCAGCAGAAGTGATCCCTACACATCACACAATAACAGTGTCCTGCACGTTGCAGCAGAAGTGATCCCTACACATCACACAATAACAGTGGCCTGCACGTTGCAGCAGAAGTGATCCCTACACATCACACAATAACAGTGGCCCTGCACGTTGCAGCAGAAATGATCCCTACACATCACACAATAACAGTGTCCTGCACGTTGCAGCAGAAGTGATCCCTACACATCACACAGTAACACTGGCCTGCACGTTGCAGCAGAGGTGATCCCTACACATCACACAATAACAGTGGCCTGCACGTTGCAGCAGAAGTGATCCCTACACATCACACAATAACAGTGGCCTGCACGTTGCAGCAGAAGTGATCCCTACACATCACACAGTAACACTGGCCTGCACGTTGCAGCAGAGGTGATCCCTACACATCACACAATAACAGTGGCCTGCACGTTGCAGCAGAGGTGATCCCTACACATCACACAATAACAGTGGCCCTGCACGTTGCAGCAGAAGTGATCCCTACACATCACACAATAACAGTGGCCCTGCACGTTGCAGCAGAAGTGATCCCTACACATCACACAATAACAGTGGCCTGCACGTTGCAGCAGAGGTGATCCCTACACATCACACAATAACACTGGCCTGCATGCAGACAGCATATTAGGAAGTGCAGGAACATAAGGACACAGGGGTAGCTTTACTAAGCTCGGTGAAGTGATAAGGTGGAAGGTGATAAATGACCAACCAATCAGATCCTAACTGCCACGTTACAGGCTGGGTTTGAAAAATGACAGTTAGGAGCTGATTGGCTGGTGCGTTATCACCTTCCACTTTATCACTTCACCAGGCTTAATAAATCTACCCCACAGTAACAGGAGCTGGTAGACCTATATTGGCCATTGCAATGGCATCAGCTCCTGTACATTGTAATAAATGCGATGTTGATTTCTTACGAAGTGTTGATCTCGGTCTGTACATGGGTCTGTTCTAGGTGGTTCCTCATTTGCGAGCAAGCCGACCACTCCCACTGGTAGTGGCGGGGGATTCCCACCTGTAGGGTCACCACAGAAGCCGTCCCCGCAGCACGTAGGGGGGGCTAGTTGGCAGCCGAACGCAGGTTACGCCTGGCAGCCGCAGTCCAAGCCCCAACAAAACGTTCCTCACTCATCCCCACAAAACAGGCCCAACTACAACATCAGCTTCTCTCCTGCCAACAGCGGGCAGAACGACAAAGGGAAAAACGCAGCCGCTTCTGGTGAGTGCTTTAATTGTTCGGAATAGGAAAAGCTGTTGGCGACTTCTTACAATCGGTGCAAAATCTATTATTATACAATATTGGTCCCGGATAAAACAATTATCATTAATCGTGGCTACAGAGCGTGCTGGGGGGGAGTTAGGGCATTCGCTGTGGACATTAGGTGCGTAGTACGTGCAGCAGCGTTGGGACAATGCAGAAAAGGTCCAGGAATGGGGGGGATGGGTGTACAGTATGTATACCGGGAGGGGGTAGAGCGGCTGAGATGAGGTCCATTTGCCAGTATATCACATTATGCTGGGATGTGTATGAAACTGTTTAAAGAGATCCTGAAGGTTCTAGAACGTATTGGCCTTCCCTGTCTATATATGTCAGGAATCAGTTTGGGATGTAGTTATGTGACCGGCGGTCTCCTGACACAATACCGGCACCTACATCCCGAACCCTCACTATCCCGACGGCCGGCATGCCGTCCTTTTCCACCGACACAAGGCGCAAATTGGGTTTCATTAAACAATTGTGAAGACTGCCAGCTCTGAACTGATGCCAAATTCAAGACCTTTAGCAATGGTAAAAAATGTGCAGGGTCCGCAAAAGGACCATGTTGTATTTCATAAATTGCCTCCAATAGAACTGATGGGTTGGGTATGTGTGACCGGCAGTTAGGAGGCCGCCGGGCACAATACAGACGGCAGTATTCCGGCATTTAGATGCCCAGCGGGGCAGGGGGGGGCGGGAGTAGGGATAGTGCAACAAAGCCCCTTGCACCCACTAGCTGGAATAGTCCGTGTTAGTTGGCAAGTGTTTTTAGGCTTGCAGGTGGAAATAATTAGGTTTTTTGGGGGAAGTTTTTTTTAAAAGTGGTTTAAAATTATCCAAATATATCCTTATCCATTTTTATGTACCCTCAATTAATTTGAGCACTTATTTTGCTGAAAAACACTTGCTTTATAGCATTTAAAAAAATGTTTTTTGCAAATTTACAATAGGATAGGTCGAATCGCGGGAGTGTGCAAACCGGCGATAAGCCGCTCTCACTGTGATTTTTTTGGCAGTGTCCGCGAAAAGTCCAATCGCGGTAAATTACCGTGTTATTGCGACTAATTGAATGCCCCCTTATCAGCAAAACTCTGAAACGATCGTTTAGACACATTTATAAACAGTATATAGTTTTCCTTAAGCCCCAAACTATGAGTGTCTTTGCCATATAAAAAAGCTTCTTCATAGAACTATATGACGCGTTGTTACAGGCGAGAGTGGATAATGTATTACTTTCTCATTTAAGACCCTAAACAGAAGGTTCCACTCAACAATTTTGAAGACTTGCTCTCTAGCCAGGGATTTAACGCCCACAAGGACAGACGGGGACCCAGAACTATCGCCGAAATGAGGAAGGAAGAGATGTCAAAAGATATGGACCCTGAGAAACTAAAGGTGAGATAATGTCTTCACAGATATTTGGGGTCTGGAGCCGGGTTGTCAGCCCACAGATTAACCTCTAAATTCCCAAAGGTTCCACTGTGTAATATATTAACTGCATTGGAGAAAGCAAATCAACAATTGAATAAATTCCCTTACAGAGTAATTAAAGCATTATTATACCTCTAGGGGGTAGAAAAGGAAATAAAATGTTCAAAGCCTCCTGCATCGCAGCACAGATATCGTTACCCACCGGGACCTTGCACGGAATGCTTTGCAATACAACTAGGATGCATGAGGAGACTGTGGGGGACATTTACTAAGCAGTGATAAGAGCGGAGAAGTGAGCCAGTGGATAGCCCTAGACTTCAGCCCTGGCCTTGAATGCCCTGTAGGTGGCGGACCCCTTTATTGATAGGGGGGCCCCGCTTCCCCAGGAATCACCGGCCTCAACTGACTAGTTAGGGGTGTAGGTAATGCTTTGGCCACAGGGCCCCGTCAAGTGTGCCCCCTGGCATAGTGGCATTACCCCCACCGGCTAGTGGAGCTCAGTTCTGGTTCTAAAAATACGGAGGACCCCTACTCGTTTTGTTCCTTGTATTTTTAAAGATAGGGGCGGCTCCGAGAGCCCGGTGTTGCTTCATTAAATACAGGGGAGCCCTACACAGCTTTTCTCTGTATTTTTTGAACCAGCACCGACCCAAATAGTCCGGGGCTGGTTATTTTTTCAATTTGTTTTCAGTTTTACACACTGGAGCATGCACGGATCTCGTTGATCTGTGCATGCTTTAAACTCGCCAGCCTTAAACTAACTCTCTCTGCACATGTTACATCTGCCCCCCCCCCCTGCAGTGCACATGGTTTTGCCCATTAGCTAACAAATTTGCTGCTGCGATCAGATCTGAATTAGGCCCATTGTGCGAGTTGTATGTTTTCCATGGGAAAACATCTGGATGTGAGTTTGGGGCATGCGAGTAACATGTCAGTTTGCATGTTATTGCAGCCTATTATGTGTGCGAATTGTAAAAAAAGTGTGAGTTTAACGATAAATTCGCACTTTTTGCCAACTTGCACCCTATTATATTCAGCTCATAGTCAGTGTTGATGGATACATTGCATTTGCTTTACAGATTTTAGATTGGATTGAAGGCAAAGAGAGGAACATCCGAGCATTGCTCTCTACGATGCACACTGTGCTCTGGGCAGGGGAAACGAAGTGGAAACCAGTCAGCATGGCAGATCTGGTGACACCAGAACAAGTTAAAAAAGTGTACCGGAAAGCTGTGCTAGTGGTTCACCCAGACAAAGTGAGTACAAGTTCTGCATATTACACTTTACACCTAGTATGGCTCTGCATACTACACTTTACACCTAGCATGGCTCTGCATACTACACTTTAAACCTAGCATGGCTCTGCATATTACACTTTACACCTAGTATGGCTCTGCATACTACACTTTACACCTAGCATGGCTCTGCATATTACACTTTACACCTATCATGGCTCAGCATATTACATTTTGCATCTAGGAGGGCTCTGCATATTACACTTTACACCTAGCATGGCTCTGCATACTACACTTTACACCTAGCATGGCTCTGCATACTACACTTTACACCTAGTATGGCTCTGCATATTACACTTTACACCTAGCATGGCTCTGCATATTACACTTTACACCTATCATGGCTCAGCATATTATATTTTACATCTAGGATGGCTCTGCATATTACACTTTACACCTAGTATGGCTCTGCATATTACACTTTACATCTAGTATGGCTCTGCATATTACACTTTACATCTAGCATGGCTCTGCATATTACACTTTACATCTAGCATGGCTCTGCATATTACACTTTACACCTAGTATGGCTTTGCATATTACACTTTACACCTATCATGGCTCATCATATTACATTTTACACCTAGGAGGGCTCTGCATATTACACTTTACACCTAGTATGGCTCTGCATATTACACTTTACACCTAGTATGGCTCTGCATTTTACACCTAGCAAGGCTCTGCATACTACACTTTACACCTAGCATGGCTCTGCATATTACACTTTACACCTAGTATGGCTCTGCATATTACACTTTACACCTAGTATGGCTCTGCATTTTACACCTAGCAAGGCTCTGCATACTACACTTTACACCTAGGAGGGCTCTGCATATTACACTTTACACCTATCATGGCTCATCATATTACATTTTACACCTAGGAGGGCTCTGCATATTACACTTTACACCTAGTATGGCTCTGCATATTACACTTTACACCTAGTATGGCTCTGCATATTACATTTTACATCTAGGAGGGCTCTGCATATTACACTTTACACCTAGTATGGCTCTGCATATTACATTTTACACCTAGTATGGCTCTGCATACTACACTTTACACCTAGTATGGCTCTGCATAGTACACTTTACACCTAGTATGGCTCTGCATATTACACTTTACACCTAGTATGGCTCTGCATTTTACACCTAGCAAGGCTCTGCATACTACACTTTACACCTAGCAAGGCTCTGCATACTACACTTTACACCTAGTATGGCTCTGCATATTACACTTTACACCTATCATGGCTCATCATATTACATTTTACACCTAGGAGGGCTCTGCATATTACACTTTACACCTAGTATGGCTCTGCATATTACACTTTACACCTAGTATGGCTCTGCATATTACATTTTACATCTAGGAGGGCTCTGCATATTACACTTTACACCTAGTATGGCTCAGCATAGTACACTTTACACCTAGCATGGCTCTGCATATTACACTTTACACCTAGTATGGCTCTGCATATTACATTTTACATCTAGGAGGGCTCTGCATATTACACTTTACACCTAGTATCAGTGGCAAACGCAGGATTTGCATGGGGGGGGTTTCCAGAACTGGGCGGAGCCAATCACGGGGGTGGGGACTGAGGTGACCCAGTATATGCTGGGTCCGTAAAACTAGTGTGTCTGTGTGTGTGTGTGTGTGTGTGTGTGTATATATATATATGTAAAAAATAGGAGTACAGCGCCACATGTGAGGGAAAACAATACCTGAAATTGAATATATTTATATGTAAAAAACACTCCCTTGTAGGTAATAGGGTGTCAGCCGTCCTCTAAGCAGTTTTACAGCATTGGTGAGATGCTGTATGGAGTTAAATGAATATGGATAGATAGGGGTACTGGCGACCGGCTGGTGTTTTTATTTACAAAAAATATTTAGCGGACTCGAGTATCAAATAAAGGACTGGAATAAGAAAAAAACTCCTTTTTATATAAAAGAGAAATAACAATTTATTTTATCAATAATAAAAAATATTTAACAATTGCTTTCTAAAAAATACATATAAAACCGATTCCTCTACAATTGTAAAAAATGTATTAAAACGGATTATATAGTAAAAAGCAGTTGTATAAAAATATTTTAAGACGTATAATGAAAAGGAATAAAAATATTTTCTAAAAAGTTAGTAGTTAGTAAAAAGCAGCTTAACTTTGGGTAGAGGGTCATACAGGAGATCCCAACGCGTTTCGTCTGTCTGACTTCATCAAGGGGTAGTGACTCAATGATCCTAGTGGGCTTAAATACCCACTGATAAGGTGCTAATGGCTATGACATCACTTCCTGTCAATTGGTAATGGGAAGGTATAAACTACATACAAATTATATTTATAACACATATAACAATGATGGAGCAGTGAAATGAAAGACATGGGGAGGCTTCCCATGTATACAGAACATAAAAACGAGTATTATAACGTTATTTGATGTTTAAAACAGAAGTTTGAGGTAAAATAGCGCACTTCCGCCACACTTCCGGTTTTTGCCAGTCTGTAGTGCGCATGCGCAGATGCCCCACTTCCGGTTTCGCGTCTCCGGAGTGCGCATGTGCAGCCGCCGCACTTCCGGTTTTCGCGTCACATTGAACGAGTGTATTCAGGGCTTCATGCCCCACTTCCGTCCTGGCAGTTCTGACGTTTTTTGTCCCCACTTCCGGTTTAGCATGTCCGGAATCACATGGTGCTCAGTCTTGCTGTGAGGGAGTTTGGGAGAGTTCCTTTTTTGAACGGCGGCCATTTTAATGAAGTCCATAGGGGCGGACATGTATTCTCCATACAAATTTCCCATTGACATGAAATAAAGGGAAATAGAAATTCATTAATATCGATGTGCTTTGGAAAACGAGTCTTAGTGCATTTCTAGCATAGAGTATGTTAACTAACCACTCTTAACATGTAAGGCAATATATTTGGATAAATAAATCACATTTTATTAGTGATAATTTGCAGAAGGAAAAACGGACATTTAAATCTAGTTATAATGTCATATAGTGTTCAGAGGCAAAAAATGGCTATTCTTGAGTCTACTTGATTTATATCTTAGATATGATATGTGCACTTGTGAATATATCTATATGTATTAGTGCATATATCTAATCATGTGCTTTTATTATTAAATAAATAATGGTCTATGCTAAATTAGGTGCTCAATTGGTAAGAAAAACAAACGTACAAAAATGGAACACATTTAGACACATTAGTGTTTACAAACCATTTTTTACAGTACTTTAGCTTCCCAAGCGGTCACCCTCTTGGTACTGTTAAAGCCCAACACTGCTTAGCTTCCAAGATCGGACGGAATTGGGCGTGGAGCCAGTGTGGTATGACTGTATCTTATTGGCTATAAAAAACACGCTCATTCCTGTGTCAAGTATTTTTATTTTTGTGTTCATATGTACAATTAGTTAAAAATAGGTGTAGTAAAATCGTAGAATGAGTTGTGATGATAAAAAAAAAAAAAAAATGACCTTATAGGAAGGGGGCGATTTCATACCCCTCATTAAATCCTGCTGGGTGCATCGTGTTGAGCTGGTAAATCCAAAACATCTCTCTTTGGGATAGTTTATTCGCCAAGTCTCCGCCTCTTTCTCCAATTTGTACGTGTTCTATTGCTTTGAAGGATAAATCTTCTGGATTTGAGTTATGTTCCAAAAGGAAATGTCTGTAGATAAGATGGGTATCGAGCTTGTTCTTGATGCTCCTGATGTGTTCCTGGATTCTTAGTTTGAGTGTGCGCTTCGTTTTCCCCACATATTTCTTCTTACATGTGCATTCCAATAAATAGATGACTGAGCTGCTGTTGCAATTGAGAAATTCCTTAATCTTGAATTCTTTAGCCTCTCCGGAATCCGAAAAGGTTTTCCTGTTTGGGTTTAAAAATTTGCAAATGTTGCAACGTCCGCATTTGAATGCTCCCGTGCACTTCATAAATGTTTGGGTGGTTCTTTCTTTGTTGGTATTGCCTAGCATGCTCGGTGCGAGGTGGTCTTTAAGACTTTTAGATTTACGGAACACTATCTGTGGTTTTTCCGGCAGAATTTCCTTTAGTACAGGGTCCATACGCAAGATTTTCCAATGTTCCCTGAGAGATGTTTTGATATGGTTCTCATGTTGATTAAATGTAGTAATGAATGCAGTTGACTCCTTAGGAGCTTCCTTCTTTTTGTATTCTAGGAGGTCTTCCCTTTTTATGGTGTTTGTTCTTGCAGTTGCTTTGTCCAAGATTAATTTGGGGTATGACTTTTCCTCAAAGCGTTTTCTGTAGATGGCTACCTGTTCATTGCAGTCCTCTTTTCTGCTACAGTTTCTTTTTATTCTATGGAACTGGGAGAACGGGATGTTATCTTTCCATGGTTTTGCGTGGCTGCTTTGATAGTGTAGGTAGCTATTTTTATCTACCCCTTTGATGAAGTTCCTGGTTACCACTGATGAGCCTTCACCTATTAGTATGAGATCCAAGTACTCTATAGAGGTTTTGTTTGTGTTGTACGTGAAGGTAAGATTCATATCATTGGTTTTTAAAAGATTAAAAAATTCCATAAAAAGTTCCAGGCTGCCATCCCATATTATCAGAATGTCATCAATATAGCGTTTGTACAAAATCACATTATTTTTGTAAAATTGAGTATTGTACACATGAAGTTCCTCCCATTGTCCCATAAATAGGTTCGCGAAACTCGGTGCAAATATCGTACCCATCGCGGTCCCACAGCGTTGAAGATAAAAGCTCTCTAAAAATTTAAAATAATTTCGACTCAGAATAAAATGCATCACATCACAGATAAAAGATCTTTGAATAATTGTAAGGGTGGGGTCTTTGTCTAAGAAATCCTTACAAGCCTTAATGCCTTTAGAATGCTCGATGCACGTATACAGAGACTGGACGTCTAGTGTAATCCATAAAAAGGTGTCCTTCCATTCAACTGATTTCATCAGGTTCAATACCATAGTGGTGTCTTTAAGGTAAGAAGGTAGTTTCTTGACATATGGGTTTAAGAAAACATCCACATATTCAGATAATTTTGATGTTAGGGAGTCAATTCCAGCGACAATAGGTCTCCCAGGGGGGTTCAGGAGGTTTTTATGAATTTTCGGCAAATAGTAGAAGATGGGGGTGATGGGACTAGATTGCATTAGGAATTGGAATTCTTCCTTTGTGATACTTCCATTCCGGAGTCCTTTTGTGAGGAGTAATCTCAACTCTTCTATATAGGCATCCTTAGGATCATTCAGTAGTGGTTCATAGGACGTAGTATCTCCTAGTAAGCGATGAGCTTCTTTCACATAATTATCTCGATCCAGGATGACTAGTCCCCCCCCTTTGTCAGCTGGTTTTATCACTATTTCCGAATTTTTCTGTAATTTCTTGAGTGCCTCTTTTTCTCTATTAGTGAGATTTTTTGTGGCAACTGGTGCAAGATTGGTGTCGCATAAATCTTTTTTCACCAAATCATAAAATATACTGATATGATTGCCTTTTGATTCTACCGGATAGTATTTGGATTTGCGTTTCAACCCAGACCTTGATGCTTCTTCATAATTCGTGATGATGGCATTGTCCTTACGTGCAAAATGTCTTTTGAGTGTGAGCTTACGGATAAATTTGTTAAGGTCTATGAATGTCTCAAATTTATTCAATTTTTCTGTGGGTGCGAATGATAGACCTTTGCTTAGTAATGAGGTTTCGTGATTTGTTAATACATGTTTCGAAATGTTGAAAATACCATGCTCTTCAGGGACTAGTGCTGTACATTCCTCCTTTTGGTGTTGTAATCTTTCCCTCCTGCCGCCCCGTTTTCCTCTTCTTCTGCGTGGGGCCTTTTTAGAGGGGATGCATGTGTGGATTCTTCTTGTAGTGTGCCTCTGAACGTATTTTTTGGACGAGCTCCTAGGCGTGGTGATAAAAAAACCTTTTCGTCCGTTGATCCTAATCTTTGTAGAGTGGAATATTTATTGTATGTCTTGATTTTTTGTGTATGATGAGAATCATTCCTAGTGTTTGATCTGCCTCTGTGTGGTACTGTTTTCCACGCTTGGTTCCCACGATTGGATGTATTCGTGGCGGTGAATCTGCTCCAATTCTTTGTTTTGCCATTGTCATAGTCCTCCTTGTCACGAAGAAACTTCTTTTCTTTGCCCCGTATGACTTCTTCCTCTATACGTTCTAATTTCTTATTGAGAACCAGTTCATTAATTCTATAGTCCTCTTTGATTTTGTGTGGTTCTAGTTCAATTTCCTTCTCCTTTATGTCTTTCTCAATAGAAGGGACATTCTTTCTCCTTTCGGAGATCAACAATTTCATTAAATTTATTGAACACGTGTGTAGGGTGGAATCCCATTTTTCCATGAACTCTGGATCAGATGTTCCAATGGTGGGTTGTTTCACTAATCTCAGTCCCCTCGGTACTCTGTTGACTGAGATGTAATGTTCCAGACCTTTTATGTCTCACCATGTTTTAATCTCTTTAACCAGGAGTCTCTCCATGTCCCAAAATAGATCATCCAAGTCCCTGGAGGGAGTTGGGGTGTCAGTCACTTTGTCTTCGCTAAATATTTTCTGGCACCAATCATTTCTTTTGTTGGTACGTTCATTAATTCTGAACATAGTTTTTGGGTGTTTTTTTAGACCACAGCACCAGGCAGCTGAACAATTAACCAGTCTTAAATGTAAAAAATAGGAGTACAGCGCCACATGTGAGGGAAAACAATACCTGAAATTGAATATATTTATATGTAAAAAACACTCCCTTGTAGGTAATAGGGTGTCAGCCGTCCTCTAAGCAGTTTTACAGCATTGGTGAGATGCTGTATGGAGTTAAATGAATATGGATAGATAGGGGTACTGGCGACCGGCTGGTGTTTTTATTTACAAAAAATATTTAGCGGACTCGAGTATCAAATATAAAGGACTGGAATAAGAAAAAAACTCCTTTTTATATAAAAGAGAAATAACAATTTATTTTATCAATAATAAAAAATATTTAACAATTGCTTTCTAAAAAATACATATAAAACCGATTCCTCTACAATTGTAAAAAATGTATTAAAACGGATTATATAGTAAAAAGCAGTTGTATAAAAATATTTTAAGACGTATAATGAAAAGGAATAAAAATATTTTCTAAAAAGTTAGTAGTTAGTAAAAAGCAGCTTAACTTTGGGTAGAGGGTCATACAGGAGATCCCAACGCGTTTCGTCTGTCTGACTTCATCAAGGGGTAGTGACTCAATGATCCTAGTGGGCTTAAATACCCACTGATAAGGTGCTAATGGCTATGACATCACTTCCTGTCAATTGGTAATGGGAAGGTATAAACTACATACAAATTATATTTATAACACATATAACAATGATGGAGCAGTGAAATGAAAGACATGGGGAGGCTTCCCATGTATACAGAACATAAAAACGAGTATTATAACGTTATTTGATGTTTAAAACAGAAGTTTGAGGTAAAATAGCGCACTTCCGCCACACTTCCGGTTTTTGCCAGTCTGTAGTGCGCATGCGCAGATGCCCCACTTCCGGTTTCGCGTCTCCGGAGTGCGCATGTGCAGCCGCCGCACTTCCGGTTTTCGCGTCACATTGAACGAGTGTATTCAGGGCTTCATGCCCCACTTCCGTCCTGGCAGTTCTGACGTTTTTTGTCCCCACTTCCGGTTTAGCATGTCCGGAATCACATGGTGCTCAGTCTTGCTGTGAGGGAGTTTGGGAGAGTTCCTTTTTTGAACGGCGGCCATTTTAATGAAGTCCATAGGGGCGGACATGTATTCTCCATACAAATTTCCCATTGACATGAAATAAAGGGAAATAGAAATTCATTAATATCGATGTGCTTTGGAAAACGAGTCTTAGTGCATTTCTAGCATAGAGTATGTTAACTAACCACTCTTAACATGTAAGGCAATATATTTGGATAAATAAATCACATTTTATTAGTGATAATTTGCAGAAGGAAAAACGGACATTTAAATCTAGTTATAATGTCATATAGTGTTCAGAGGCAAAAAATGGCTATTCTTGAGTCTACTTGATTTATATCTTAGATATGATATGTGCACTTGTGAATATATCTATATGTATTAGTGCATATATCTAATCATGTGCTTTTATTATTAAATAAATAATGGTCTATGCTAAATTAGGTGCTCAATTGGTAAGAAAAACAAACGTACAAAAATGGAACACATTTAGACACATTAGTGTTTACAAACCATTTTTTACAGTACTTTAGCTTCCCAAGCGGTCACCCTCTTGGTACTGTTAAAGCCCAACACTGCTTAGCTTCCAAGATCGGACGGAATTGGGCGTGGAGCCAGTGTGGTATGACTGTATCTTATTGGCTATAAAAAACACGCTCATTCCTGTGTCAAGTATTTTTATTTTTGTGTTCATATGTACAATTAGTTAAAAATAGGTGTAGTAAAATCGTAGAATGAGTTGTGATGATAAAAAAAAAAAAAAATGACCTTATAGGAAGGGGGCGATTTCATACCCCTCATTAAATCCTGCTGGGTGCATCGTGTTGAGCTGGTAAATCCAAAACATCTCTCTTTGGGATAGTTTATTCGCCAAGTCTCCGCCTCTTTCTCCAATTTGTACGTGTTCTATTGCTTTGAAGGATAAATCTTCTGGATTTGAGTTATGTTCCAAAAGGAAATGTCTGTAGATAAGATGGGTATCGAGCTTGTTCTTGATGCTCCTGATGTGTTCCTGGATTCTTAGTTTGAGTGTGCGCTTCGTTTTCCCCACATATTTCTTCTTACATGTGCATTCCAATAAATAGATGACTGAGCTGCTGTTGCAATTGAGAAATTCCTTAATCTTGAATTCTTTAGCCTCTCCGGAATCCGAAAAGGTTTTCCTGTTTGGGTTTAAAAATTTGCAAATGTTGCAACGTCCGCATTTGAATGCTCCCGTGCACTTCATAAATGTTTGGGTGGTTCTTTCTTTGTTGGTATTGCCTAGCATGCTCGGTGCGAGGTGGTCTTTAAGACTTTTAGATTTACGGAACACTATCTGTGGTTTTTCCGGCAGAATTTCCTTTAGTACAGGGTCCATACGCAAGATTTTCCAATGTTCCCTGAGAGATGTTTTGATATGGTTCTCATGTTGATTAAATGTAGTAATGAATGCAGTTGACTCCTTAGGAGCTTCCTTCTTTTTGTATTCTAGGAGGTCTTCCCTTTTTATGGTGTTTGTTCTTGCAGTTGCTTTGTCCAAGATTAATTTGGGGTATGACTTTTCCTCAAAGCGTTTTCTGTAGATGGCTACCTGTTCATTGCAGTCCTCTTTTCTGCTACAGTTTCTTTTTATTCTATGGAACTGGGAGAACGGGATGTTATCTTTCCATGGTTTTGCGTGGCTGCTTTGATAGTGTAGGTAGCTATTTTTATCTACCCCTTTGATGAAGTTCCTGGTTACCACTGATGAGCCTTCACCTATTAGTATGAGATCCAAGTACTCTATAGAGGTTTTGTTTGTGTTGTACGTGAAGGTAAGATTCATATCATTGGTTTTTAAAAGATTAAAAAATTCCATAAAAAGTTCCAGGCTGCCATCCCATATTATCAGAATGTCATCAATATAGCGTTTGTACAAAATCACATTATTTTTGTAAAATTGAGTATTGTACACATGAAGTTCCTCCCATTGTCCCATAAATAGGTTCGCGAAACTCGGTGCAAATATCGTACCCATCGCGGTCCCACAGCGTTGAAGATAAAAGCTCTCTAAAAATTTAAAATAATTTCGACTCAGAATAAAATGCATTACATCACAGATAAAAGATCTTTGAATAATTGTAAGGGTGGGGTCTTTGTCTAAGAAATCCTTACAAGCCTTAATGCCTTTAGAATGCTCGATGCACGTATACAGAGACTGGACGTCTAGTGTAATCCATAAAAAGGTGTCCTTCCATTCAACTGATTTCATCAGGTTCAATACCATAGTGGTGTCTTTAAGGTAAGAAGGTAGTTTATTGATAAAATAAATTGTTATTTCTCTTTTATATAAAAAGGAGTTTTTTTCTTATTCCAGTCCTTTATATTTGATACTCGAGTCCGCTAAATATTTTTTGTAAATAAAAACACCAGCCGGTCGCCAGTACCCCTATCTATCCATATTCATATATATATATATATATATATCTACACACACACATACATATATATATATATATATATATATATATACATACACACACACATACATATACACGGGTGGTCTTCAGTATGCCGGCGGTTGGGCTCCCGGCGACCAGCATACCGGCGCCGGGAGCCTGACCGCCGGCATACCGACACTTATTCTCCCTCGTGGGGGTCCATGACCCCCCTGGAGGGAGAATAGAATAGTGTGGCGCGCGTAGCGTGGCGAGCGCAGCGAGCCCGCAAGGGGCTCATTTGCGCTCGCCACACTGTTGGTAAGCCGGCGGCCGGCCTCCCGGCGCCGGTATGCTGGTTGCTGGGAGGCCGGCCGCCGGGAGATCGTAGTGAACCCATATACACATATACATAGCATATTAAACATGCATACATATATATATTTCTCTAACGTCCTAGTGGATGCTGGGAACTCCGTAAGGACCATGGGGAATAGCGGGCTCCGAAGGAGGCTGGGCACTCTAGAAAGATCTTAGACTACCTGGTGTGCACTGGCTCCTCCCACTATGACCCTCCTCCAAGCCTCTGTTAGATTTCGTGCCCGGCCGAGGTTGGATGCACACTAGGGGCTCTCCTGAGCTCTTAGAAAGTTATAGTCTTAGAATTTGTTATTTTCAGTGAGACCTGCTGGCAACAGGCTCACTGCAGCGAGGGACTAAGGGGAGAAGAAGCGAACTCGCCTGCTTGCAGCCGGATTGGGCTTCTTAGGCTACTGGACACCATTAGCTCCAGAGGGATCGACCGCAGGCCCAGCCTTGATGTTCGGTCCCGGAGCCGCGCCGCCGTCCCCCTTACAGAGCCAGAAGTAAGAAGATGGTCCGGAAAATCGGCGGCATGAAGACTCTGTCTTCACCAAGGTAGCGCACAGCACTGCAGCTGTGCGCCATTGCTCCTCTCACACACTTCACACTCCGGTCACTGAGGGTGCAGGGCGCTGGGGGGGGGCGCCCTGAGGCAGCAATAAAAACACCTTGGCTGGCTAAAATACCTCAATATATGGCCCCAGGGGCTATATATGAGGTAAATACCCCTGCCAGAATTCCATAAAAAACGGGAGAATAGGCCGCGAAAAAGGGGCGGAGCCTATCTCCTCAGCACACTGGCGCCATTTTTTCCCTCACAGCTCGGCTGGAAGGAAGCTCCCTGGCTCTTCCCTGCAATTCTACAGTACAGTAAGAGGGAAAAGAGAGGGGGGGGGGGCATTAAAATTGGCACTGTATACAGTATATTATATAAAAAGCAGCTATTAGGGACATAACTCAGTTAGTCCCTGTATATATATAGCGCTCTGGTGTGTGCTGGCATACTCTTACTCTGTCCCCCCAAAGGGCTTTTGTGGGTCCTGTCCTCGTTTAGAGCATTCCCTGTGTGTCTGCGGTGTGTCGGTACGGCTGTGTCGACATGTTGAATGAGGAGGCTTATAGGGTGACAGAACAGAGGCCGATATATGTGATGTCGCCCCCTGTGGGGCCGACACCAGAGTGGATGGATAGGTGAAAGGTATTACCCGACAGTGTCAACTCCTTACATAAAAGGGTGGATGACGTAACAGCTGTGGGACAGCCGGCTTCGCAGCCCGCGCCTGCCCAGGCGTCTCAAAGGCCATCAGGGGCTCAAAAACGCCCGCTCTCTCAGATGGCAGACACAGATGTCGACACGGAGTCTGACTCCAGTGTCGACAAGGTGGAGACATATACACAATCCACTAGGAACATCCGTGACGTGATCCCGGCAATAAAAAATGTGTTATACATTTCTGACTTTAACCCAAGCACCTCTAAAAATGGGTTTTAGGTTGGGGAGAAAAAACAGGCAGTGTTTTGTTCCCCCATCAGATGAATAAATGAAGTGTGTGAAAGCGTGGGTTCCCCCGTTAAGAAACTGGTAATTTATAAAAAGTTACTGATGGCGTACCCTTTCCCGCCAGGTGGATAAGTTACGCTGGGAGATATCCCCTAGGGTGGATAAGGCGCTCACACGTTTGTCAAAAAAGGTGGCACTGCCGTCTTAGGATACGGCCACTTTAATAGGTACCTGTTGATAAAAAAACAGGAGGCTATCCTGAAGTCTGTATTTACACACTCAGGTACTAGACTGAGACCTGCAGATAGTGCTGCTGCAGCGTGGTCGGTGACCCTGTCAAACAGGGATACTAGTTGGCAAACATAAAAACATATTAAAGACGTCGTCTTATATATGGGGGATGCACAGAGGGATATTTTGCCGGCTGGCATCCAAAATAAATGTAATGTCCATTCTGTCAGGAGGGTATTAGAGACCTGTCACTGGACAGTTGATGCTGACTTAAAAAGCGCATAGAGAGCCTTATAAGGGTGAGGAATTATTTGGGGATGGTCTCTGGGACCTCGTATCCACAGCAACTGCTGGGAAGAAATAATTTTACCTCAGGTTTCCTCACAGACAAAGGTACAGTCCTTTCGGCTTCAGAAAAGCAAGCGGGTCAAATGGCGCTTCCTTTCTGTACAGAGACAAGGGTAGAGGGAAAAAAAGCTGCACCAGTCAGCCTGTTCCCAGAATCAAGATTCTTCCCCCGCCTCCTGTGAGGCCACACCATGACGCGGGTGCTCCACAGGTGTAGCCAGGTACGGTGGGGGGCCGTCTCAAAAATTTCAGCAATTAGTGGGCTCGCTCACAGGTGGATCCCTGTTTCTTTCAAGTAGTATTTCAGGGGTACAAGCTGGAATTCGAGATGTCTCCCCCCAGCCGTTTCCTAAAATATGCCTTGCTGACAACTCCCTCAGGCAGGGAGGCTGTGCTAGAGGCAATTAATAAGCGGTATTCCCAGCAGGTAATACTCAAGGTGCCCCTACTTCAACAAGGACGGGGTTACTATTCCACACGGGTTGGGGTACCGAAACCGCATGGTTCGGTGTGACCCATTTTATATTTAAAATCCTTGAACACAAAAATTCAAGTTCAAGATGGAATCGCTCAGGGCGGTTATTCCAAGCCTGGACGAGGGGGATTACATGGTA
The DNA here is from genome assembly GCF_028390025.1 of Pseudophryne corroboree. Lineage (NCBI taxonomy): Eukaryota > Metazoa > Chordata > Amphibia > Anura > Myobatrachidae > Pseudophryne > Pseudophryne corroboree. Next base: position 35,971,932 of record NC_086452.1, on the reverse strand, counting down.
TCCTGGGACATCAAGGATGCTTACCTGCATGTCCCCATTTACCATCCTCGCCAGGAGTACCTCAGATTTGTGGTACAGGATTACCATTACCAAGTCCAGACACTGCCGTTTGGACTGCACATGGTTTTATCAAGGTAATGGCCGAAATGTTGATACTCCTTCAAAAAAAGGGAGTTGTAATTATCCCGTACTTGGACAATCTCGTTATAAGGGCGAGGTCCAAGGAGCAGTTGGTAGTCGGGGTAGCACTATTTTGGAAAGTGCTACAACAGCATGGTTGGATTCTAAACAGTCCAAAGTCACAGCTGGTTCCTATGACACGTCTACTGTTCCTGGGGATGGTTCTGGACATAAACCTGAAATAGTGTTTCTCCCGGAGGAGAAAGCCAAGGAGTTGTCATCTCTAGTCAGAGACCTCCTGAAGCCAAAATAGGTAGCGGTGCATCATTGCACGCGAGTCCTGGGAAAAATGGTAGCTTCCTACGAAGCAATCCCATTAGGCAGGTTCCATACAAGAACTTTTCAGAGGGACCTGTTGGACAAGTGGTCCGGATCGCATCTTCCGATGCATAGGCTGATAACCCTGTCTCCAAGGACCAGGGTATCTCTACTGTGGTGGCTGCAGAGTGCCCATCTTCAAGAGGGCCGCAGGTTCGGCATACAGGACTAGGTCCTAGTGACCATGGATTCCAGCCTTTGAGGCTGGGAGGCAGTCACACAGGGAAGAAATTTCCAGGGACTTTGGTCAAGTCGGGTTATTTCCCTACACATAAATATTCTGGACCTGAGGGCCATTTACAATGCCCTGAGGCCGGCAAGGCCTCTGCTTCAAAACCAGCCGGTACTGATCCAATCAGACAACATCACGGCAGTCGCCCATGTAAACCAACAGGGCGGCACAAGAAGCAGGATGGCGATGGCAGAAGCCACAAGGATTCTCCGATAGGCGGAAAATCATGTGTTAGCACTGTCAGCAGTGTTCATTCCCGGAGTGGACAACTGGGAAGCAGATCTTCTCAACAGACACGACCTCCACCCGGGAGAATGGGGACTTCCTCCAGAAGTCTTCCAATAGGATTGTACACCATTGGGAAAGGCCACAGGTGGACATGATGGCGTCCCGCCTCAACAAAAAGCTATAAAAGATATTGCACCGGGTCAAGGGACCCTCAGGCGATAGCTATGGACGCTCTGGTAACACCGTGGGTGTACCAGTCGGTTTATGTGTTCTCCCCTCTGCCTCTCATACCAAAGGTACTGAGAATAATAAGAAGGCGAGGAGTAAGAACGATACTCGTGGATGGCCAAGAAGAGCTTGGTACCCAGAACTTCAAGAATTTATATCAGAGGACCCATGGCCTCTGCCACTCAGACAGGACCTGCGGCAGCAGGGGCCCTGTCTGTTCCAAGACTTACCGCGGCTGCGTTTGTCGGCATGGCGGTTGAACGCCGGATCCTGAAGGAAAAGGGCATTCCGGAGGAAGTCATTCCTACGCTTACTAAAGCCAGGAAAGAGGTTACAGCAACTCATTATCACCGCATATGGCGAAAATATGTTGCATGGTGTGAGGCCGAAAGGGCCCCAACAGAGGAATTTCAACTAGGTCGATTTCTGCATTTCCTGCAAGCAGGAGTGACTATGGGCCTTAAATTGGGTTCCATTAAGGTACAGATCTCGGCTCTGTCGATTTTCTTTCAAAAAGAACTAGCTTCAGTACCTGAAGTTCAGACATTTATAAAAGGAGTGCTGCAGAGTCAGCCCCCGTTTGTGCCTCCTGTGGCACCTTGGGATCTCAACGTGGTGTTGAGTTTCTTAAAATCACATTGGTTTGAACCACTAAAAACCGTGGATCTGAAATATCTCACGTGGAAGGTGGTTATGTTATTGGCCTTGGCTTCTGCCAGGCGAGTATCAAAGTTGGCGGCTTTGTCTTGTAAAAGCCCTTATTTGAGTTTCCATATGGATAGGGCAGAATTGAGGGCTCGTCCTCAGTTTCTCCCAAAGGTGGTGTCAGTGTTTCACCTGAACCAGCCTATTGTGGTGCCTAGGCTACTAGGGACTTGGAGGACTCCAAGTTGCTAGACGTTGTCAGGGCACTGAAAATATATGTTTCCAGAACGGCTAGAGTCAGAAAATCTGACTCGCTGTTTATCCTATATGCACCTAACAAGCTGGGTGCTCCTGCTTCTAAGCAGACTATTGCTCGTTGGATTTGTAGTACAATTCAGCTTGCACATACTGTGGCAGGCCTGCCACAGCCAAAATCTGTCAATGCCCATTCCACAAGGAAGGTGGGCTCATCTTGGGCGGCTGCCCGAGGGGTCTCGGCTTTACAACTTTGCCGAGCAGCTACTTGGTCAGGGGCAAACACGTTTGCAAAATTCTACAAATTTGATACCCTGGCTGAGGAGGACCTGGAGTTCTCTCATTCAGTGCTGCAGAGTCATCCGCACTCTCCCGCCCGTTTGGGAGCTTTGGTATAATCCCCATGGTCCTTACGGAGTTCCCAGCATCCACTAGGACGTTAGAGAAAATAAGAATTTACTCACCGGTAATTCTATTTCTCGTAGTCCGTAGTGGATGCTGGGCGCCCTATCCCAAGTGCGGTTTATCTGCAATACTTGTACATAGTTATTGTTAACTAAATCGGGTTATTGTTGAGCCATCTGTTGAGAGGCTCTATTGTTTCATACTGTTAACTGTGTTTCATATCACAGGTTGTACGGTGTGATTGGTGTGGCTGGTATGAGTCTTACCCGGGATTCAAAATCCTTCCTTATTGTGTACGCTCGTCCGGGCACAGTACCTAACTGAGGCTTGGAGGAGGGTCATAGTGGGAGGAGCCAGTGCACACCAGGTAGTCTAAGATCTTTCTAGAGTGCCCAGCCTCCTTCGGAGCCCGCTATTCCCCATGGTCCTTACGGAGTTCCCAGCATCCACTACGGACTACGAGAAATAGAATTACCGGTGAGTAAATTCTTATTATATATATATATACACACACACATACAGTACACATATATATATACACATGTATATATATATATCATATGTGTGTGTGTGTGTTTATATGTATGTATGTATGTATGTATGTATATACATGTGTATATATGTAGGCACATTGATATATATGTACTATAATTAAAATAAAGTAAACTTTTATTGTACATGCAAGTGCCACCAGGAAGACAGCAGGCTGCAGAGGACGCTAGACAGTCATTAATAATACTCATGCATATTACACTTTACACCTAGTATGGCTCTGCATAGTACACTTTACACCTAGTATGGCTCTGCATATTACACTTTACACCTAGTATGGCTCTGCATATTACACTTTACATCTAGTATGGCTCTGCATATTACACTTTACACCTAGTATGGCTCTGCATATTACACTTTACACCTAGTATGGCTCTGCATATTACACTTTACATCTAGTATGGCTCTGCATATTACACTTTACACCTAGTATGGCTCTGCATAGTACACTTTACACCTAGTATGGCTCTGCATATTACACTTTACACCTAGCATGGCTCTGCATATTACACTTTACACCTAGTATGGCTCTGCATAGTACACTTTACACCTAGTATGGCTCTGCATATTACACTTTACACCTAGTATGGCTCTGCATATTACACTTTACATCTAGTATGGCTCTGCATATTACACTTTACACCTAGTATGGCTCTGCATATTACACTTTACACCTAGTATGGCTCTGCATATTACACTTTACATCTAGTATGGCTCTGCATATTACACTTTACACCTAGTATGGCTCTGCATAGTACACTTTACACCTAGTATGGCTCTGCATAGTACACTTTACACCTAGTATGGCTCTGCATATTACACTTTACACCTAGTATGGCTCTGCATATTACACTTTACACCTAGTATGGCTCTGCATATTACACTTTACATCTAGTATGGCTCTGCATATTACACTTTACACCTAGTATGGCTCTGCATATTACACTTTACACCTAGTATGGCTCTGCATATTACACTTTACACCTAGTATGGCTCTGCATATTACACTTTACACCTAGTATGGCTCTGCATATTACACTTTACACCTAGTATGGCTCTGCATATTACACTTTACACCTAGTATGGCTCTGCATATTACACTTTACACCTAGTATGGCTCTGCATATTACACTTTACATCTAGTATGGCTCTGCATATTACACTTTACACCTAGTATGGCTCTGCATATTACACTTTACACCTAGTATGGCTCTGCATATTACACTTTACATCTAGTATGGCTCTGCATATTACACTTTACACCTAGTATGGCTCTGCATAGTACACTTTACACCTAGTATGGCTCTGCATAGTACACTTTACACCTAGTATGGCTCTGCATATTACACTTTACACCTAGTATGGCTCTGTATAGTAAACTTTACACCTAGTATGGCTCTGCATATTACACTTTACACCTAGTATGGCTCTGCATATTACACTTTACACATATCATGGCTCATCATATTACATTTTACACCTAGGAGGGCTCTGCATATTACACTTTACACCTAGTATGGCTCTGCATAGTACACTTTACACCTAGTATGGCTCTGCATATTACACTTTACATCTAGTATGGCTCTGCATAGTACACTTTACACCTAGCATGGCTCTGCATATTATACTTTACACCTAGTATGGCTCAGCATATTACACTTTACACCTAGCATGGCTCTGCATATTATACTTTACACCTAGGATGGCTCTGCATATTACACTTTACACCTAGGATGGCTCTGCACATTACACTTTACACCTAGTATTGCACTGCACATTACACTTTACACGTAGTATGGCTCTGCATATTACACTTTACACCTAGGATGGGTCTGCATATTATACTTTACACCTAGGATGGCTCTGCATATTACACTTTACACCTAGTATGGCTCTGCATATTACACTTTACACCTAGTATGGCTCTGCATATTACACTTTACACCTATCATGGCTCATCATATTACATTTTACACCTAGGAGGGCTCTGCATATTACACTTTACACCTAGTATGGCTCTGCATATTACACTTTACACCTAGTATGGCTCTGCATAGTACACTTTACACCTAGTATGGCTCTGCATATTACACTTTACACCTAGCATGGCTCTGCATATTATACTTTACACCTAGTATGGCTCAGCATATTACACTTTACACCTAGCATGGCTCTGCATATTATACTTTACACCTAGGATGGCTCTGCATATTACACTTTACACCTAGGATGGCTCTGCACATTACACTTTACACCTAGTATTGCACTGCACATTACACTTTACACGTAGTATGGCTCTGCATATTACACTTTTCTCTGACGTCCTAAGTGGATGCTGGGACTCCGTAAGGACCATGGGGGAATAGCGGCTCCGCAGGAGACTGGGCACAACTAAAATAAGAATTTACTTACCGATAATTCTATTTCTCGGAGTCCGTAGTGGATGCTGGGGTTCCTGAAAGGACCATGGGGGATAGCGGCTCTGCAGGAGACAGGGCACAAAAAGTAAAGCTTTAGGATCAGGTGGTGTGCACTGGCTCCTCCCCCTATGACCCTCCTCCAAGCCTCAGTTAGGATACTGTGCCCGGACGAGCGTACACAATAAGGAAGGATTTTGAATCCCGGGTAAGACTCATACCAGCCACACTAATCACACTGTACAACCTGTGATCTGAACCCAGTTAACAGTATGATAACAGCGGAGCCTCTGAAAAGATGGCTCACAACAATAATAACCCGATTTTTGTAACTATGTACAAGTAATGCAGATAATCCGCACTTGGGATGGGCGCCCAGCATCCACTACGGACTCCGAGAAATAGAATTATCGGTAAGTAAATTCTTATTTTCTCTATCGTCCTAGTGGATGCTGGGGTTCCTGAAAGGACCATGGGGATTATACCAAAGCTCCCAAACGGGCGGGAGAGTGCGGATGACTCTGCAGCACCGAATGAGAGAACTCCAGGTCCTCCTTAGCCAGGGTATCAAATTTGTAGGATTTTACAAACGTGTTTGCCCCTGACTAAATAGCCGCTCGGCAAAGTTGTAAAGCCGAGACCCCTCGGGCAGCCGCCCAAGATGAGCCCACCTTCCTTGTGGAATGGGCATTTACATATTTTGGCTGTGGCAGGCCTGCCACAGAATGTGCAAGCTGAATTGTATTACACATCCAACTAGCAATAGTCTGCTTAGAAGCAAGAGCACCCAGTTTGTTGGGTGCATACAGGATAACAGCAAGTCAGTTTTCTTGACTCCAGCCGTCCTGGAACCTATACTTTCAGGGCCCTGACAACATCCAGCAACTTGGAGTCCTCCAAGTCCCTAGTAGGCGCAAGGCACCACAATAAGCTGGTTCAGGTGAAACACTGACACCACCTTAGGGAGAGAACTGGGGACGAGTCCGCAGCTCTGCCCTGTCCGAATGGACAAATAGATATGGGCTTTTTTGAGAAAAAACCCACCAATTTGACACTCGCCTGGCCCAGGCCAGAGCCAAGAGCATGGTCACTTTTCATGTGAGATGCTTCAAATCCACAGATTTGACTGGTTTTAAACCAATGTGATTTGAGGAATCCCAGAACTACGTTGAGATCCCACAGTGCCACTGGAGGCACAAAAGGGGGTTGTATATGCAATACTCCCTTGACAAACTTCTGGACTTCAGGAACTGAAGCCAATTCTTTCTGGAAGAAAATCGACAGGGCCGAAATTTGAACCTTAATGGGCCCCAATTTGAGGCCCATAGACACTCCTGTTTGCAGGAAATGCAGGAATCGACCGAGTTGAAATTTCTTCGTGGGGCCTTCCTGGCCTCACACCACGCAACATATTTTCGCCACATGTGGTGATAATGTTGTGCGGTCACCTCCTTCCTGGCTTTGACCAGGGTAGGAATGACCTCTTCCGGAATGCCTTTTTCCCTTAGGATCCGGCGTTCCACCGCCATGCCGTCAAACGCAGCTGCGGTAAGTCTTGGAACAGACATGGTACTTGCTGAAGCAAGTCCCTTCTTAGCGGCAGAGGCCATAAGTCCTCTGTGAGCATCTCTTGAAGTTCCGGGTACCAAGTCCTTCTTGGCCAATCCGGAGCCATGAGTATAGTTCTTACTCCTCTACGTCTTATAATTCTCAGTACCTTAGGTATGAGAAGCAGAGGAGGGAACACATACACCGACTGGTACACCCACGGTGTTACCAGAACGTCCACAGCTATTGCCTGAGGGTCTCTTGACCTGGCGCAATACCTGTCCCGTTTTTTGTTCAGACGGGACGCCATCATGTCCACCTTTGGTATTTCCCAACGGTTCACAATCATGTGGAAAAACTTCCCGATGAAGTTTCCACTCTCCCGGGTGGAGGTCGTGCCTGCTGAGGAAGTCTGCTTCCCAGTTTCCACTCCCGGAATGAAACACTGCTGACAGTGCTATCACATGATTTTCCGCCCAGCGAAAAGTCCTTGCAGTTTTTGCCATTGCCCTCCTGCTTCTTGTGCCGCCCTGTCTGTTTACGTGGGCGACTGCCGTGATGTTTTTCCCACTGGATCAATACCGGCTGACCTTGAAGCAGAGGTCTTGCTAAGCTTAGAGCATTATAAATTTACCCTTAGCTCCAGTATATTTATGTGGAGAAAAGTCTCCAGACTTGATCACACTCCCTGGAAATTTTTTCCTTGTGTGACTGCTCCCCAGCCTCTCGGGCTGGCCTCCGTGGTCACCAGCATCCAATCCTGAATGCCGAATCTGCGGCCCTCTAGAAGATGAGCACTCTGTAACCACCACAGGAGAGACACCCTTGTCCTTGGATATAGGGTTATCCGCTGATGCATCTGAAGATGCGATCCGGACCATTTGTCCAGCAGATCCCACTGAAAAGTTCTTGCGTGAAATCTGCCGAATGGAATTGCTTCGTAGGAAGCCACCATTTTTACCAGGACCCTTGTGCAATGATGCACTGACACTTTTCCTGGTTTTAGGAGGTTCTTGACTAGCTCGGATAACTCCCTGGCTTTCTCTTCCGGGAGAAACACCTTTTTCTGGACTGTGTCCAGAATCATCCCTAGGCACAGCAGACGTGTCGTCAGGATCAGCTGCGATTTTGGAATATTTAGAATCCATCCGTGCTGTTGTAGCAGTATCCGAGATAGTGCTACTCCGACCTCCAACTGTTCCCTGGACTTTGCCCTTATCAGGAGATCGTCCAAGTAAGGGGTAATTAAGACGCCTTTTCTTCGAAGAAGAATCATCATTTCGGCCATTACCTTGGTAAAGACCCGGGGTGCCGTGGACAATCCAAACGGCAGCGTCTGAAACTGACAGTGACAGTTCTATACCACGAACCTGAGGTACCCTTAGTGATTCGTTATCACTGCTCTGAGTGACTCCATCTTGATTTGAACCTTTGTAAGTGTTCAAATTTTTTTAGATTTAGAATAGGTCTCACCTAGCCTTCTGGCTTCAGTACCACAATATAGTGTGGAATAATACCCCTTTCCTTGTTGTAGGAGGGGTAATTTGATTATCACCTGCTGGGAATACAGCTAGTGATTTTTTTCCCATACTGCCTCCTTGTCGGAGGGATACCTTGGTAAAGCAGACTTCAGGAGCCTGCGAGGGGGAAACGTTTCGACATTCCAATCTGTACCCCTGGGATACTACTTGTAGGATCCAGGGGTCCTGTACAGTCCCAGCGTCATGCTGAGAGCTTGGCAGAAGCGGTGGAAGGCTTCTGTTCCTGGGAATGGGCTGCCTGCTGCAGTCTTCTTCCCTTTCCTCTATCCCTGGGCAAATATGACTCTTATAGGGACGAAAGGACTGAGGCTGAAAAGACGGTGTCTTTTTCTGCAGAGATGTGACTTAGGGTAAAAACGGTGGATTTTCCAGCAGTTGCCGTGGCCACCAGGTCCGATGGACCGACCCCAAATAACTCCTCTTCCTTTATACGGCAATACACCTTTGTGCCGTTTGGAATCTGCATCACCTGACCACTGTCGTGTCCATAAACATCTTCTGGCAGATATGGACATCGCACTTACTCTTGATGCCAGAGTGCAAATATCCCTCTGTGCATCTCGCATATATAGAAATGCATCCTTTAAATGCTCTATAGTCAATAAAATACTGTCCCTGTCAAGGGTATCAATATTTTTAGTCAGGGAATCCGACCAAGCCACCCCAGCTCTGCACATCCAGGCTGAGGCGATCGCTGGTCGCAGTATAACACCAGTATGTGTGTATATACTTTTATATGATATTTTCCAGTCTCTTGTCAGCTGGCTCCTTGAGGACGGCCCTATCTATAGACGGTACCGCCACTTGTTTTGATAAGCGTGTGAGCGCCTTATCCACCCTAAGGGGTGTTTCCCAACGCGCCCTAACTTCTGGCGGGAAAGGGTATACCGCCAATAATTTTCTATCGGGGGGAACCCACGCATCATCACACACTTCATTTAATTTATCTGATTCAGGAAAAACTACAGGTAGTTTTTTCACATCCCACATAATACCCTCTTTTGTGGTACTTGTAGTATCAGAAATATGTAACACCTCCTTCATTGCCCTTAACGTGTGGCCCTAATAAGGAATACGTTTGTTTATTCACCGTCGACACTGGATTCAGTGTCCGTGTCTGTGTCTGTGTCGACCGACTAAGGTAAACGGGCGTTTTAAAACCCCTGACGGTGTTTTTGAGACGTCTGGACCGGTACTAATTGTTTGTCGGCCGTCTCATGTCGTCAACCGACCTTGCAGCGTGTTGACATTATCACGTAATTCCCTAAATAAGCCATCCATTCCGGTGTCGACTCCCTAGAGAGTGACATCACCATTACAGGCAATTGCTCCGCCTCCTCACCAACATCGTCCTCATACATGTCGACACACACGTACCGACACACAGCACACACACAGGGAATGCTCTGATAGAGGACAGGACCCACTAGCCCTTTGGAGAGACAGAGGGAGAGTTTGCCAGCACACACCAAAAAACGCTATAATTATATAGGGACAACCTTATATAAGTGTTTTCCCTTATAGCATCTTTTTATATATTTCTAACGCCAAATTAGTGCCCCCCCTCTCTGTTTTAACCCTGTTTCTGTAGTGCAGTGCAGGGGAGAGCCTGGGAGCCTTCCCTCCAGCCTTTCTGTGAGGGAAAATGGCGCTGTGTGCTGAGGAGATAGGCCCCGCCCCTTTTTCGGCGGGCTCGTCTCCCGCTCTTCAACGGATTCTGGCAGGGGTTAAATATCTCCATATAGCCCCCGGAGGCTATATGTGAGGTATTTTTTGCCAAAAAATAGGTTTACATTGCCTCCCAGGGCGCCCCCCTCCCAGCGCCCTGCACCCTCAGTGACTGCCGTGTGAAGTGTGCTGAGAGCAATGGCGCACAGCTGCAGTGCTGTGCGCTACCTTAAGAAGACTGAGGAGTCTTCTGCCGCCGATTCTGGACCTTCTTCTCTTTTCAGCATCTGCAAGGGGGCCGGCGGCGAGGCTCCGGTGACCATCCAGGCTGTACCTGTGATCGTCCCTCTGGAGCTAATGTCCAGTAGCCAAAGAAGCCAATCCATCCTGCACGCAGGTGAGTTCACTTCTTCTCCCCTAAGTCCCTCGTTGCAGTGATCCTGTTGCCAGCAGGACTCACTGTAAAATAAAAAACCTAAGCTAAACTTTTCTAAGCAGCTCTTTAGGAGAGCCACCTAGATTGCACCCTTCTCGGCCGGGCACAAAAATCTAACTGAGGCTTGGAGGAGGGTCATAGGGGGAGGAGCCAGTGCACACCACCTGATCCTAAAGCTTTACTTTTTGTGCCCTGTCTCCTGCGGAGCCGCTATCCCCCATGGTCCTTTCAGGAACCCCAGCATCCACTAGGACGATAGAGAAAGAAAGCTTTAGAACTACCTGGTGTGCACTGGCTCCTCCCACTATGACCCTCCTCCATACCTCAGTTAGAATCTTGTGCCCGGCTGAGCTGGATGCACACTAGGGGCTCTCCTGAGCTCCTAGAAAGAAAGTATATTTTAGGTTTTTTATTTTACAGTGAGATCTGCTGGCAACAGACTCACTGCAGCGAGGGACTAAGGGGAGAAGAAGCGAACCTACCTAACTGGTGGTAGCTTGGGCTTCTTAGGCTACTGGACACCATTAGCTCCAGAGGGATCGACCACAGGACCCGACCTCGATGTTCGGTCCCGGAGCCGCGCCGCCGGCCCCCTTACAGAGCCAATAGCAAGAAGTGTTCCGGAAAATCGGCGGCAGAAGACTTCTGTCTTCAACAAGGTAGCGCACAGCACTGCAGCTGTGCGCCATTGCTCCTCATGCACACCTCACACTCCGGTCACTGATGGGTGCAGGGCGCTGGGGGGGGGCGCCCTGAGGGCAATATCAGAATCAGAATCAGCTTTATTGGCCAGGTATACTTACGTATACTAGGAATTTGTCTTCGGTTTGCTATACAACAGCCAAGTAGGTAACAGGTAAGCAGGTGTGTGTGTGTGTGTGTGGGGGGGGGGGGGGGGGCAAGTAAAGTTACACAGATAGGTATACCGTAGGGACACAAGTGAGTTACATGTACGTCTAGTCAGTCAATGTTCAGGAGTTCAGCAGGCGGACAGCTTGGGGAAAGAAACTTTTGAGGCTTCTGGTGGATCTGGCGGGGACAGCCCTGTAACGCCTGCCTGAAGGAAGCAAGTTAAACATGCTGTGGCCGGGGTGTAGCTGGTCTTTTACTATCTTCATTGCCCGCTTTTTAGCTCTGGACAAGTACAGGTCCTGGACTGAGGGAAGGTCGGCCCCGATGATCTTCTCTGCGGTTCTGACCACCTTTTGGAGCCTGCATATGTCCCTCGCGCTGGCGGAGCTGTACCATACGAGTATCGAGGAGCACAGTACCGACTCCACAATCGCGGAGTAGAAGAGGAGCAGGAGCTTATGTGGGATGTTGAACTTCCTTAGTTGCCTGAGGAAGAACAACCTCTGTAAACACCTTGGCTGGCAAATCATCACAATATATAGTCCCAGGGCTATATATGTGATAAATTACCCCTGCTAGAATCCATGAAAAAAGCGGGAGAAAAGTCCGCCGAAAAAGGGGCGGGGCTATCTCCCTCAGCACACTGGCGCCATTTTTTCTTCACAGTGCAGCTGGAAGACAGCTCCCCACGCTCTCCCCTGTAGTTTTCAGGCTCAAAGGGTTAAAAAGAGAGGGGGGGCACCAAATTTAGGCGCAATATGTGTATACAAGCAGCTATTGGGGGAAAAATCAACTCAGTTATAGTGTTAATCCCTGCATTATATAGCGCTCTGGTGTGTGCTGGCATACTCTCTCTCTGTCTCCCCAAAGGACTTTGTGGGGTCCTGTCCTCAGTCAGAGCATTCCCTGTGTGTGTGCGGTGTGTCGGTACGGCTGTTTCGACATGTTGGATGAGGAAGGTTACGTGGAGGCGGAGCAGAGGCCGATAAATGGGATGTCGCCACCTGTGGGGCCGACACCAGAGTGGATGGATAGGTGGAAGGTATTAACCGACAATGTCAACTCCTTACATAAAAGGCTGGATGACGTAACAGCTATGGGACAGCCGGCTTCTCAGCCCGCGCCTGCCCAGGCGTCTCAAAGGCCATCAAGGGCTCAAAAAACGCCCGTTACCTCAGATGGCAGACACAGATGTCGACACGGAGTCTGACTCCGGTGTCGACGAGGTTGAGACATATACACAATCCACTAGGAACATCCGTTGCATGATCTCGGCAATGAAAAATGTGTTACACATTTCTGACATTAACCCAAGTACCACATAAAAGGGGTTTTATGTTTGGGGAGAAAAAGCAGCCAGTGTTTTGTTCCCCCATCAGATGAGTGAATGAAGTGTGTAAAGAAGCGTGGGTTCCCCCGATAAGAAACTGGTAATTTCTAAAAAGTTACTGCTGGCGTACCCTTTCCCGCCAGAGGATAGGTCACGTTGGGAGATATCCCCTAGGGCGGATAAGGCGCTCACACGTTTGTCAAAAAAGGTGGCACTGCCGTCTTAGGATACGGCCACTTTGAAGGAGCCTGCTGATAAAAAGCAGGAGGCTATCCTGAAGTCTGTATATACACACTCAGGTACTATACTGAGACCTGCAATTGCCTCAGCATGAATAGTGCTGCTGCAGCGTGGTCTGATACCCTGTCAGATAAAATACCCTAGACAGGGATAATATTTTGCTAACATAGAGCATTTTAAAGACGTCGTCTTATATATGAGGGATGCACAGAGGGATATTTGCCGGCTGGCATCCAGAATTAATGCAATGTCCATTCTGCCATGAGGGTATTAGAGACCCGGCAGTGGACAGGTGATGCTGACTTTAAAAGGCACATGGAGATTCTGCCTTATAAGGGTGAGGAATTGTTTGGGGATGGTCTCTGGGACCTCGTATCCACAGCAACAGCTGGGAAGAAAAAAATTTACCTCAGGTTTCCTCACAGCCTAAGAAAGCACCGTAATTTCAGGTACAGTCCTTCCGGCTTCAGAAAAGCAAGCGGGTCTAAGGCGCTTCCTTTCTGCACAGAGACAAGGGAAGAAGGAAAAAGCTGCACCAGACAGCCAGTTCCCAGGATCAAAAATCTTCCCCCGCTTCCTCTGAGTCCACCGCATGACGCTGGGGCTCCACAGGTGGAGACAGGTGCGGTGGGGGCGCGTCTCGGGAACTTCAGGGACCAGTGGGCTTGCCCACAGGTGGATCCCTAGGTTCTGCAAGTAGTATCACAGGGATACAAGCTGGAGTTCGAGTCGACTCCCCCTCGCCGTTACCTCACATCAGCCTTGCCTGCTGCCCTCGGAGAAAGGGAGGTAGTACTGGCGGCAATTCACAAGCTGTACTTCCAGCAGGTGAAATCAAGGTACCCCTCCTTCAACAAGACCGGGGTTACTATTCCAAAATGTTTGTGGTACCGAAACCAGACGGTTCGGTGAGACCCATTCTAAAATTGAAATCCTTGAACACTTATATACGAAGGTTCAAGTTCAAAATGGAATCGCTCAGGGCGATTATTGCAAGCCTGGAGAATTTCATGGTATCACTGGACATCAAGGATGCTTACCTGCATGTCCCTATTTACCCTCCTCACCAGGATTGTCATTACCAATTCCAGACGTTGCCGTTGGTCTGTCCCCGGCACCGAGGGTATTTACCAATAATTATCCCGTACTTGGACGATCTCCTTATAAAGGCGAGGTCCAGGGAGCAGTTGTTCGTCGGAGTAGCACTATCTCGGGAAGTGCTACAACAGCACGGCTGGATTCTGAATATTCCAAAGTCGCAGCTGGTTCCTACGACGCGTCTACTGTTCCTGGGTATGGTTCTGGACACAGAACAAGAAAAAAGGGTTTCTCCCGGAGGAGAAGTACAAGGAGTTGTCGTCTCTAGACAGAGACCTCCTAATACAAATACAGGTGTCGGTGCATCAATGCACGCGAGCCCTGGGAAAGATGGTAGCTTCTTACGAAGAAATTCCATTCGCCAGGTCCCATGCAAGGATCTTCCAGTGGGATCTGTTGGACAAGTGGTCCGGGTCGCATCTTCAGATGCATCGGCGGATAACCCTGTCTCCAAGGGCCAGGGTGTCGCTGTTGTGGTGGCTGCAAAGTGCTCATCTTCTAGAGGGCCGCAGATTCGGCATACAGGACTGGGTCCTGGTGACCACGGATGCCAGCCTTCGAGGCTGGGGGGCAGTCACACAGGGAAGAAACTTCCAAGGACTATGGACAAGTCAGGAGACTTCCCTACACAAAAATATTTTGGAACTAAGGGCCATTTACAATGCCCTAGGTCAGGCTAGACCCTGCTTCAACACCGGCCGGTGCTGATCCAGTCAGACAACATCACGGCGGTCGCTCATGTAAACCGACAGGGCGGCACAAGAAGCAGGATGGCGATGGCAGAAGCCACAAGGATTCTCCGATGGGCGGAAAATCATGTGTTAGCACTGTCAGCAGTGTTCATTCCCGGAGTGGATAACTGGGAAGCAGACTTTCTCAGCAAACACGACCTCCACCCGGGAGAGTGGGGACTTCTTCCAGAAGTCTTCCAAATGATTGTACACCGTTGGGAAAGGCCACAGGTGGACATGATGGCGTCCCGCCTCAACAAAAAGCTAAAAAGATATTGCGCCAGGTCAAGGGACCCTCAGGCGATAGCTGTGGACGCTCTGGTAACACCGTGGGGGTACCAGTCGGTGTATGTGTTCCCTTCTCTGCCTCTCATACCCAGGGTAATGAGAATAATAGAAGGAGAGGAGTAAGAACTATACTCATTGTTCCGGATTGGCCAAGAAGAGCTTGGTACCCAGAACTCCAAGAAATGATCTCAGAGGACCCATGGCCTCTGCCGCTCAGACAGGACCTGCTGCAGCAGGGGGCCTGTCTGTTCCAAGACGTACCGCGGCTGCGTTTGACGGCATGGCGGTTGAACGCCGGATCCTGAAGGAAAAGGGCATTCCGGAGGAAGTTATTCCTACGCTAATTAAGGCTAGGAAAGAAGTGAACGCAAACCATTATCACCGCATATGGCGGAAATATGTTGCGTGCTGTGAGGCCAGGAAGGCCCCAACGGAGGAATTTCAGCTAGGTCGATTTCTGTACTTCCTACAGTCAGGGGTGACTATGGGCCTAAAATTGGGTTCCATTAAGGTCCAGATTTCGGCTCTATCGATTTTCTTCAAAAATAGAACTGACTTCACTGCCTGAAGTTCAGACTTTTGTTAAGGGAGTGCTGCATAGTCAGCCCCCGTTTGTGCCTCCAGTGGCACCGTGGGATCTCAACGTGGTGTTGGATTTCCTGAAGTCGCATTGGGTTGAGCCACTTAAATCCGTGGAGCTAAAATACCTCACGTGGAAAGTGGTCATGCTGTTGGCCTTGGCGTCGGCCAGGCGTGTATCAGAATTAGCGGTTTATCATGCAAAAGCCCTTATCTAATTTTTTTATATGGATAGGGCGGAATTGAGGACTCGTTCCCAATTCCTTCTTAAGGTGGTATCAGTTTTTCATGTGAACCAACCTATTGTGGTGCCTGCGGCTACTTGGGACTTGGAGGATTCCAAGTTACTGGACATGGTCAGGGCCCTGAAAAATATATGTTTCCAGGACGGCTGGAGTCAGGAAAACTGACTCGCTATTTATCCTGTATGCACCCAACAAGCTGGGTGCTCCTGCTTCTAAGCAGACTATTGCTCGCTGGATCTGTAGCACGATTCAACTTGCACATTCTGCGGCTGGACTGCCGCACCCTAAATCTGTAAAAGCCCATTCCACGAGGAAAGTGGGCTCTTCTTGGGCGGCTGCCCGAGGGGTCTCGGCTTTACAAATTTGCCGAGCTGTTACTTGGTCGGGTTCAAACACTTTTACAAGAGTCTACAAGTTTGATACCCTGGCTGAGGAGGACCTAGAGTTTGCTCATTCGGTGCTGCAGAGTCATCCGCACTCTCCCGCCCGTTTGGGAGCTTTGGTATAATCCCCATGGTCCTTACGGAGTCCCAGCATCCACTTAGGACGTCAGAGAAAATAAGATTTTACTCACCGGTAAATCTATTTCTCGTAGTCCGTAGTGGATGCTGGGCGCCCATCCCAAGTGCGGATTGTCTGCAATACTTGTATATAGTTATTGCCTAACTAAAGGGTTATTGTTGAGCCATCTGTTGAGAGGCTCAGTTATATTTCATACTGTTAACTGGGTATAGTATCACGAGTTATATGGTGTGATTGGTGTGGCTGGTTGTTATGCACACCAGTGCCTGCAGGAATGTACTGGTGTCAGAACTGTTATGCACTCCAGTGCCTGCAGGAATGTACTGGTGTTTGAACTGTTATGCACACCAGTGCCTGCAGGAATGTACTGGTGTCTGAACGGATAGGTATGCAAAACAAATGAACTCACAGACAGACTGGGGAATATGACAATACGTACACAGAAGGTGATAGGGTAACAAAATACACACAAAGTGAACAGAGAAGCCCAGAGGCTAAGGAACTGGGTGTCTCCCTAGTATTAGTAATGCTCAGATGGGAAAAGCAAGATGTTGTGTTTTAATACGTAGAGAACCCGAAATGCTGTTGCTAAGGGCAACAGCAAAACCCTAAAGGGTTACCAACGGGTGTGGCAGTAAACTCCTTGGTCAGAGATGGAATGATAGACACAAGGAGAGTCTCCACAATCCTAATTCTCACTTGCAGTGCACAGGTTCAGCTTACTGCCACTAAACTGACACCTGACACCTTGCACAGTGAGACAGGATTTAGGCAGGCAAGTCTTAGAATACAGCCGCAAACTTGCTAAGTTCACAGAGTAGTAAAAGAACCCCAGCAAGCTAAACGACTGACTCCAGTCTTACTGCTAGGTCTGGATTGGCAGAGTGTAGTACCAAATCCCCAGGCCTTTTTGCAGTAAGCAACAACAAATACAAAGCTACACAGTACTGGCTAACTTTCAGGAACTGACTAACCAACAAAGATTCAGCAGCATCTGCTTAACCTGAGAAGAGGCCTTATAAAGCAGGTGCTGTCCACGCCCCACTCAGACCTCACAGACTGTGAGCACAAAAACCAGCACCGGATCCCCTGCCGTGCACAGAGCCTGTAACCACTGCACAGCAAAAGACCCGAACCGGAGTATCAGCTGCGCTCAGGTTACTCCGCTAGCACTTGTTTCCCGGTTGCCATGACGACGTGGCAGCACAGGGCAGGAGACCCTAACAGTACCCCCCCTCTGACGAGGGGTCAAAGAACCCCTACCACCGGGTTTATCGGGGAACTGCGAGAAGAAAGAGCGTATCAGTCTGGAGGCATGAAGATCACAACTGCGCACCCACGACCGCTCCTCCGGGCCATACCCCTTCCAGTGCACCAAAAATGACAGCCGACCCCGAACCATCTTGGAGTCAAGAATCCTTTCAACAACAAACTCCCTCTGGCCACGTATCAGAAGAGGGGAAGGTCTTCCACTGGAAGAAGGATTACTAATCGCCCGTTTTAAAAGGGAACAATGAAATGTTTTATTGATACCCAAAGAACGGGGCAGATCTAACTGAAATGCCACCGGATTGATAACCCTGGTGATCTTATAAGGGCCGATGAACCGGGGGCCTAACTTATGAGATGGCTGTCTCAACTTCAAATTCTTGGTAGACAACCAGACGAAGTCTCCTAATTTGAAGCTGCAGGGTCTTTTCCGCTTATCAAAAACCCTTTTGGTCACTAATGACACAGACACATGGGCTTTCTTCACTTTCCGCCAAATACCTCTAAGGACCGAAACCACAGAGGAACCACCAGGCGTGGAGTCCAGGGGGTCAAAAGAATTGGCCTTAGGATGATGCCCATACACACAAAGGAAGGGAGAGATCCCTGTAGCAGAGTGAGCCGCGTTGTTATAGGCAAACTCCGCCATGGACAGATGAGCAACCCAGTCAGTCTGACACTTGGAGACATAACACCTGAGGAACTGTTTCAAGGACTGGTTCACCCTTTCAGTCTGCCCATTAGACTGCGGATGGTAGCCTGACGACAAGCTGACAGAAATCTGGAGATCGGAACAAAATGCCCTCCAGAATTTGGCCACAAACTGGGATCCGCGGTCAGAGACCACATCAAGTGGCAACCCGTGGAGACGCACAACATGCAGCATAAATAATTCAGACAGGCGTCTGGCCGATGGCAGCCCAACCAGTGGAACGAAGTGCGCCATCTTCGAAAACCTGTCAACGACAACCCAGATGGCTGTCATCCCCGAGGATTTGGGCAAGTCCACCACAAAATCCATTGAAATGTGGGTCCATGGCTTAGATGGGATAGAGAGTGGATGTAATGGGCCAACAGGAACCCCTCTAGGAGTCTTATTTCGGGCACAGATGTCACATGCCCGAACCCACTGATCCACATCCTTAGCCACCGAGGGCCACCACACCGCCCTAGATAGCAACTCCCGAGTTCTGGCAATACCCGGGTGACCTGCCGACTTCTTGGCATGGAATTCCAGGAACACTCGCTGTCTTAACCTAGGAGGCACAAACAAAAGACCTACCGGAAGGTCTGGAGGAGCCTGCTCCTGTGCTCTAAGGACTAATGATAAGAGGTCCTGGGTAATGCCCACTTTAATACATGATGGGGACACAATGGGCAATAGCTCCTCGGTGGTCTCCTGGATTGGAGCAAAACTCCGCGAGAGCGCATCAGCCTTGATGTTTTTTGACCCAGGGCGATATGTTATCAAAAAATTAAACCAAGCAAAAAACAAAGCCCATCGTGCCTGCCTGGCATTGAGACGCTTCGCTGACTCTAAATATGCCAGATTCTTATGGTCGGTGAGAATTGAGACCACAAACGTAGCCCCCTCAAGCCAGTGTCTCCACTCCTCGAGTGCATCCTTAATAGCCAACAATTCCCGGTTACCCACGTCATAATTCATCTCGGCAGGCGAAAATTTACGGGAAAAGTAAGCACAGGGATGAAGGCGATTATCAGACACTCCCATCTGAGAAAGCACTGCCCCAATACCCATCTCAGAGGCATCCACCTCCACCACAAAAGGACGCTCTGGATCTGGGTGTCGCAGCACCTTGGCCGATACAAATGCCCTTTTGAGACGGGCAAAAGCCGCTTTAGCCTCACAAGACCAGTGAGCAACATCCGCCCCTTTCTTAGTGAGTGCCACCAAGGGCGCCACTATAGACGAAAATCCAGCGATAAATCGTCTATAAAAATTCGCAAAGCCTAGGAAACGCTGAAGCGCCTTCAAACTAGTGGGCTGCACCCAATCCAGGACTGCCTGTACCTTGGAACCCTCCATTTGGAAACCTTCTGGGGAGATAATATATCATAGAAATGCGATTTGCTGAACTTCAAATTCGCACTTCTCCAGCTTCGCCCCAAGCCGGTGGTCTCTGAGTTTCTGGAGGACTAAGCGTACATGCTTCCGATGTTCCTCCAGGGAATGGGAGAAGATTAGGATGTCATCTAAGTATACAACTAAGAATCTATCCAAATATTCCCTGAGCACATCATTCATGAAATCCTGGAAGACTGCCGGGGCATTACAGAGCCCAAAAGGCATCACCAAATATTCATAATGCCCTGAGTGGGTATTAAAGGCAGTCTTCCATTCATCCCCCTCTCTTATTCGGATTAGATTGTACGCACCGCGTAGGTCAATCTTAGAAAAAATGGTGGCAGTACGAAGCTGGTCAAACAAGACCGAAATGAGAGGCAGTGGGTATGAGTTTTTAATCGTGATACGGTTCAATTCCCTGAAGTCGATGCAGGGTCGCAACGAACCGTCCTTTTTACCCACGAAGAAGAACCCCGACCCAACTGGAGACTGTGAAGGTCTGATAAATCCCTTAGCCAAGTTCTCCTGAATGTACTCTGCCATAGCCTGAGTCTCAGGACGTGACAGGGAGTACAACCTGCTCTTGGGAAGCTTAGCATTTGGCAACAAATCAATGGCACAGTCATAGGGGCGATGGGGAGGTAGTACCTCTGCAACTTTTTTGGAGAACACGTCCGCAAAATCTGCATAACACCCTGGCAATCCTGGCAAACTTAGCTGCGAGAGCCTGACTGGAAGGCTCAAGCAACTCCTGAAACAATCAGTACCCCAACTAAGAATCTCCCCAGAGACCCAGTCAAATTGAGGATTGTGGGCCCTTAACCAGGGTAACCCCAACACCAATGGGGCAAAAGTACAGACAGTCACATAAAAGGACAATTTTTCAGAGTGTGTGGCTCCAATAAACAAAGAAATCTGGCTAGTGCAAGAGGTAATTTTACCTTGGGATAATGGTTCCCCGTTTAACCCACAAATCTCAATTTCCGATGCCAAGGGTACTAAGGGAACAGAGTGTTTCAGGGCGAATTGGCGGTCCATAAAAACCCCGTCGACCCCACTGTCCACAAAGGCCTCAGTCTTGACAGTTTGACCGAGGATCTTCAAGGTCACCGGAATGATAAAAGTCTTCTTGGGAAATTCTGACTTCTGGCCTGACAGGATATTTCCCATCACCCTCAAGCCCTGAAGTTTTCCGGCTTTTCTGGGCATGATACTACCACATGACCTTTATTCCCACAGTACAAACACAACCCCTGCTGTCTCCTCCGCGTCTTCTCACGCAAGGAGAGGCGGGTAGCCCCAATCTGCATAGGCTCCTCGGAAAATTCCTCAGAGTCTGAGGTTCCCTTGGGAAAGAAGGAAACCTCAGTCTCCCTTTCAAGCCTACGCTCTCTCAGCCGTCTATCCACCCGGATGGATAACTGCATGAGCTGATCCAAGCTATCAGGCAAGGGATATTGTACCAGTTGGTCCTTTATCTGGTTAGAAAGACCTCTTCGGTACTGGTGTCTCAGGGCTGGGTCATTCCACTGGGTATCATGGGCCAACCTCCGAAACTCCGTACAGTAAACCTCAACTGGCCTTCGCCCTTGCTTAAGGATCAAAATCTGAGCCTCGGCTGAGGCCGTCTTGTCAGGGTCATCATACAACATGCCCAGTGCCGTAAAAAAAGCATCAACACTTTTAAGCGACGGACAGTCAGGCTGCAACCCATATGCCCAGACCTGTGGGTCTCCTTGTAGCAAGGAAATCACTATGCCCACCCGCTGAATCTCCGACCCAGAAGACTGAGGCCTAAGCCGGAAGTATAGCTTGCAGCTCTCCTTGAAACAAAAGAACTGCGAGCGATCTCCAGAAAAACGATCCGGGAGATTTACTTTCGGCTCCTTAACCCCTGAAGGTGCTGCTGCTGCGGGAGCTCCGCCAGCGGCCTGGGAGGTGTGCATTTTAATGGACAAATCATTAAATTGTCGAGTCAGGACCTGCACCTGATCGACCACCTGTTGCAACGTATTTTGAGGGGTATGCTCCATATTCCCACAAAATTTCAACAGGAGTATTAGGCTGCTGAATATGTTATGCACACCAGTGCCTGCAGGAATGTACTGGTGTCAGAACTGTTATGCACTCCAGTGCCTGCAGGAATGTACTGGTGTTTGAACTGTTATGCACACCAGTGCCTGCAGGAATGTACTGGTGTCTGAACGGATAGGTATGCAAAACAAATGAACTCACAGACAGACTGGGGAATATGACATTACGTACACAGAAGGTGATAGGGTAACAAAATACACACAAAGTGAACAGAGAAGCCCAGAGGCTAAGGAACTGGGTGTCTCCCTAGTATTAGTAATGCTCAGATGGGAAAAGCAAGATGTTGTGTTTTAATACGTAGAGAACCCGAAATGCTGTTGCTAAGGGCAACAGCAAAACCCTAAAGGGTTACCAACGGGTGTGGCAGTAAACTCCTTGGTCAGAGATGGAATGATAGACACAAGGAGAGTCTCCACAATCCTAATTCTCACTTGCAGTGCACAGGTTCAGCTTACTGCCACTAAACTGACACCTGACACCTTGCACAGTGAGACAGGATTTAGGCAGGCAAGTCTTAGAATACAGCCGCAAACTTGCTAAGTTCACAGAGTAGTAAAAGAACCCCAGCAAGCTAAACGACTGACTCCAGTCTTACTGCTAGGTCTGGATTGGCAGAGTGTAGTACCAAATCCCCAGGCCTATTTGCAGTAAGCAACAACAAATACAAAGCTACACAGTACTGGCTAACTTTCAGGAACTGACTAACCAACAAAGATTCAGCAGCATCTGCTTAACCTGAGAAGAGGCCTTATAAAGCAGGTGCTGTCCACGCCCCACTCAGACCTCACAGACTGTGAGCACAAAAACCAGCACCGGATCCCCTGCCGTGCACAGAGCCTGTAACCACTGCACAGCAAAAGACCCGAACCGGAGTATCAGCTGCGCTCAGGTTACTCCGCTAGCACTTGTTTCCCGGTTGCCATGACGACGTGGCAGCACAGGGCAGGAGACCCTAACACTGGTATGAGTCTTACCCGGGATTCAAAATCCTTCCTTATTGTGTCAGCTCTTCCGGGCACGGTATCCTAACTGAGGTCTGGAGGAGGGTCATAGTGGGAGGAGCCAGTGCACACCAGGTAGTCCTAAAGCTTTCTTTAGTTGTGCCCAGTCTCCTGCGGAGCCGCTATTCCCCCATGGTCCTTACGGAGTCCCAGCATCCACTACGGACTACGAGAAATAGATTTACCGGTGAGTAAAATCTTATTTACACCTGGGATGGCTCTGCATATTATACTTTACACCTAGGATGGCTCTGCATATTACACTTTACACCTAGTATTGCTCTGCATATTACACTTTACACCTAGTATGGCTCTGCATAGTACACTTTACACCTAGTATGGCTCTGCATATTACACTTTACACCTAGCATGGCTCTGCATATTATACTTTACACCTAGTATGGCTCAGCATATTACACTTTACACCTAGGATGGCTCTGCATATTACACTTTACACCTAGGATGGCTCTGCATATTACACTTTACACCTAGGATGGCTCTGCATATTACACTTTACACCTAGGATGGCTCTGCATATTACACTTTACACCTAGGATGGCTCTGCACATTACACTTTACACCTAGGATGGCTCTGGATATTACACTTTACACCTAGTATGGCTCTGCATATTACACTTTACACCTAGTATGGCTCTGTATATTACACTTTACACCTAGTATGGCTCTGCATATTACACTTTACACCTAGTATGGCTCTGCATTTTACACCTAGCAAGGCTCTGCATACTACACTTTACACCTAGCATGGCTCTGCATATTACACTTTACACCTAGTATGGCTTTGCATATTACACTTTACACCTATCATGGCTCATCATATTACATTTTACACCTAGGAGGGCTCTGCATATTACACTTTACACCTAGTATGGCTCTGCATATTACACTTTACACATAGTATGGCTCTGCATATTACACTTTACACCTAGTATGGCTCTGCATAGTACACTTTACACCTAGTATGGCTCTGCATATTACACTTTACACCTAGTATGGCTCTGCATATTACACTTTACACCTAGGATGGCTCTGCACATTACACTTTACACCTAGGATGGCTCTGCACATTACACTTTACACCTAGGATGGCTCTGGATATTACACTTTACACCTAGGATGGCTCTGCACATTACACTTTACACCTAGGATGGCTCTGCGCATTACACTTTACACCTAGGATGGCTCTGGATATTACACTTTACACCTAGGATTGCTCTGCACATTGCACTTTACACCTAGTATTGCTCTACATATTACACTTTACACCTAGTATTGCTCTGCATATTACACCTAGCAAGGCTCTGCATACTACACTTTACACCTAGCATGGCTCTGCATATTACACTTTACACCTAGTATGGCTTTGCATATTACACTTTACACCTATCATGGCTCATCATATTACATTTTACACCTAGGAGGGCTCTGCATATTACACTTTACACCTAGTATGGCTCTGCATATTACACTTTACACCTAGTATGGCTCTGCATATTACACTTTACACCTAGTATGGCTCTGCATAGTACACTTTACACCTAGTATGGCTCTGCATATTACACTTTACACCTAGGATGGCTCTGCATATTACACTTTACACCTAGTATGGCTCTGCATATTACACTTTACACCTAGTATGGCTCTGCATATTACACTTTACACCTAGCATGGCTCATCATATTACATTTTACACCTAGGAGGGCTCTGCATATTACACTTTACACCTAATATGGCTCTGCATATTACACTTTACACATAGTATGGCTCTGCATATTACACTTTACACCTAGTATGGCTCTGCATAGTACACTTTACACCTAGTATGGCTCTGCATATTACACTTTACACCTAGTATGGCTCTGCATATTACACTTTACACCTAGGATGGCTCTGCACATTACACTTTACATCTAGTATTGCACTGTACATTACACTTTACACCTAGGATGGCTCTGGATATTACACTTTACACCTAGGATGGCTCTGCACATTACACTTTACACCTAGGATGGCTCTGCGCATTACACTTTACACCTAGGATGGCTCTGGATATTACACTTTACACCTAGGATTGCTCTGCACATTGCACTTTACACCTAGTATTGCACTGCACATTACACTTTACACCTAGTATGGCTCTACATATTACACTTTACACCTAGTATGGCTCTGCATTTTACACCTAGCAAGGCTCTGCATACTACACTTTACACCTAGCATGGCTCTGCATATTACACTTTACACCTAGTATGGCTTTGCATATTACACTTTACACCTATCATGGCTCATCATATTACATTTTACACCTAGGAGGGCTCTGCATATTACACTTTACACCTAGTATGGCTCTGCATATTACACTTTACACCTAGTATGGCTCTGCATAGTACACTTTACACCTAGTATGGCTCTGCATATTACACTTTACACCTAGGATGGCTCTGCATATTACACTTTACACCTAGTATGGCTCTGCATATTACACTTTACACCTAGTATGGCTCTGCATATTACACTTTACACCTATCATGGCTCATCATATTACATTTTACACCTAGGAGGGCTCTGCATATTACACTTTACACCTAGTATGGCTCTGCATATTACACTTTACACCTAGTATGGCTCTGCATAGTACACTTTACACCTAGTTTGGCTCTGCATATTACACTTTACACCTAGCATGGCTCTGCATATTATACTTTACACCTAGTATGGCTCAGCATATTATACTTTACACCTAGGATGGCTCTGCATATTACACTTTACACCTAGTATTGCACTGCACATTACACTTTACACCTAGAATGGCTCTGCATATTATACTTTACACCTAGGATGGCTCTGCACATTACACTTTACACCTAGTATGGCTCTGCATATTACACTTTACACTTAGTATGGCTCTGCATATTATACTTTACACCTAGGATGGCTCTGCATATTACTCTTTACACCTAAGTTGGCTCTGCATATTACACTTTACACATAAAATGGCTCTGCACATTACACTTTACACCTAGGATGGCTCTGCATATTACACTTTATACCTAGAATGGCTCTGCACATTACACTTTACACCTAGTATTGCACTGCTCATTACACTTTACACCTAGGTTGGCTCTGCACATTACACTTTACACCTAGGATGGCTTTGCATATTATAATTTACACCTAGGATGGCTCTGCATATTACACTTTACACCTAGTATGGCTCAGCATGTTACACTTTACATCTAGTATGGCTCAGAATGTTACCCTTTACACCTAGTATGGCTCAGCATGTTACACTTTACACGTAGTATGGCTCAGAATGTTACACTTTCACCTAGTATGGCTCTGCACATTACACTTTACACCTAGGATGGCTCTGCATATTACACTTTACACCTAATATGGCTCTGCATATTACACTTTACACTGTATGGCTCAGCATGTTACACTTTACACCTAGTATGGCTCAGCATGTTACACTTTACACCTAGTATGGCTCTGCACATTACAATTTACACCTAGGATGGCTCTGCATATTACACTTTACACCTAGAATGGCTCTGCGCATTACACTTTACACCTAGTATTGCACTGCACATTACACTTTACACCTAGTATGGCTCTGCATATTACACTTTACACCTAGGATGGCTCTGCACATTACACTTTACACCTAGGATGGCTCTGCACATTACACTTTACACCTAGGATGGCTCTGGATATTACACTTTACACCTAGGATGGCTCTGCACATTACACTTTACACCTAGGATGGCTCTGCGCATTACACTTTACACCTAGGATGGCTCTGGATATTACACTTTACACCTAGGATTGCTCTGCACATTGCACTTTACACCTAGTATTGCTCTACATATTACACTTTACACCTAGTATTGCTCTGCATATTACACCTAGCAAGGCTCTGCATACTACACTTTACACCTAGCATGGCTCTGCATATTACACTTTACACCTAGTATGGCTTTGCATATTACACTTTACACCTATCATGGCTCATCATATTACATTTTACACCTAGGAGGGCTCTGCATATTACACTTTACACCTAGTATGGCTCTGCATATTACACTTTACACCTAGTATGGCTCTGCATATTACACTTTACACCTAGTATGGCTCTGCATAGTACACTTTACACCTAGTATGGCTCTGCATATTACACTTTACACCTAGGATGGCTCTGCATATTACACTTTACACCTAGTATGGCTCTGCATATTACACTTTACACCTAGTATGGCTCTGCATATTACACTTTACACCTAGCATGGCTCATCATATTACATTTTACACCTAGGAGGGCTCTGCATATTACACTTTACACCTAATATGGCTCTGCATATTACACTTTACACATAGTATGGCTCTGCATATTACACTTTACACCTAGTATGGCTCTGCATAGTACACTTTACACCTAGTATGGCTCTGCATATTACACTTTACACCTAGTATGGCTCTGCATATTACACTTTACACCTAGGATGGCTCTGCACATTACACTTTACATCTAGTATTGCACTGTACATTACACTTTACACCTAGGATGGCTCTGGATATTACACTTTACACCTAGGATGGCTCTGCACATTACACTTTACACCTAGGATGGCTCTGCGCATTACACTTTACACCTAGGATGGCTCTGGATATTACACTTTACACCTAGGATTGCTCTGCACATTGCACTTTACACCTAGTATTGCACTGCACATTACACTTTACACCTAGTATGGCTCTACATATTACACTTTACACCTAGTATGGCTCTGCATTTTACACCTAGCAAGGCTCTGCATACTACACTTTACACCTAGCATGGCTCTGCATATTACACTTTACACCTAGTATGGCTTTGCATATTACACTTTACACCTATCATGGCTCATCATATTACATTTTACACCTAGGAGGGCTCTGCATATTACACTTTACACCTAGTATGGCTCTGCATATTACACTTTACACCTAGTATGGCTCTGCATAGTACACTTTACACCTAGTATGGCTCTGCATATTACACTTTACACCTAGGATGGCTCTGCATATTACACTTTACACCTAGTATGGCTCTGCATATTACACTTTACACCTAGTATGGCTCTGCATATTACACTTTACACCTATCATGGCTCATCATATTACATTTTACACCTAGGAGGGCTCTGCATATTACACTTTACACCTAGTATGGCTCTGCATATTACACTTTACACCTAGTATGGCTCTGCATAGTACACTTTACACCTAGTTTGGCTCTGCATATTACACTTTACACCTAGCATGGCTCTGCATATTATACTTTACACCTAGTATGGCTCAGCATATTATACTTTACACCTAGGATGGCTCTGCATATTACACTTTACACCTAGTATTGCACTGCACATTACACTTTACACCTAGAATGGCTCTGCATATTATACTTTACACCTAGGATGGCTCTGCACATTACACTTTACACCTAGTATGGCTCTGCATATTACACTTTACACTTAGTATGGCTCTGCATATTATACTTTACACCTAGGATGGCTCTGCATATTACTCTTTACACCTAAGTTGGCTCTGCATATTACACTTTACACATAAAATGGCTCTGCACATTACACTTTACACCTAGGATGGCTCTGCATATTACACTTTATACCTAGAATGGCTCTGCACATTACACTTTACACCTAGTATTGCACTGCTCATTACACTTTACACCTAGGTTGGCTCTGCACATTACACTTTACACCTAGGATGGCTTTGCATATTATAATTTACACCTAGGATGGCTCTGCATATTACACTTTACACCTAGTATGGCTCAGCATGTTACACTTTACATCTAGTATGGCTCAGAATGTTACCCTTTACACCTAGTATGGCTCAGCATGTTACACTTTACACGTAGTATGGCTCAGAATGTTACACTTTCACCTAGTATGGCTCTGCACATTACACTTTACACCTAGGATGGCTCTGCATATTACACTTTACACCTAATATGGCTCTGCATATTACACTTTACACTGTATGGCTCAGCATGTTACACTTTACACCTAGTATGGCTCAGCATGTTACACTTTACACCTAGTATGGCTCTGCACATTACAATTTACACCTAGGATGGCTCTGCATATTACACTTTACACCTAGAATGGCTCTGCGCATTACACTTTACACCTAGTATTGCACTGCACATTACACTTTACACCTAGTATGGCTCTGCATATTACACTTTACACCTAGTATGGCTCAGCATGTTACACTTTACACCTAGTATTGCTCTGCATATTACATTTTTCTCATACGTCCTAGAGGATGCTGGGGTCACATCAAGAACCATGGGGTATAGACGGGATCCACAGGAGACATGGGCACTTTAAAACTTTCAAAGGGGTGTGAACTGGCTCCTCCCTCTATGCCCCTCCTCCAGACTCCAGTTTAGAATCTGTGCCCAGGCAGACTGGATGCACACTGAGGAGCTCTACTGAGTTTCTCTGAAAAGACTTTGTTAGGTTTTTTATTTTCAGGGAGCACTGCTGGCAACAGTCTCCCTGCTTCGGGGGACATAGGGTAGAGAAGTCAGACCTACTTCTGTGAGTTTAAAGGCTCTGCTTCTTTGGCTACAGGACACCATTAGCTCCTGAGGGTCTGATCGCTAGGTACGCCTAGATGCTCGTTCCCAGAGCCCGCCGTCACCTTCCTTGCAGAGCCAGAAGTCAGAAGACAGGTGAGTAGAAGAAGATCAGAAGACTTCAGTGACGGCTTTGAGGTACCGCACAGCGGGCGCGCTGTGCGCCATGCTCCCACACTCAGAGGCACTACAGGGTGCAGGGCGCGCGGGGGGGGGGGGGGGGGCGCCCTGGGCAGCATTTTCACCTCAAATCACTAACTGGCAAGAGCGGACTAAGTGCCA